>NW_026019991.1:237314-379616 GCF_900185275.1 Solanum verrucosum | reverse complement strand
TCCTTGGACATGTGCACCTCGACTTAGGCCAAATGCCTAAGTTGAGGGTGGCTAATGTAAAAAAAAGTCACTTCAATCTTGTCCCTGACCCGATATCAAGTATTGTGCACCTCAACCAATGAAAAATCCATAAAGTTGAGGGTGGCTATGAAAAAGGAAATCGAAAGAAAAATTGGTATGAAAAGAGTTTGATGTTGAAAAAGAGAAGAAAGGATGGGACTTGTTGAAAGCTAATAAAAAAAAGAAAAAAAAAAAAAAAAAAGTCTAAAGTCTCATCCATTGTTGAAGAGAAAATCATAGGAAAGAAGGTACAACGGTAGGATGGCAATAATAGAGCAAAAAAAGGTTGAAAGTTTAATGTAGTGTCAACAAGGACAGAAAGTCACTAAGAAGTACCCAAATGTGCCACACTTGACCCAGAGCCTATGTTACAAGCCAAGAAAGTCCTATAGTGATCCTAGAGTCTAGTTTAGGGAGTTTAAGCAGCGAAAATAAGGGCAAGCCTATGGTACTGAGCACTAACTGTACTTGAAGTTATTTCTGAGTGTGAGTGTTGAATGAATCCTTGTACTCAAATTCATAAGTCATTGTGTGAAAGAAAAAGGATTTCGTTTGAAGTAAGAGCACTAGTTCCGTTGTCGGAAAGCTGGTACCTTGGTGAAAGTGAAGCAGTGTATGTTGTGTGTTGGTTGGTCGATCGTTGTCATGGTTTGATCTGCATGAATTTGCTTGTTGAGTCTATGAGAACAAATTTTGTACCAAAAAAGAGAGTGGGGTAGAGAGCCATGTG
Organism: Solanum verrucosum; assembly: GCF_900185275.1. Taxonomy (NCBI): domain Eukaryota; kingdom Viridiplantae; phylum Streptophyta; class Magnoliopsida; order Solanales; family Solanaceae; genus Solanum; species Solanum verrucosum. The sequence goes on along the minus strand of NW_026019991.1, from coordinate 378,826 downwards.
ATTGCTTGTGCTTCAAATTCTTGCTTTTATACTAGTGTCGTTTATAGTCTTAGTGCATCGCTTGAGAACAAACAATGAATTTAAGTTGAGGGCGTTAATACACAGTGAGTTTACGGTATTTCTAATACATTTCATTACAAGTTATGTGTGTTTAGGGCCTTTTTGGATTGGTTTTTATGTGTTTTTATCATATTTTGCAGGAAAGATGTTCAGGTGCGGAAGTAAAGGAACAGCTGAAAGAAATGCAGAAAGGGCATCTGCGGAGGTGATCTACAGACCGTAGGTCCAGTGACGATCTGTAGGTGATGGCCGTAGAACGCAGGCAAGGTATGGAAGGCAAATCAGGGAAATCTAATCGAGTGTAGAACCACGGTGGCCATTGACGGTCCGTAGATTGATCTACGGACCATACTGTTGATCCATAGATTGATACCGCGAGGGCTCCAGTATCTGATTTTTTAAGATTCCAAGTGTGGAGCTACGGAAGGGGATTGACGGACTGTAGATCGATCTACGGTCCGTCCTGTAAGTCCGTCGTTTGCTTCAGAGAAGCTGATTTTTGGAGGCTGAAATATTTTCTAAGTCCTGGCTAACAGAAGGGACTCACGGACCATAGATCCATTGACGGTCCGTGAGTCAGTCTCGTGGAATCAAGACGCGTGCCTGAACACAGTTTCCTTAATTTGTTTCCCTTTTAATTTAGGACTTGTTTTCTATAAATAGGGCATGTAAACCTCGTTTTTAGGGGTTATATATTATTACTTTTGTTTTACTTTGTGACTAGGGAATTAATTTTGCTACCCGAGCAATTCTTCATTTCCAAAGGTTAGTTTTGATAATTTGGTTTGAAATTCGAGTTGAATTTTTGGGTTTATTTTTCTCAACTACGTAAGTTCATAATTCTTTCATCTAAAACAATGAATTGTGTTCATATGGTTATGGTTAACTAAACTCCACAACTAGGATTGTGGGATCCATGAGCGATTAACAAAGTATGAATAATAAGTAAGCAATTCTTGAACAGTGTCTTGCATGCATTGATAATTCTTTCGTTTAGAAGTCTTTTTAACGAGTGCACACGTTAGAACTCGCCTTGTTGCTACTTGCCGGACCAAGGAGGTAATCAATAAGAAAAGAATTATCAACATAGATTTAGTGTGATACTATCTAATAGGGTATTTCAATTGGTGCGAAGTAATAACTAAGCCAAACATCGATTACGATGTCTAATATGAGATAAAGGGAAGGGTTAGTAATTTATACACACATAGCCGGACCAAGGTGTTGGGTGAAGTTCTCTAGACGCCAGACCAAGGATTTAGAGATACCTAACTTATCACTTTGCATGCAATACACTAGGAAAGGATTGCTATTACTAGGATTGCTGAGTTATGAGCTTGTGATGAACACATATACCCTAGTTAATTCTCTCATCTTGATTACAACAAAAATTGACTTTTGTTTACTGATTCCTCTGAATTATTACAATTTGTTTCACAAATCCCCTTTTTTATTACTTGTTTCTTGAAGTACTTTCACTAAACGAATATAAGTGTAAGTTAAAGTTAAGTCTAAACCAGTTTCCTCGTGGGATCGACCCCAACCTACAAGTTAGGTTCTTTACTTGATAACGATCGCTTATGCTTCTTTAGGGAGGTGTAATTTGAGCGTATCAAATATCATAGCTAATACAACCCCATGGATAAGAAGAAAATGATATTCTATCGTCTGAGAGCAAAATCCACTTTTTGGAATATTTGTATTCATATGTTTTCCACAAAGAAAGCTATGAAAAGAATAAAGTAAAAACAATGATTTTTTTTACATCTTTACTAAGATCTTTGGCTTGGGGATGTTTAAGCATCTCATTTCTCTTGCAACTCTTTCCCACAACTTTAAGAATATCTTTTCGTCTCATTTTTGTCTTAGTTGACATTTTTTCATCATCATACACAACTTCATTATGGCAATTTACGTCGGTGATGATAGCAAACTCCTTTATTCTAAAACAAATCGGCATGCCACTATAATTTATCCAAATTTCTTCTTTTCGACAGCTATAACTTTTACGTCGAAGAAGTTGGTAGATTAAACTCATTTGAAATCTTATACAATTATCTTCAAGTTGTAAGTAATTTCCAAGAATAGAAGATCGAAAGAACTTTTTTGATCTTTGTTCTTTTATAATCGTTTTAAATTAAGAAAAATTACATAACACCGACATAACAGTTAAAACACCTCTTAAGTTTGGATACTATCAATCATTGAATCCAACTTGTAATTTGCATACCGAATCGACATCACAATGAAGTTATTGGGTGAAGGACTGACCGGAGAAGACTCAACACTAGGAGATGTCTCCTTTTCTGGAATGGGTATATCATCTCGTTCCTCCTCAACTTGTAACACCCAAGAAATTTTTTGAACTATGAATCGAACCATCCTTCATGTTAATTAGCATTTTATCAAGGATTTCAAAATTTGTTAAGTATTAAGATCAATAGATATAGCACCTTGAGTTCCAAAAAGAATTAAAGAGAGTTCATTCAAGTCAGTAAGCCTCGGTTCTTTTAAGTTTTACCATAATCTTCAGTACATGATACTTTAGGTGTCCCATAAGATATCCAATGAAAGGTCTTCGAATTATCTTTCCAACGCCACCGTGTTTGCTAATTTTCGAGCTCGTATGAGGGAGATATGCCTATTTGAAGTTGGGATGTCCAATTAAGGAAAGTTACCCGAAAATATGAGGGGTATTTTGGACTTTTCCTTACCCAATCGGATTTAAGCATTTTTAGTAAGGTTTTAGGAGTCTAAATTACTTAGAATTAGTTTCATTCATCCTCAAAAGCGTTAAAGGTTTTAGAGAGAAAATTCAAGAGGATAAAAAGTTCAAAGTTTCAAGCGCTCGTTCAAGAAATTCAAGATTTCGCCAAGAACCTAGTTCTTTGAGTTAAGTAAGCTTCCATAGTGTTGAGTTTGTTCACCCACACGCCAATCATGAGTTTATTTTGCGAATCTATCCATAAATATTGAGCTATTTAATTTCTTGATAAGTTCTTGATAAGTGTTTTTGAAGTTTCCTTATCAATTAAGTTCTGAAATAAGATTCTACTTGGATCAACTTCAAACAACCATATCTCTTAGAATTTAAAGAGTTACGTGAGCCTTAACCTATTAAATTAAAGGTATTTGAATCTACTTTCCAACATCATCAATTTCTCATTGGTGGTATTGGAAAGTAAAAAGTTATGACTATTTTAGTAACCTATAGAGTGATGTTACGAATTTTGCCGACGACAAAACATTAAAAAAGATTGTTTTTGTTTTTTTACCTCCAAGAAAACCCTAAACAAATTTATTTACCAATAAAAGGCTCAAAACAATCAGAACAATTTTTAATCCATCATTCTCTTCTCTCTCAAACCCTAAGGAAAAATCAAAGTAGAGTACTCCATTCAAGATTCTTCTTCAAGGTAAGTCTTTGTCCAAGAATTCCATTTTTTCCAACTCAAATTCCTCCATACAATTATGAATCACCAATAAAAATCATAATTCTTGGCCATAGAGATTTCAAGAAACTAATTCAAGAATCTCAAGAAAGGTTTTCTTGATTGTTTACCTTCAAGCTAGGGTTTCAAGGCTTCTAATCAAATTTTTCTTTAAAATTCTTTAAGAACCTTGTTCTTCCAGGTATGTAAGACTATCATAGTGTTGGACTAGTTCATCCTCACGCCCTACATCTACTTTCAAATGAGTAAAAGAGAAATCTAGGATTCTACCCCTAGATTTGAGTATCGTTGAGTTAAGTTGATTTTGAGTTCTTGAGTTCATATTTATTTTAAAAGTTCTATTCCTAATCATCTAATTTCTATATTGTTATAGAGATCCTTCATATCATGAATCATAACTCTTGAATTCATAATTCAAATTCAAGAAAGAGTTAAGAGTAGAGGCCAAGAAAGTCTTTGAGTTCAATTGTGAATCCTTTGAGATCAACTTTTGATTTGAGATAAGTTTTGAGAAAGTAAGTATGAGAATGAGAAGAGTCATATACCTGAGTCCCATATTGTTATTTAGACCCTTGAGTCGAGTCGTTCATGTCCATAAATTCTGCATGAACTCCATGAGTTGAGTATCTTTGAGAGGAGTGGTATCTTCAAGTTCTAAGTCTCGAGTATTGAGTTCCTAATCCTTTTGAGATTATATTCCTACTTATGGGACTACTACATGTTACCCAAAAAGCACTTGAATTGATTTGTTCATGGCCATAATTCCCCATGAACCCTATGAGTCGAGCAGTCTAGAAATGAGTAGTATCATTGAGTCTTGAGTTATGAGTACTGAGGTTCTTTATTTCTATTAAGATCCCTGAGTTGATTCGTTCATGTTCATAATTCAACATGAACCCTATGATTTGAGTTATAAATTTTAAAAAGCTTTTTAAAGCCAACACTTGAGTTCTTAAACTAAGTTGTGAGAAAATAAAGATGAGTTTTGAGAAAAGAGTTTTCTAAAACATGATTAGTAGGACAATTGAGTATGTCATCAATCTGTGAGCAGTATGGTATCTAGATATATCATCAATGTTTATGCAGTATGACTTCCCAAGTCATCAATGATCATATTATAATATGATTATGAAATGTTTTTTCATAAAGAGTTGAGTTGAGTTTATTTTCTTTAAAATGATATATGGCAACTAAATATTCCCAAGAGTAAATGTTTTCACATTTAAGATGACAGAAAACTGAGATTTCCAAAACAGTTTTGAGTAGTTTGAGTAACATATATTTTAAGAGAAAGATTTTTGAGTAATAATCTCAAGCCACAGAAAAAGTTATGTTTTAAAAATATGAGCTAGTTTATTTTGGGAGTAGTATTGAGCACCGACATGGGGGATAGTTCAGATAACTCACAGCCCCCATAAACCATATAGACAACGTGTGTAGACATGTTCATACTTTTTAGACAATTCCTTAATGCTTTTTGGCATAGACTAGTGATCCACTTAGTGAGTAGGTATAATACCCTGGCAAAGTATAAGATAGTCCTGGCAGCATGGGCGAGATGTTGTATCATCACATAGCTCATAGTGATGGTTGTGGTTAGAGAAACTCCCATAGAGATATTTTGTATTCTTATATACACAAAGTTTATTTTGTATTTTTATGTACAAACAAAGTTTATTTTCTATTCTTGCATCTAAACAGAGTTACATTGTTTTTTCTAATACACAGAGTTGCTATCTACTGATTTTGAAGCTTTCAATATATTGCATCTTGTATTGTTGCTTTATACTGAGTTGAGTATCCAGAGTTGAGTACCCAGAGTCGAGTATCTTACTATTGAGTTTAGTCTTATTTCACTGAGTTGAACACCTTATCATTCAGTTGAGCCCTAATTTCTCTCAGTTGAGTTGAACTATGTTTTCTTGAATTATTTAGTTGAGTGAGTTGAGAAGAGGTAAGTATTTTTCCATTTTATCAAGTTCAATCTTATGTTATGCTTTAGAATTTCCCTTACATGCTAGTACATTCCATGTACTGAGTAATTTGGCCTGCATCATTTCATGATGCAGATACAAGTATTGAGGGTCATCAATAGGAGCTTCAAAAATACCACATGGAGTTCGATTTAGCTATGGTGAGCCTCCTTGCTTTCAGAGGGTTTCATTTGTACTTTCAGTTATATAAGTTGTTAGGATATTGTGGGTCTTGTCCAAACTTCCATCTTTGTCAGTTAGAGGCTTCATAGATAGATAGTATAGTTTCAAAAGTGTGCTTATTTATTTTGTTAAATGTTTTAAAGACTTAAGTTGCCTATTATTAGCTAGTTGAATGTTCTATTTATATTCTGAGTAAATCATTTGAGTTAAAGCTTTGTATTGGAGTTTCATGAATTATATTTAGTTTTTAAGCTTTTGCATTCTTAAGTTAGTCTTCCGCTTGTAGTCAGCCATGATGACGGTTGTATTGGGGACCTACAATGGTTCTTGAGTACCGGCCACGTCCAGGGTGTAGACTCGGGTCGTGAAAAACTTGGTATCAGAGCATAGAGTTCAAGAGTCTTAGGGTGACTATAAAGTCGTGTCAAGTAGGATCTTATTTGTGGTTGTGAGGGCCTCACTTCTATAAATAAATGATTACAAACATTTAGGAAAAGTTTCTTTCTTTCATACTCTGAATCGTGCAATATAGCTATGTCATAGAGACTTATTCTAAGTCGTGCGTTCTAATATTCATTCAACTACCCCTATACTAGTGGTGATTGAAAAGAAATTATCAATGAGTTAATCTTAGCAAAATCTTGAGGAAGTCATGACACTCTAGAGGGGCTTGAGGGAAGCCCATGAGTGAGTTAAGTGTTGAGTTTAAGAGGAATGCATCCATATTCATGTGAATCATGCTTTTGTACTAAAATAGAGTTGTACTCTGTTCTCTAAGACTTGTTTCAGTTGAGATTCTTATGAGAAAGTATGTTTAGAGCTTGGGTAGTACTTTCACCCGAAAAGATAGCTTGAGATACGAGATTATGAGCGGTAGTAGTAAAGAGTGCCCCTTAAGTTAAGAGAATCGTATGCAGAGATCTAGTAATCTAAGTAAGGGAGATGGTGTTTCGACAAGCTATGTTACTATAGTCATGCACCTAGTAAGATATTAATGAAGTGTTTTCCCTTATGGGTAGAGTAAGAAGTGGTGAGTTGGAAAGATTCTATCATAGGAGGTAGAGTGTGTTTTAGCTAGAAAGAAGTTTGTGATGTAGTGTCATTGTATAGGTAATCACAAAGTGTAAGTGTTGAATAGAAGAGGAAAAATATTTATAAAGTGATATATCTAAGCTACACTTATGATTTGTTTGAGAGGGTCATGATGTTCATAAGATTATAGAACTGATCAAAATATGAGGTATCATATTGATATTTGAGTTTAATAATGAACATTAAGCTTGAATTTGAGATGAGTATCATGATCTGAAGAATGGAAACATGAGGGTGATGATGTTGTCTTGAGATTTGAACTAGAAGACCTGACATAAAGTAGGTGATGAATTGAGGTGATTCGCTGCAATAAATGAGTGGTACAAGTGAGATACCTTAATCCTCTTGATAAGGGTAGCATTACGAGGCGTATCGAGAGGGTATGTAATCAGAAGAGGTTAACATAAACACCTTAGAAAGAAGTCTTAGTATCTTCTTATGGAGAGCTTGGTAGTCATGAAATAAGTTTCTCCCGAGTATTAGAGTAAAAGAGGATGTACACCAGTTAGAGATGTTGGAATAGGTTAATAGCCTTCAAGAGTCAACTTTAGACCTAAGGGGGAGATGATAAGATTGGAAATCAAGTCAAATGTTGAGAATAAGGTAGTAATGATTTCAAAAGAGTATGGGAGATATCTTTTCAGAGGTCCTTTTAGTAACAGAGTAATGTTAGAAAGAGAAGGTTAATGATCCTATCATGCTAATGATGGTATGATAATTCAATCAAAGGTTATAAATGAGGAGGAAGAAGAGAATGAGGTTTTACTATGAGAAATAACTCTTATTTCACTGAGTTGAATACCTTATCATTGAGTTGAGCCCTATTTTCTCTGATTTGAGTTGAACTATGTTTTCTTGAGTTGAGTCTAGTTGAGTGAGTTGAGAAGAGGTAAGTATGTTTCCTTTTTATCAAGTTCAAGCTTATGTTAGGTTTTAGAATTCCCCTTACATGCTAGTACATTCCACGTACTGAGCCATTTGGCCTACATTGTTTCATGATGATAATACAGGTATTTAAGGTCATCAGCCGGAACTTCGTTGATACCACATGGAGTTCGAGTTAGCATGGTGAGCATTCTTGCTTCCGAAGGGTTTCACTTGTACTTTCAGTTAGATTAGTTTTTAGGATATTGTGGGTCTTGTCTCGACTTCCATCTTTGTCAGTTAGAGGCTTCATAGATAGATAGTATAGTTTCAAAAGTGTGCTTATTTATTTTGTTAAATGTTTTAAAGACTTAAGTTGCCTATTATTGGCTAGTTGAATGTTCTATTTATATTCTGAGTAAATCATTTGAGTTAAAGCTTTGTATTGGAGTTTCATGAATTATATTTAGTTTTTAAGCTTTTGCATTCTTAAGTTAGTCTTCCGCTTGTAGTCAGCCATGATGACGGTTGTATTGGGGACCAACAATGGTTCTTGAGTGTCAACCACATCCAGGATTTAGATTCGGGTCGTGACACAACTGCTTTATCATCTCTTTCTACATTTGAAGAAAAAACAACTATTTCATGTTCTCCGTTTTCTTCTTCTTCTATAGATATTTTCAAACTTGTGTTTTCTAGTTCTTCTTCTTCTCTTTATCTTTGTGTTCTGATTCTCCTTTTATACTTTTTAGTAGGTGTTGTTCATTTTTTCCTTGGAGTCATGGATGCACAATATACATATAAAAATAATAAAATCAAAATGTATAATTAAAAAAACCAATTCATTATCCATTTAGATAATTTTGAAAATTAGTTTCAAAACTACATAAAGAAATAGGGTAAATAATTATAAATATGGCAACTGCTGCTTTTCACTGCAAAATTCTTAAACTTTTACGGGTTCATAACTTTCAATTCCTATTTAGAGTTCCATTAAAAATCTCACACTTGACCTAACTAAACCTAATTTAAGTGAAACAACAACAACTAAATCTTAATCCCCCACTAGTTGGTCACTTTCTCATTGTCTATTTGCCTCCAATGTTCTTTTAATGCTAAATTCACATTGATTCTCGGAGATTGTAGGCTTCTTGCTATGTAATCTGTCAGTCTTGATTCTCTTATCCCTTCTCATTGTAACGAACGATTTCCATTGTTATAGAAAAGCCAACGGGAAAAATTTTGGGTCGAAAAACTTTTTCGTAGTAACTTGAAATTTCCCAACCTAGTCAAGATTTGAACGAAATTAGAGTCATTAAGGTGTAGGGAAATCTACTAACAATCGGGCTATTTAATTGTGATTTTGATTACATGAGTAGATAGATAAGTTATTAAGGAACTCGTACGAATTTACGGAGTTGAATTTAGGCGAGTGGAACGCCCAAAATTGATTTTAGCGTGAACGTATAGATTCTAAGTATCGTTGGTTGAAGGTGTACTGTGAAATGGGGGTAATGGATTTATTAAAATAGCTCAATGTTTCGTGCAAGCTGCTTTGGCAGGGATTTGTGCCGCCAGGGCGGCGCTGCTGTAGCGGGGTGAGGACCGCTGTGGTGGGACAGACATGACTTAAAGTCGTAAATAAACCTCGAAAATGTTTTATTCTACAATTTGAGAGCTAAGGAACGAAGCCAGGGCTTTTCTTGACAGTTTTCCACCATTGTTGCGGCTAAAGGTAAGATTTTAACTCCCCGAATCCATTTTTCAATTCGTAGAACATAATCTAATGGGTAATTATTGATGGGGGAGGGTTTTGATCTGGAATTTATGAAGGAAACAACCCTAATTGAGAGATTGGGATCATGGGTTTGATCTAGGGTTCATAAGATTATTAGTAATTCGAGTAATTAGTTATCGTTTATTGATTCCCATAATATAATTATTGTTTGTACACCAAGAATAAGCGGAACATATTCGGAAAGGGAAGGATCAAGTTTCTTAAGGGTTTCAAGCTTGTTTTGAGGTAGGTGATGGTTGTGATTCTATGATTGTGTGATGTATGTTTGTTCTTGCTTTATTATGATACATGTATGTATACGAAATTTACATTATTGATCACATTAATTGTAAATGAGGATATATATATGAATGATGAATGTCATGAATCATAACTTGTTTGTATGTTTATGAGAAATATACTTGTGATTGTGATTGTGGCTTGTTGAATGGATCGAGTGTTGTATTCCGACACACTAACTTGAATCCGTTGTCACATTCCGGCATGATTATGGGATCAGTTGCCACGTTTCGGCATAAACATTGGATCGGGTACCATGTTTCGGTAAGCTAACTGTTTGGGTTTGGGTTCTATGAGAGGACCAATGAGTTGACATAATTGTGTATCTTGAGAAATGTGAAATTATACGTTGTTCTTAAATGATGATGATATTGTATATGTTTGATATATGCATGTTGTTATATTGTTGTATGACCTATATATGTTGCACTTAGTGGAATAGCTGTGTGATCCTACGAGTACACTGTGGTTGTGTACTGATACTGCACTTGCTCTTTCTTTGTAAAGTACAGGCATCTTCAGGCGGCTATTGACATACCTCATCTAGAAGATTAGTGATCAGTTCGAATTCAAGGGTGATCCAGTTCTTTCGGGCAGCCATGAGTTCTCTTTCCGTCTATGTCCACATTTTGGACTTAGACTTTCTAGTTAGTTATTATTTCGTTAGTTTGGGGTTGTAACCATTCTTGTTTAGTCTTTTGGTTCATTGTTAGATGTTTTGGTACATTGACTTTCAGGTTCTACGCATTACTTGCAATGTTAGTTTATTATTATTAGACTTTTGTTGGAGTTTATGGGAACTCTATTCTTTCCTTAGCATTTTACTTGCTTCTGTAACTTAAATGCCTTATTATTTTTCATTTTGTTAGTTAGCTAATTAGCATAAATGGTTCTCCCACCGGAGGGTTAGTGTGGGTGCCAATCACGATTGTTTGGGTCGTGACAAAGTTGGTATCTGAGCCTAGGTTTGTTGATCTTGATGTACCAAAACGAGTCTGGTAAAGTCTTGCGGAATGGTACAGAGACGTCTCTACTTTTCTTCGAGAGGCTATAGGACTTTAGGAAATCTCTCTATTTTCTCTTATCTTTTTTCGAGCTATAACTTGGTTCCAATTTATATTTGTCGATTCAAATTGGTATCTAACCTCCTTCACTAGATACAACGGCGTCAAGCCCGTAGCTCCTGTCAATGCTCCAGCTGAGGAATCTGCAGTGATAGATCACTGCCGAGGTAGGGGTAGAGGAAGATCTAGGGATAGAGGTCGAGGAAAAGTGATGCCTACTAGAGATGGGGTACTTGTCGAAAATTCTCCCCAAAATGAGGCCCCTCCCATGTATTATGAAGATATAGAAGAGAATGTTGAGGTTGAAAATGTTGAGGTTGGACAAAAGGAAGAGGTGCAGGCTGAGACTACCGGTGTTCCTTCCATAGATCCAGTGTTAGCTCAACAGATCATGTCATTCCTGAAAGGGTTGGTTGGTCCTGGGTTGCTTCCTTCCCAAGCAACTCAAGGTCCTGCCAATGCTCATATTGCTATCACTACTCCCAAGGTAGGGGGAAACGTAGGTACTGATGCTTTCTTCCGTCCTTTGTTGGGTTCTGTTATGACTGGTAATGAGCATGAAATGTTAACTAAGTTCTTGAAGCTAAAGCCTCCTGTATTTCTTGGTTGTGAGAGTGAAGATGCTTATGAGTTTATTTTAGATTGCTGAGAGGCTTCATAAGTTGGAAATTATCCATCAGTATGGGGTTGAGTTCGTGACTTTTCAGTTTCAAGGTGAGGCTAAGCCGTGGTGGAGAGCTTATATGGAATGCAGATCTTTAGTTTTACCTCCACTTACTTGGACCCAGTTTCATACTCTATTTTTGGAGAAATATGTTCTTAGGACTTTGAGAGATCATAAGAAAGATGAGTTCATGGCTTTGGAGCAGGGTGGCATGTCTGTGGCGGCTTATGAGGCCAAGTTTCATGCATTGTCTAGATATGCTACACAGTTGGTGACTACTGAGGATGAAAGGATCTGTTTATTTATTAAGGGACTAAATTCTGAGTTACATGTATTATCTGTAGCCATGACCTCTGCAGGGAGAAACTTTAATGAGGTGACGGACTATGTTAAGAAAGTGGAGGGGGTGAGGTGAGATGTTCAGGCAAAGGCATTGGCAAAAAGGGCCAAGAACTCGGCTAACTTCCAAGGTTCATACTCCAGAGGATCTGGGAGGCCAACACTTGCAGCTAGGCCAATTCAGTCTGCCATGCCCACCTCTATAGGTAATTACGCGGAAACTCCATCTAATAATTTGATCCAGGATAGCTAGGGAGTCGAGCATTCGATTTGCGGCAGACCATCTTTTGATTGTACTTGCTACAATTTTGGAGAACCTAGGCATGTGAGGAGAGATTGTCCCCACCCATATGTGTTGGATTCCGTGCAGCAGCAGACTAGAGCAGTGGTACTCACAGGGAATTGTAATAATGGTCGAGGGCGTCCACAAGGTGGCGAGGAGGTAATCAATGAGGTCGTGGAAGTACAGAAAATAGTAACGCATAAAGGAGTAATGTGCAACCAGGCAGGGAAGTAGCTCGTCAAGATTATAGGGCTCAGTGTTATGCTTTTTCGGGCTAGAATGAGGCAGAGGCGTCTAACGCAGTGATCATATGTACTATTCTTGTTTGTGATCGGATGACTTATGTGTTATTTGATCCGGGTTCTACTTATTCATATGTATTAGTCTGATTTGCCTCAGAAATTGCTATGATTTGTGATATACTTTATGCCCCCATCAATTTTTCTACTCGAGTTGGAAAGTTTGTCATAGTCACCCATGTCTATCATGCTTTTCCTATTTTATTTATGGGTTTTCAAACTTGGGCAGATTTGGTGATTGTGGATATGACTGACATTGACATAATCTTAGGCATTACTTGGTTGTCCCCCTATTATGATGTGCTTAATTGTAATACAAAGTCTGTAACTCTAGAAAATTCAGGAAGGGAAAATTTAGAGTGAGAAGGGGTGTACAAGCCTAAGCAAGCTAAGATCATATACTCCATTCGGGCTAGAAAACTTGTAGGGTAGGGTTGTTTGGCATATTTGGCTCATATTAGAGATGTTAAGGTTGAGGCTCCATCTATTGAGTCCATTCGTGTTTTGTCAGAATTTAGAGAATTGTTTCCAAATGATTTGCCTAGTATGCCTCCTGATAGATATATAGATTTCTGCATTGATTTAGAACCTGGTACTCATCCCATTTCTATAGCTCCATATCGCATGGCTCAGCAGAATTAAGAGAGCTTAAGGCTCACATCCAAGAGCTTCTTGATAAGAGATTTATTCGTCCTAGTGCTTCCCCATGGGGTGCTTCAGTTTTGTTTGTTAAGAAAAAGGATGGTAGTATGAGAATGTGTATAGATTACCGGCAATTGAATAGGGTCACCATTCGAAACAAGTACCCTTTGCCTCGAATAGATGTTCTTTTTGACCAATTGCAAGGTGCATCAACTTTCTCTAAGCTTGATCTAAGGTATGGCTACTATCAGTTGAAAATTAGTCTTGAGGATGTTCCCAAGACGGCGTTTAGAACTCGTTATGGGCACTATGAGTTTCTGGTTATGTCTTTCGGTTTGACTAATGTGCCTGCGACTTTAAAGAGTTTAATGAACGGGGGGTTCAAGACATTTCTTGATTCATTCGTCATAGTCTTTTTGATGATATTTTGGTCTATTCGAAAAGTGAGGAAGAGCATGCCGACCATCTTCATATTTTCCTGGGTGTTCTTGGGAAACAAATGTTGTATGCTAAATTTTCTAAATGTGAATTTTGGTGGAATTTTGTTGCATTTTTAGGGCATGTAGTTTCAAAAGAAGGGGTAATGGTAGATCCCCAAGAGATTGAGGCGGTTAAGAATTGGGTTCGGCCTAGCTCGGTGATGGAAGTTAAGAGTTTTTGGGGCTCGCTAGCTACTATCATTGATTTGTGAAGAACTTTGCTTCTATTGCCACTCACTTGAAAAAATTGACCAAAAACGAGATACCACTTGATTCGACTGAAAAATGTGAGGATAGCTTTCAAAAGCTCAAGACTGTCTTGACCACCGCACCTATCTTAGCATTACTGGTGGAAGGTAAAGATTTTATTGTTTATTGTGATGCTTCACATTCTTGTTTAGGCGCTATGTTGATGCAGGATAAGAATGTTATAGCTTACTCCTCGCATCAATTGAAAGTACATGAGAGGAATTACCCAACACATGGTTTGGAGTTGGCAGCGGTAGTGTTTTCTCTCAAGATCTGGTGGCATTACCTCTATGGTGTTAAGTGTGAGGTATATACTGATCATCGTAGTTTGCAACATGTGTTCACTCAAAAGGATATGAATCTGAGACAAAGGAGATGGATAGAGTTACTTAAAGATTATGATGTCACCATTCAATACCATCCGGGTAAGGCTAATGTAGTGGCAGACACTTTGAGTCAAAAGACAATAAGTATGGGTAGTTTAGCTTGCTTTAGTGTAACTAAGCAATCTTTGTCTAAAGAAATTCAGACCTTGGAGTCTAAATTCATGCAATTGGGCATCTCAGAAAAAGGTGGGGTGTTAGCTAGTATTGAAGTAAGGGTCACATTCATTGAAGAGATCAAGGCCAAGCAATTTGAGGATGAAAACTTGAATGAACTTAAGAAGAAGACTGCGATTGGTAAGGCACTAGAAAACACTCTTGATATGGAGTGTGTGCTCAGTTTTAAAGGAAGAATTTGTGTTCCTCAAGTCGATGACTTAATCCAGAAATTATTGGCAGAATCTCATGGTTCGCGATATTCTATTCATCTGGGTTTGACAAAGGTGTACCGAGATTTGAAGCGTATTTATTAGTGGTCGGGCATGAAGAAAGATATAGCGGAGTTTGTGGCTAAGTGTCAAAATTGTCAATAAGTGAAGTATGAACATTAAAGGCCTGCAGTGTTGCGTCAAAGAATGTCCATTTCATAATGAAAGTGGGAAAGGATAGCCATGGATTTTGTGGTTGGTCTTCCCAAGACTTTGGGAAAGTTTGATTCTATTTGGGTAGTAGTTGATAGATTGACGAAGTTAGCCCATTTTATTCCGGTAAGAATAGATTACAATGCTAAATAATTGGCTAAGGTGTATGTGAATAAGATAATTAGGTTGCATGGGGTGCTCTTTTATATCATCTCAGACCGTGGTACGCAATTTACTTCCATGTTTTTGAGGAAATTACATGATGAATTAGCCACACAACTCAGTTTTAGTACTATTTTTCATCCACATATGGATGGGCAATCGGAGAATACATGTTGAGGGCATGTGTGATCGACTTTGGACGGCATTGGGATAAGTTCCTACCTTTGTGTGAGTTCTCTTATAATAATAGTTATCACTCCAACATAGATATGGCACCATTTGAGGCACTCTATGGGAGGGGATGTAGATCACTCATAGGATTGTTCGAGGATGGAGATGTTAAACCTTTGGGGGTTGATTTGGTGAAGGATGCTCAAGATTAGGTGAGGAGTATTCAAACTAAGTTTCTAGCAGCCCAGAGTACGTATAAGGAGTATGCGGATCATAAGGTAAGAAGCATGGTGTTCCAAACCAGTGAGAATGTTCTTCTTAAGGTATTACCCATGAAAGGGGTGATGAGATTTAGCAAGAAGGGAAAACTAAATTTGCGATACATTTGTCCCTTTAAGGTTCTTGAATGTGTAGGACCGTTAGCGTATAGATTGGCTTTACCTCCTAACCTATCAGGAGTTCATCCAGTTTATCACGTGTCCATGTTGAAGAGATATCATGGTGACAAGGATTACATCATTAAGTGGGACTTAATTGTTTAGACAAGGACCTCCAATATGATGAGGAACCGATTGCAATTCTTAATCGTGATGTGCGTAAGATGAGGACCAAGGAGATTAAGTCCATGAAAGTTCAATGGATGCATAGTCCAGTTAAAGAAGTTACGTGGGAATTCGAGAAGGACCTGTGAAACAAGTATCCCTAATTGTTCATCGATTCAGATACTACTCCATTCTTTCCTTAGCCTATTTTTCATAAATTTTTCACTCGCAGACGAGTGATGGGTAAATTAGTATCTATTGTAACGATCGGTTTCCGTCATTATAGAAAAGCCAATGGTAAAAAATTTGGGCCGAAAAACTTTTATGTAGTAACTTGAAATTTGCCACCTAGTCCAGATTTGGATGAAATCGAAGTCATTAAGGTGTAGGGAAATCTGGTAACAATTGGGTGATTTAACTATGATTTTTATTACATAACAAGATAGATTAGTCGCTAAAGAACTCGTACGACTTTACGAAATTCAATTCGGGCAAGTAGAATGCCCATAATTGATTTTAGGGTGAACGTATAATTTCTGAGTGTCGTTGGTTGAAGGTGTGTTGTGAAATGGGGGTATTGGATTTATTAAAATAGTTCAGTGTTTCGTGCAAGCCTCTTTGGTGGGTATTTCTGCCGCCAGAGCGGGGCCGCTGTAGCTGGGTGAGGACCGCTGTGGCGGGCCAAACGCGACTTTAAGTCGTAAATAAACGCCAAAAATGTTTTATTCTACAATTTTTGAATTTGAGAGCTAAGGAACAAACCCAGGGCTTTTCTTGAGAGTTTTCCATCATTCTTGAGGCTAAAGGTAAGATTTTAACTCCCCAAATCTATTTTTCTATCTGTAAAACATAATCTAATGGGTAATTATCGATGAGGGAATGTTTTGATCTGGAATTTATGATCGAAACAACCCTAATTAGGAGATTGGAATCATGGGTTTGATCTAGAGTTTATAGGATTGTTAGTAATTTGGATAATTAGTTATCATTTATTGATTCCCGTATTATAATAATTATTTGTAGACCAAGAACAAGCGGAACAAATCCGGAAAGGGAAGAATCAAGTTTCTTAAGGGTTTCAAGCTTGTTTCGAGGTAGATGATGGTTGTGAAACTATGATTGTGTGATGTATGTTTGTTCTTGCTTTATTATGATACATGTATGTATGTGAATGTTGCATTATTTATCACATTAATTGTAAATGAGGATATATGAATGATGCATGACATTAATCATGACTTGTTTGTATGATTATAAGAAATATAATTTTGATTGTGATTGTGGCTTGTTGAATGGATCGGGTGTTACGTTTCGACACACTAACTTGATTGGTTGCCACGTTCTGACATAATTATGGGATCGGTTACCACATTCCAGCATAAACATTGGATCGGGTACCACATTCCGGTATGCTAACTGTTTAGGTTTGGTTTCTTTGATAGGACCAATGAGTTGACATAATTGTGTATCTTGAGAAATGTGAAATTGTACGTTGTTCTTAAATGATGATGATATTGTATATGTTCGATGTATGCATGTTGTTATATTGTTTTATGATTTATATATGTTGTACTTAGTGTATTAGTCGTGTGATCCTACCAGTACACTGTGGTTGTATATTGATACCGCACTTACTCTTTCTTTGTTGAGTACAGGGCATCTTTAGGTGGCTATTGACAGACCTCGTCTAGAAGATTAATGATCGCTTCAAATTCAAGGGTGAACCAGTTCTTCTGGGCTACCATGAGTTCTCTTTCCGTCTATGTCAACATTTCAGACTTAGACTTTCTAGTTAGTTATTAGTTCGTTAGTTCGGGGTTGTACCCATCATGTTTAGACTTTTGGTTCATTGTTAGGTGGTTTGGTACATTAACTTTTAGGTTCTAGGCATTATGTCACGCCTCGATCCTATACCCTAGGCGTAGCCGGCACTCGAGAACCATTGCTGGCCCCAAGAAAACCCTTGGCCTGACTTAGTTACTCAGCAGAATACATAAAATCACTATTACAATGATCAAATGCACTTTACTCAACCGCTTAATAAAATAACTAAGAATGTTTAAAAGTCAACATTCAACTTGACCAAAATGGCAACTCAAGTCTCAACATATGAAATGATAATGCAAAGACAACTGAACTACTAACTGTCTATGAAGACTCTAATACAAAGAGGGATGTCGGGACATGACCCCCGATTATCCTAACAACTGTAAACTAGAAAGTAAAGTAAAAAGGAGCCCACAGTAAAGCAAGGAGGCTCACCACTGACCTTGATTGCAAAACCTGATCAACAAGGCGCTGGATGCTGATCCTGGTTACCTGCGTCTGCATCATAAGACGATGCAGGCCAACTGACATTAGTACATTGAATATACAAGTATGCGAGTTGGAATGCTTACATAATATAGGCTTGAAAAGATTGTGAAAGAAACACTTACCTTGGCTCTTCTCAACTCATGAATAACTTAACTAAAGATAAAGCAATGAAACACATGAAATATATGAAAAACTTTATAAAACAGTAAAAGAAACTTAGTTCGTTAAAGAAAATGCAATAACAAACTCAACTTTACTCATTTAATAAAGTAATATAGCTTCTGTGGGAGTCTCTCTATTCGACAACCACCACTATGATCCTAAGTGGTGATACAACGTCTTGCCCATGCTACTGGAACTGTCCTATACTTTGCCGTCATATAGGACGCCTTAACTAAGTGGATCCACTAGTCTATGCTAAAAGCATCTTAAGTTGTCATCTAAAAAGTATGACCATTTACTACCCATGATAGCTACATGGTTTATGGAGACTTGAGTTAATATGAACTCGCATCCCCATATCAATGCTCAATACTACTCCTAAAATGTACTTAGCTCATATATTTTTAAAACAAACTTCTTTTTTGGTTGGAGATAATTACTCAAAACTTAGCTTAAAAGCTCTCTTGGAATCGATGTTCCCTTTCTTTCTCAAATGTGAATTTTTTTTAAACTCTTTGGGAATACATAGTCCCCATACACTTCTTTGAAGAAAAGAACTTCAATCTTTTATATTTACTCTTTACTTAATTTAAAGTCTAAGTCTTAAAACAAAGTTAAAAATTTGTGAAAGACTTTTGAAAACTTTATAAACTCCTCTTGACTTACTTCTTAACTTTTAGACTTGACTCATAACTTCACTTCACTTGACTCTTAACTTTCCTTGAATTGAATTATGGATTCAAGGATTGTGATTTGTGATAGGAACGATCATGATGTTTAGGAGTGATTTTAGATTGTTAATCATGAGAAAAGAGTAAGAAATCATTGTTTGGATAGTGGTCCGCGAAGCGGAGATATATTTAGATTTTGGTCGCGAAAATACTTTTTGAGGCAGAATGGTCCATGACTACTCCGCGACCCAAAATGACTTTTCCCAAATCTGTGGAGCAGGTCCGCAATGCGGAGCCAGTGCCCAGATTTTCTCGACTAATTTTCTTCTTCATTTTCCAGCCCCAATTTGCCCAAACTCGGTTCTTTTTCTTAAATTATTTTTAGATACAGATACCCAGCAAATGTACCTAAGAACCTAGCTTCAACCAACTCAACAATTTGACGTAATGATCTCAGAAACTTCTGAATTTCTGCCCAACTCAAGAACAATATCAAATTCCAGAATACATATCAAAAACATCAACTTTCAAACTCTTTTAGTATGAGTTCACGCTGAAATAAACATATTTGGCACGTGGGTGAATGAACCCAATGTTATGAAAGTCTCACATACCTTGTAGGGGTTAACCTTTGGCAAAATCCACACGAAAATCTCCAAAAATTCGACGAACTATGAACTTTTCTTCTCTTTTCTCCAACCCCTAGCATATTTTGGTAAAAGCGTAAACTGATCTAATTTTGATTAGACCCTAACTTAATTACCAAAAACGAAATAAAACAATTAGGCAAGGAAAAGACCAAACTACACTTTCAAAATCCGGATTGGACTTTCCTTATTCAACAACCCAACTTCCAATGAGCGTATCTCACTCATACAAACTTTAAATCGCGCAAACTTGGCGGCGTTAGAAAGATTATTCCAAGAGATTTCCAACAATATCTGGAAGTACATGTAACTCATCCTGATCTAGGAGGTATGGCCGTTTGCAGTTGACCAAAACTCAACTTATCCTAACTTTAACAAAATTTCTAGATTTTCATTCTTTCCTAAAATGACTATTTCCAATTCTTCAACTTCTTCCTAGTTATTTCAATTAGCGAGATTTTACAATATCTCCCCCTTGGGAACATTCGTCCTCAAATGAAATTACTCTTACTAAACTAATGATATACTATTAATCAAACATTTCATACACCCAACAAGTAAATCTAACACATCAAGTATATAAATTATAAAGTACTAAGAAGAGAATTAGTACCTTGGTCTGAAACTCCATCATTTTCAAAGATATGTGGGTCTCTTCTTCATATCTTCCTCATCTTCCCAAGTAGCTTCCCCAACAAATTGGTTCCTCCAAATAACTTTGACTGATAGTACTTCCTTATTCCTCAACTTGCGAACTTGGCAATCTAGAATCTGAACTGAAATGTCTTCATATGATAGGCTATCCTTGATCCCAATATCTTCAGTTGGTATGATCAATGAAGGATCGCCCATGCACTTTTTCGACAGAGAGACATGAAAATCCGGATGATCCGCGACTAACTCTTGTGGTAGCTCCAACTCATAAGCTACTTTGTCAATCCTCTTGGCTATTCGATAAGGTCTAATATAGCGGGGACTAAGTTTCCCCTTCTTATAAAATTGCATAACACCCTTCATGGGTGAAACATTAAAATATACTCAATCATCTACTCCAAACTCTAACTCCCTTCTCCTAACATCAGTGTAGGATTTCTGACGACTCTGCGCTGGTTTCAACCTTTCTTGAATAACTTTCCCCTTCTCCATAGCTTGATGAACTAAATCAGTCCTATCAACCCAGCTTCACCAACTTCAAACCATCCAATATGAGATATGCATCTTCTCCCATAAAGAGCTTCATAAGAAGCCATTTGGATGCTAGAGTGATAACTATTGTTGTAAGCAAACTCGATGAGAAGTAGGTGATCATCCCAATTACATTTGAAATTGATCACGCACGCCCTCAACATATCTTCTAAGGTATGAATAGTGCACTTTGCTTGACCATATGGCTGAGGATAAAAAGCAGTACTTAAGTTCACCTTTGAACCCAAGCCTTTCTGAAATGACTTCCAAAACTATGCAGTAAATTGCGCACCTCTGTCTGAAATAATGAAGAATGGAACCCCATGAAGTCTTACCACCTCTTGAATATAAAGCTTAGCATAATCTTCTATTGAATGGGTGGTCTTCACTGGCAAAAAGTGGGCTGCTTTTGTCATTCTATCGACAATGACCCAAATAGAATCATGTTGTCTACGAGAACTTGGTAAACCTGTGATGAAATCCATATTAATCATCTCCCACTTCCATTTTGGAAGTTCTATAATCTGAGCCAAACCACCTGGCCTTTGATGCTCTACTTTAACTTGTTGGCAATTCAGACACTTAGCAACGAATTCTACAATACCCTTGTTTAAACGACTCTACATTGCCCTTAGGCGCAAAAAGGAATAAAAAGGCTGAAAAGAATGAAGAAGGTAAAGCATGATCATCGCCTAAAACCTTTGGCGATTTGCCGAAAGGACAGACTCCCCCCTTTGTTCTAGTATGCAAAGCCCTGAAGGAAGAGGATCAAAAAGGCGATGAAAGGAACAGTTGATGCTTCACCGAATAGTTCTGCAAAGCAGTACTATACTGCCCAATGGTCCAGAACATGAAGATGCTGAAGGAAAGCATGAAATGGCGATGAAACAGAAGAGGGGCGAGTCGCTGAGTTATTCGCTGGGATCTACTAACTTCGCCGAAAGATCTGCCAGCGCTATTTTCTGAAGCCTATATATACTAAACTTGTTATTAATTTTATAAGTTCCGAACCATTATTATTACTTTTAGAATAGAATAGTACACTTTTTAGATATTTTCTCTCAAGTTTGGAGAGGGTTTTGTAAGAGACGTAAAGAGAGAAGGATTTCATCTTCCCCAAGTTGGAAGTGGGTCTTCTCCATTCTTCTTCCTTTCCTTAAATCAAGTTTTAATTTCTTATATCCATTTGATTTTCGTATCATTTTAGGTGTATTTTCTTATTTCTTGATGTGTGGCTAAAAACCCCCATTCTTGGGGTGTGATTTAGAAAATATGTGTTGATATTATTGTTGGGTTTTGCTTGCTGATAGGGTAGATGTATTTTAATGCGGATTTCACTGAGTGGTTGTGGTTTAATTTAATGGGTTTTTAGTAGCAAATACAAAACCACCCATATGTTTTCGACATCCCCGAGAGGGAGGTCGCGAAAAAAGGACCACTAGACTGATGGCCTAAGGAGTGGGTCAACATGAGGTTCAGCACGAGAGGATGAGTCGTAGTCCCATATCGTAACACTCAACTCGAGGTAGTGAGTGGGGTAAGGCATAGAGTGGTCTTCATGCGCCAATGGGTGTCCGAGAGGAATCCATTTGAAACGGGGTAAGTTGCTCGAGAGGGAACTTATTTCCATCCAAAGCTTAGCCTAGTCACTATTATCTTTCAAATTTCGTATTAAAAGCATGTACCTAACGATTTATCTCAACATGTATTGCGGTCACACCCCAAGAACATTTCCCCATCCTTGATTTTCTTGTTAATTTTTATTGTTTTTAATACTTGACATATACCTCTTTTGTGGCCTACCCGTGAGTGTGTGAAACTCTTTTGAATACCCTTTGAGCCTTACCTTTCTTGGAAAGAACCTTCATGAACCCTAGACCTTACTGGAACCATGACGTACAATCCTCTTGAGTTGTGGTTTAGCGAACAACCAACTTAGGCCAAAAACCTAAGTTGGGGGTGTGGTGAAAGGGAAAAGGAGAAGTCAAGAAGTGCAAGAAAAGTCTCCCTTAACCCATGGTATTGCATAAAAATGGAACCCCTTCAATCCAATTCAAAAATGAAATGTGGAATAAAGTACGAAGGATTCCCAAGCAATCCATGAAGGTGAATAAAAAGGGGGTGACTTAGAAGCACTAGAACAAGAATTGAAAAAGCAAAAGAAGGGAAGGCCTTGAGAATACCGCATCCCACGATGAAGTAGGCACTGATCCTAAATAACCATACCTTTGTACTTATCCCCATTACAAGCCATAGAAAGACCTCTTTGATCTTGAGAAAACCGCATCGAAAGTCGATTGGAAAATAAGGGTAAACCTATGGGTGAAAACATGCATTGTGTTCCTCTTTTTGAGTGTCAACTTTGCATCGAATTCCTGATCTGGAACTGATTAACCTTTGTGTGTGAATATGGAATCATTCTTCATGTGCGGGAATTTAGATACTTTTTGTTGAGCTTGAACTTGCACAAGTAGCAAGTATTGCTAGCATGAGAATCTTTGGTAATGGTGTGTCACAACTTGATTCTTCCAGTACACAATTAATCCTTGCATAAGTAAATTGAGTCTTGTTGTGTGCACTCATAATTTAGTCTTGTGTAGCACTGTTTGAGACCCCCTTTTTGAACGGCTGAACTCAAGTTTGCTTGAGAACAAGCAAAATTTTAAGTTTGTGTGTTGATGAGTACACAAATTGGACTCATTTAGGGATTTATTTGGATAGAAATAGTGTCCTCGAATGCTTATTTTTTCTCAATATCTGATGAAAAACTCTTCAGTTTCAGGTATTTGATGTTTTAGTGGAAGCATGGACACGTAGGCACAAAACGGAAAAAAAAGACTGAAAAGAACGAAGAAGTTGAAGTATGAGCATCCCCAAGAACCTTTGGCGATTCGCCGAAAGGATAGATTCCCCGCTTTGTTCCAGTATGCGAGGCCCTGAAGGAAGAGGATAAAAAAGGCGATGAAAGGAGCAGTCGACACTTCGTCAAATAGTTCAGCGAAGAAGTACTATACTACCCAATGGTCCAGAACGTGAAGATGCTGAAGGCAAACATGAAACGGCGATGAAACAAAAGAAGAGCGAGTCGCCGTGTCATTCAGCGGCATCAACTAACATCGCCGAAAGATCCGCCAGCGCTATTTTCTAAAGTCTATAAATACTAAACATGTCATTAATTTTATAAGTTCTGAACCATTATTATTATTTTCATAATAGAATAGTATGTTTTTTAGATATTTTCCCTCAAGTTTGGAGAGGGTTTTGTGAGAGACTTGAAGAGAGAAGGATTTCTTCTTCCCTAAGATGGAAATGGGTCTTCTTCATTCTTCTTCCTTTGCTTAAATCAATGTTTAATTTCTTATACCCATTTGATTTTATTATCATTTTAGTTGTATTTTTTTATTTCTTTATGTGTGGCTAAAAACCCCCATTCTTGGAGTGTTATTTAGCAAATATATATTGATAGTATTGTTGGGTTTTTTACTTGTTGATAGGGTAGATCTTTTTTTATGGTGATTTCACCTAGTGGTTGTGTATTAACTTAATGGGTTCGTAGTTGCAAATAGAAAATCACACATGTGTTTTCGGTTTACCCGAGAGGGAGGTCGCGAAGCCAAGACCACTAGACTGATGGCCTAAAGAGTGGGTCGACTTGAGGTTCAGCCCGAGAGGGTGAGCCCTAGTCCCATATGGCTATCTTTTGTTTATAATTGCAAATGATTTTGAACCTTCCTTCCAAAAAAATTTGAATTTTTCGCACATTTTTGTCAACCCTCATGAGTTGAATGTGCCTATTCTTTTGCAAAAATTTGAGTCTGAGTTTGGATCAATACATTTGACTTGAATAGAGTTCTCAATTGAATGAACATGACTGTACGACTATGATAAGTCCAAATGAAATTGCATAGACAATATGTGAACTCTTTGCATCTCGTTGTGATTAGCCATTTATCGAAATGATTCTCTTGTAATGACTGTTGCACACTAGAGAAAGTGTGTAGTCTAGTTTGACTTAAGTGTTGATGCCTTGTGTGATTAGCTTGCTTTGAAACTTGCATGAATACACCTAGAATTTGCCCTCACAACAATCATGAGTTTCTATTTTTAATTCATCCATGAGATTGAGTATATTGAGATTCTTGTTGAGTTCTTCAGGTTTTGTGTTTCATTCTTGAACAGTTTTGGCAGCGTAAGCGAGGCGTTGTATCATCACGTTGCTCATAGTGATGGTTCTCAGTTAGAGAATCTTCCAAATAATAGTACAAGTTTATTATTGTATTTTCATACATTTTGAGTTCTTAACTACTTTTTAAAAAGCTTTATATATCGCATCTTACTATCATTACTTTCATATTGAGTTGATTATTCTTGAGATGCGTTCAATATTCTTGAGTTGAGCTGAGTTGAAACGAGATGAGTATGTATTCATTTTTATTAGTTCAAGCTTATATTTATGTTTTAGAGATACCCATGCATGCTCGTCCATTTAATCTACTAACGTCATTCAACCTTCATCATTTTATGATGCAGATACATGTGTTCAGGGTTATCAACAAGCGCTCCGTTGATACCACTTGCAGTTCACGTTAGATTTTGTGAGCCTCCTTACTTCCTGAGTGTTCCACATTTACTTTCCAGTTTGCTAGGATGTTGTGGGTCTTATCATGATATCTTTTTTTAATAATAGAGACTTCATAAATAGATAGAGTTGAGGATTTTTTCTGTATTTACCTTCTTTTGAGTTGTTTTAGAAACTATGAGTTTATCTATTAAGTATTCTTTAGACTTTTTAAAGTTGAGTATTTGAGTTTAATGAATTTAATTCAGTTTTAAGCTTATGTATGCCTGAGTAAGCCTTTCGTTTATAGTCAGCCATGATGAGGTTTCGCTTGGGGACAAACAATGGTTCTCGAGTGCCAACCACATCCAGGTGTAGACTCGGGTTTTGACAAACTTGGTATCAGAGCACAGAGTCAAGGGTCCTAGGGTGTCTGTGAAGCCATTTCATGTAGGATCTTGTTTATGGTTGTGAGGGCCCCATTTCTATAAATAAGGGACTACAAACATTTAAGAAAAGTTTCCATTCTTTCATACTCAAATCGTGCAATAGAACTATGTCATAAGGAACTTACTCAGACTCATGCATTTCTCAAATCCATTCAACTACCCCTCATACTCAAGGTGGTTTAAAAGTAAATCCCAAATCCTTATCAATGAGTTACTATCAGCAAATGTCATGAGGAATTCATGAGAATGTAGATGGGCTTGAGAGAAGCCTTTGAGTGAGTCAAGTGTTCAGTTTTGAAAGAATGCACACTTATTCATATGAATTGGGCATTCGAGCTAAAATCGAGATGTATTCCCAGACTTTTTTCTCTAAACCTTGTTTCAGTTAAGACCCTTATGAGGAAGCATGTTTTAGAGCGTGGGTGATATTTTCACCCAAAATGATAGTATGAGTTACGATGTTATAAATAGTTGTAGTAAAAGTTCCCAAAGTTAGAAGAATATATGCAATTGTATACTAATCTAAGAAAGGAAGATAGTGATGAGGAAAATTATATAGTTGCAGTCATGCACCTAGTTAGTTATTAATGAGGTGTTTTCCCTGATGGGTAGACTAAGAAGTGATGGGTTTGTGTAGATTTCATGATAGAGGGTAGAGTAAGAGTTACTAGTATGAATGAGTTAGAGTATACTTTAATTATAAAGGAGCTTATGATGATATGTCATTGTGTTAATAATGACCAAGTGTTGGTGTTTAATAGAAGAGCATGAGTATTCATGAGGTAATATATCTAAGGCATGCTTATGATTTTTTAGGGAGAGCCCATAATATTTAGAGGGTTACAGAACTAATTAGGGAATGATGGATAGTGAATGGGTAAATACTAATTAAGTTGTGAAAGGAAATATGACGGTAAACTATAGGCATGTAGTCTGAGAGATAAAGATTGACTACTTTTCATGAGGTCTTAGTGGGTGAGTGTCCCTTAATGTTACCTAGTATTCGTAATTTAGTATAGTATGTGGGAAATTATATTGATATCTGTGTTTAGTAATAGGTTCTAAGCTTGAATTCAAGATGAGTTTCGTGATAAAAAGAATGGCAACATGAGGGTAATGATGTTAGTCTTGAGATATGATTTGGTAGACTTGACATAGAGTAAGTTAGGAATTGAGATGTTAGTTGCAATGAACATAAGTGGTATTAGTGAGATATCATATCTTTTAGATAAGGGTAGTGAAGTGTAGATAAGTCATAAGAGTAAGAAGAGTATTAAGAGGTGTACCTAAGATAGTATGTAATCAGACGAGGTTCCAATTAAGTTAAGGATTTTCCATGTCTACCTAGATAGAATATTTGAGTTGTCAATGTGGAATAGGCGGATCTAATCATTATTTTTTCTCTTAAGAGTTAAATGAAGCGGCCTTAAGAGGTTAATAGAAACGTTTTAGAAAGATATCTTAGAAGGATTCTTAGTACCTACTTATGCACAGTTCAGTAGCCCTGAGATAAGCCTTTCTCGAGTATTAGAGTAAAGGGAATTTAGACCAGTCTAGAAATGATGGAATAGATCATTAACTTCCAAGTGCCAGTTCTAGACGTAAGGCGGAGATGATAAAATGAGAAACCAAGTCAACTATTGAGAATGAGATAGTTATGTCTTTAGAAAGAGTTAAGAAGGTACATAAATCCATTCATACCCTAGTGTATCCTCAAAGTTCAGTCATTAAAGCATCATGATGATGTTTCATATATCAGAATTGTGTTCATGACCTATGCTCATACACTTCAGAGAGATTCACATTTATGCTAGAGTTTCCATAATGATAGGCAAAGACTTTATCCTAATAATCTCAATCTTACTCCATAAAATTATTGTAACACCCTATAAACTAGTAGACTAAACTAGATTTTAGTGTGAGGGTTCAAGTCAGGGACAAGAGGCCAAGAGCCAACGGAAAGGGGCCAAGGCTGCCCAACCTTCCCCAAGCGATGTCCCCATCATCACGACCACCACCACGGCCTGTGGTGTGGTCTGTGGTGGTGAGGCAGTAGCTCACCAAGGCTACCTCAAGTTGGACTCACCTTCATGAGCACCTTCACTGCCAGTGTTGAAGACCTCGGATCTTGAGAAGGCTCGTGGTGATGTCTTCAAATCATGGAGGCCAAGACAAGGTGGCCTAGCTACTATTCAAAGGACCACGAGCAAGACCATATCTGGTGGTGAGGACCACGGCTCGTGGTGCCTCTCGTGAGGCCTGGGCAATAGGCTGCCAAGTGAGGGCCATTTTGGGAAATTCCGGTTTAAGTTGGAATAAGGTGAGGTAGTTTTTTTACACTTAGGACCCCTATATAAGTGATTTTTATCCTTTAAACACACCATTCAAGAAATTTTTTCAAAAATCTCAAAAGAATCCCCAAGTTCACGTCTTAAATATTTCTCTCTTGAACTTGAAGAAGAAGAAATACTTGGAGCTAGGGTCAAGATCAAGTCTCCATTCCTCAAGAATTTGTGGACTTTGTAATCAAGGTATGATGGATTATTCATCCATGGAATCCTTTCATCCATGGAGCCCCATATTTTCCCAAATTTAGAAGAAGAATTGCCCAATTCTAGTTAGGATTTCTTCTAATGTTATGGGTATTGATCCAAATGAGTGGATTATGGTTTTTTATGATTGAATTGATAGAATTATATGGTTTTAGAATTAATTTATATGTACCCCTGCCTAAACCATGTCTAGAAAGATGAAATTGATGTAAATGGGTTTTTGCCATGAAAGGGAAAATTGAGGATTTAGAGATAATCTTCTAGAATTGATGAAATACATTGTAGATATCATGAGAGTTAATCATATATACATGAATTGATTAGACTAAGGTATGCATGATGAATCATGACTTGTAGGGTATGATGATTAGAATTATCTTGAGACTAAGACATGTATCATGAATGGTAACTAGTATGGCTTTTAGACTAAATCAAAAATGATGAATAGGGCTTTGAGAGTGAAGCTTAGATGATGAATGCTGAATTGTAGATAGGATTGTAGTTAAGGACTTAACCACATTGACCTATATTATGAATGTATGAGATTATGCATGTTCTTATAGGTTCTATGTAAATTCTTTCAGAACAATTTGAGAGTGAAGTGTCAATGATTATGATAAATTTGTTGTGTTTCTTGGAAGGCTATCCTCATGAACACATAATGAACATGATTTGAAAGGTTTTCTCACATAGAATGGTTCTAGGTTGAAAGGTTTGCTCACCTAAAATGAATCAAAGTCAAAGGACTATAAAATGGCATAAGGCTTGAGGTGATTCCCCAAGACCTTCATATAAGAAGGATGTGATGTTAGTTCCCATGTTCCTAAATTAGTAAACATGAGATGATAAACATGAGGTGATTACCCATGTCATGTGTTGAGGAATTTGAGGTGACTACCCTTAATATATAACTCCTAAAGAAAGGCAAGAGGTGATTACCCATAAGCCTTTAATGTTGGACATGGAGGCGAATACCTATGATACTTATTAAATGGTGTGGAGGCGAGTACCTATATCATATCATGTTTGATATGGAGGTGAATACCTATGATCCTTATTAAATGATGTGGAGGCGAATACCTATATCATATCATTTTGGACATGGAGGCGATTACCTATGATCCTTGTAAAATGATGTGAAGGCAAATACCTATATTATATTATGGTGGGGAATGGAGGTGAATAACTATGATTCCCTAAAATGGTCGTGGGGGTGAATACCTATGAGTATACAATCAAGGCAAGAGGTGAATACATATTAACCTTTACAATAGGCATAGAGAGGTGAATACACATGTCTTGAAAGTAAAGCAAGAATAATGATGAATGAAATGATGGATTGTTGCTAGAATGGCCTCCCATGATATGTATGTTTAGATGTGAATCCAAATGGCTATAAAAGGTAAGTTAAAGATGAGAATGATTGATGATTAGTTTGAGTGATGGCCTATGGTTGTCTACATTGATGAGTAAGATTAATGAAAGATTATGCATGTCTTGGCTAAGTATGTCTTGAGGTTACTTTATGGAGTTATTCACTACAAGAAAAACAATCTCTAAGGAAGGGAAATCTGCTCCCAGAAAGTCCAAATTCTGTCCCAAATAGTCTATTGGGACGGGAAAAGGATGGTCGCCACCCGTCCTTAAATTGTTCTTCGCTAAAGGTCAATTGGGACGACTTGCTTTTGCTAGTCGTTAAATGTCTTTAGAGATGGCAAAAAATCTAGTCGCCAAAATACCTTTAGAGACTACATAACTCGTCCCAAATATATGATTTCCTTCTTAGAAAATTAGTTATTTTCTGGTCAGTAAATCCCTTTAAAGAATAGCAACTAACTCGTCCTAAAATACTCTTTTGGAACAAGAAACTACACTAATCCTAAATTACTTTTTTTTATGATCAACTACGTCATCCTAGATTGTTTTTCACGACAAGAAACAACTCGTCCTAGATGAAAATTTAGGGACAAGAAGTTGTACCATACAAGATGCAACTTTTAGAGACAAGAAATTGTCTCGTCCTAGATGAATCTTTAGAGACAAGCAAAAAATTTGGTCTCTAGTTGACCACCAATGTTTGTAGATCTTTATATCACAAAAAAATTATAAGCTTTGTCAATAAATATAAGATTGCTATGGTAAATCTTCATACAAAAGGCTGACAAAAATACAAAAATAAGTTAACATCCCATGTTGTTAGTTTAAACATTTTCTTAACAAAAATAAAAGCTTAGCAACATTTTCAAGTTTTGCATAACTTTCCTAGAAAAATATTAATGGTCTTATGGTTCTTCTAAAATTTCATCTTCACTTGTAGCTTCCATCTTTACAAAAGAAATCCAAAATTTTGCAAGGGTTATCCAGGTATATCAATAATCTGCATGAAAATAAGAAAAAATGATTAAGAAACCTTTAAGATTCATTAACCAAGAATCAAAGTCTATATATCAAAAACATAAATTCAATAACAAAAACTTAGTACAAATAGAAAAAAATTCCATCAAGACGATTTATATTATGTTTTAGGGGACACAAGCTGTTGCGGAGGAACTGGACACGGAAGATATAAAGGTTTCATGAGAAACAACTAAGTTATCTGTGTAGCAGGGGAAACAAGGAAGTTATTATTGTTTTTCTTCCAATTCTTAATCCTTGTACGAGCCAAACAATCTCAAACTGATCCTTCTGATTGTGTCACAAGTCTAAAACGTCTATAGAATGCATTATAGTGATTGCATCAAATCTAAAAGAACTATTTATTGAGGGTTGACATAGTAGACTATGCACAACAAGACAATAACAGCCCGAATGACGCCAACTCTAAGGATGTTGATCAACAAGCCACCAAGATAAATGAAGATCAAGAACATTATGGTGATGTAGAGGAGAACGTTATATCTGACCAGGAAGTTTCAGAAAGCGTGCCCACTGTGATCACAAACCAAAAAGGTATTCAGTTATATGTTGAGCTGAATGAAGTTTTACCTATTACATAAGAAGATAAGAAAAACATACAATCTTACGAGGAAACCACTGGACAAAGTCATAGTAACAACAGCCCCTGCCTATATATATAGACCAAAGAACTAATATTCATGATGAGGAATAACATGGAAAAAGAGAGGAAAGCATCAACAATGATTTTAGTGTCTCAAAAAGTGTTTGTGCTGAAGATAGAAATCAAGAAGGAGGGCAACTAATTGATGAGTTGAAAGAAGATATGATTACTACTCAACATGAAGAATAAGAGCTACAAGATCAGTCTTCCTCAGAGGATTGCATAGTTGCTAGACATGGTGAAAAATAGAAGTTGCAATCTGATGAGTTATTTTTCTATCACAAAACATTTTTGTTAAGGTGTATCAATATGTATATTTGTGCAGAAAAAAAGATGTTCGCGCGCAGTTGTACAAAAAACAATGGAAAAAGATGTGTCACTTTACGTGCAGAAAATTTAAAAAGCAGAGAACAATTATATTTTAAACAGAGATCAATAAAAAAATAGAGGAAAATTATATGTGCAGTGATCTTTAAATTGTCTCTGAATAATGTGGGGAACATAAAGAAACTATAGAGATCAATTCCAATCAGTGGCTCTATAAAGGTGATCAAACAACCACCGACTCTATAAAAGTGATCGAACAGCCACCGACTCTTCATCCATGAATTCATCACCCAACTCTTCGAAAATTAAAAAATTGAAGCGATAGTGATAACTATTTGAGAAGGTGAGTTGGAATGGGCAACGAAAATTATCTCGATGAACCTTAGGTGGATTAATTCAAGTAGAAATATGTCAATATTAGACCAACAACGGAGGAGATTTAGCAAGATTCAAACTCAGCTAGGGTCCCTAGTGGAGGGGCAGGATTAAATCGAACTAATAAGAAAATCCAACAACAACTCCGAGATACTCAGCGAGCAAGCAGATGGCTATTCTAAATATCAAAATGAATTGAATGGGAAGGAGGATAGTCGACCTGAACACAACCAAGATAGTTTGCAAGACTCATGAAATAACAATAAAGAACAAATGAGAACTCATAAGCACTCAAATCACTTGCACAGATTGCATCAAAATAGGAAGTAGAGACACCATTACATCTAGGACAGTGAGAACCATTATTAGTTTCCTAAGAGTTCTGCCTTACACTAACTGCTTAAACGGCTATACACAAATAGAGTTTGATATATTGTTACTTACTTGGTCATGAAGAAATGTCAGTGGTCATTCAGTTGATACGGGTGATGTCATATGCAGGTTATGTGATTGTTGAGCAGCAATGAATTCTTTCATATTTCTTATTTCTTCCATCGCATCTTCTAATGTAGACAAGCGATCATGCAAGGATTAATTTTCCTCATTCAAAGATTTATTTTTCTCTTGAGTTGAACGTATCTCAGACAGTAATTCTTCCTTTGAAGAAGTTCCACCTCTCATGTCCTTTGCCTTTACTCCACCCCCAAAGCCAAATACATGGCTACGATTTTGAGGTCCACAACACTTTTCTACAATCTGTATGCTAGGCAGAGATGGCTCAACTTTTAGTATTTCTTCAATTTGAGCCTACAAAATATAAAAAATTATATTTCAACTGATTTCATGATAATTTGAAGTAATTTACTTATTGAATTTACCAAACACACATGTTTTTCAATTGCTTCTGGTTCAACAAGCATGGTATCTTTCTTACGAGTCTCAAAGAAAATAGTCACCAAATTTGCTAGATTACCATCTTTTTCGCCCTTTACATCAAATAAAAAACATGTCAAATAATACTTCTTAAATAATTTCTTCAAAAACAATATTCTTTTATAATACCTGTTGATAAATAATCTCTCTAATAGGCTTGCTACCAATATGATGAAACATCTTTAACTTAGCTCGATTTTCTACATTTCTATTGCTCCTCGCCTGTATTGTTAGGTAAAACTTTCATATCTAAGAAAACTTATTAACTTCAAAAAAAGTTTCACATCTAAATATCACGATGAGCTACAAAATGATTGCTTTAATAATGTAAACTATTAGATCACTAGATATACCTAAAGACTTTCAGAACAAAAGTGTTCCTTAACTAACCACTCCCATTCCTTCTTTTCTACTCCCTTTGGAATATTCTTAAGAGCTTGAACGATTGGCTTATTCTTCACATAAGTAGCATGCAAGTATCCCCTCCATTTGTTCCATAACTCATTCATCCATCCAAATATATGATCACGGTTATCATTCAAGTCAACACTCTCAAATTTATCCTACAATAATTAAAATATGAGCTTAAACGAAAAGGAAAGTGAACATTGTGCGTCAACTATACAAAAAGTGTGTAAAAATTTTAGCATGAAAAAGATGTGCATCAGTGGTTAATGCTTAATAGGGAAAGTAAGTTGTGATTCAACAAGTTAAACCATGTAATTCATAATTGTTACCGCAATAGCTGCCCATATGTGATCCAACTGTTGTTGCTTGATAACACTCCATGATGATACTCCCAATGGACACATGTTACAATAACGAATTATAATTCCTAGGTGCCTCGAAAACAAATTGCTATTTGTTCCAACTGTTCGATTTTTGTAAAATGTTACTTTCAACTTCTTTTCGGCTTCAAGTGATGCAACTTCTTTACACTTGTTGGTCCCTCGAACCCTTCTTACCTTTTTAGGATTAGATGATCCTGTAGTTCTATAATTAATTTAGTAAGAACTATAGCAGTAAAATTTAGTTCTACAGATTAATAATGCACAAATTTGTAAATTTTCATACTGTTTTAGTTGTTTGGGAGGGTTGCCTTACTTGATTAGTAGAACCATGGAATTTGATTTATGTGTTCTCTTTCTCAAGAACAAGGGGATTTTTATCAATTGATGGCAGTCCTCGACTAGATTCCAAATTCTTTTCAGAAACCCCTAAGGATGAGCAGAAAGACCTAGGCATTTGATCACATCCATTTTCAATAGCACCTAGAATCAAGAAGTAATATTATAAAAACTTTGACAATTACTTTCTGTTTTAAATG
The DNA here is from genome assembly GCF_900185275.1 of Solanum verrucosum. NCBI lineage: Eukaryota > Viridiplantae > Streptophyta > Magnoliopsida > Solanales > Solanaceae > Solanum > Solanum verrucosum. The sequence goes on along the minus strand of NW_026019991.1, from coordinate 344,707 downwards.
GAATTAAAAATATAACAGATTTTAAAAAAGAAACATACTTGTTTCAACTTCTTTGGTACATTGCTTTACTTGATTAGTAAATGAATGAAAGGGAGTATGAACTTCACTGGAAGGCATGGAGGAATTTTTATGTCCAGTTCCTCGTTCCTTACCAATAGATCCTGGAGAAAACAAACCGCTACTATTTGAATACAATTTCCTTGTGACTATTCGACAAAAAATAAGGCCTCAACTTGTAGGAGTTAACTATATGGATAAAATTAGCAAGACAGACCAACACAACTAAGTTATAGGTGAAGAAGCTTTGACATTAAATTTAAGTTATTATGTAATTAATAAATCAACGGTCATGACAAAACATACTTGTTTCAACTTCTTGGATGTTTTGCTTAACTTGCTTGATAGATTAATGAAATGAAGCATTAACTTGCATGTACTCTTTCTCAGGAGCCATGGACTTCTTGTGTATCACACTCTTATCATGACTAGAAGACATGGTGGCGTTGGTAAGTTCTTGTTGTCGCCCCTTCCCAATATCATCTGTAGAAAAGTAAAAGTCATCCATAAATAGATAGATGATAATACATTGATGAGAGGATACGTATATACTACAAAGTGAGATAAGTGAGTAGGATAAGTATATTTATGCAATTAAGAACTCAACATATATTAAAAAGCTTACTTGTTTCAACTTCTTGGATGTATTGCTTAACTAGATCACTAGATTGAAAAAATAAACTCTTAGTTGGATCTTTTCCTTTTGATGTCAAGATTTAAGCCCTCGTCCTCGTCCTTTTCCAATTGCCCCAGGCACAAAAAATGAGTATCTAATAGTACTCTTCATAATTGATCCGTCCACATTTTCAATTTTTATATTGAACCTGTATAAAAGCCAAATGTAGAAAAATAATAAGGAAACTTTCTATCAGTGAACTGAAGAACAAAAGAAAAGTAGTCTTTCAGATAGTTACTAGTAAACTAAAGGATAGAATCAAAGTAATCAATAATAGGAGTTTTAACAGTATGAATTATCAATAATCAAAGAGAGAAATCAATCTCGCGATCCCCACCGCCAAATAAGAATCATGTGCGACAATGTGGTATAAAAGAAATCGTGTCTATCAGTTCACAAAAGATACATCACCTCATCAGTTCTTTTTCGTTTCTTTTGTGAAAGACTTTGTAAGTCAACTACAACATCATCATCATCCATTTGTTTCCCTGTCTAATAGGAATCACGAGGTTGAGTCTTCCTTACTACATGCCAACCTTTGTTGGAATTATCATTAGCATAAAACACTTGAGAAGCTTGGTTAGCTAAAACAAAAGGCTCATTTGTTTTCAAAAATCTACGTGGATTCACACTCACGAAGTCATACTCATCTATTTTAACTCCTTTTACTTTTCCATACACATCAAACCAGTTACACCGAAACAAAATCACTCTTTTATCCGAGATAAATTGCAATTCAATCACATCTGTTAAAATTCCATAGTAATCAACATTCTCACTATCTTTATCACTCTCGCCAACTACAACAACACCACAATTTTGAGTCCTTAATATTTGATCATGATTTTATACATGAAATCTATATCCATTAACAATGTAGCCATTAGAATGTGTTGAATATTTGGTAGGACCAAGTGAAAGTGAGAGAAGATCTTCCATGAGCCGACTATTATCTGCTTTATGCAATTGTGCAACCTAAAAATAAGATAACATTTAGTAATTTAGAATGATTAGTAAAAAGTCAAAATGTTGAATCTATTATTTATGTATGTCTACCCTATCTTTAAACCATCCAATAAATTCTCGATCCCATTCTGCATATGACAAGTGTTGACCAGTATTTATATGATTTAGTGCAAACTCTCTACAAAATTGATGTTAACCATAAATTTCATATAGAAATTATATCACCTTAAAGGAAATAAGAAAAAAAACACTATATAAAAGAACTCTACATACCCAAGATATGGTATGACTTCATAACAATTCTTCATAATGTATATATGTGCTTGTTCCAATTCTTTAGCTTCAAGCTCAAATGGATTTTTAGCTCCCAAAATTTTTCCAGATTGACAAAATATGGATACACCCCCATTTGATTTTTTTAAACACCCATCATCATTTCATTCTAGCCAATTGAATTTTGTGTCAATTGTATGCAGATACCTTGGGCATAAGGTCATACATTCATTTGCAATGTAGCGCAATGTAGCCCTCTGCAAAACAACCTTCTGGACATGCCATATTACCAATGAGAGATTTCAAAAAATATAACCATCGGATACATCCACCGATAATGAATAGGTCCACCAATCTGCGCTTCACCAGCTAAATGGGTAAGTGCACCATGACATCAAAAAAACGGAGGGAAGACCTTTTCTAACTTACAAAGTATTATGGGAATTTGTGTTTCAATATATTTCAAGTCATCAATCATCAACTCCTTTGATCCAAGCACACAAAAAAAAGATAACTCAATAAGAGGTTCACACACTTCTTTGGACAACATACCACAAAGAGCAAGAGGGAGAATATACTGCAAAAGAGCATGACAATCATGCATTTTTAATCCACATATCTTGTGATCTTTCAAGTTTACATATTGAGAAAGATTAGATGAAAATCCATCAGGGACCTTTAAATTCTTCAAGAAAAGACTTAACTTGTGCTTATCTTCAGGCGACAATGTGTAGCATGCAGTTGGAACTTCAACTTTCTCCCCTCTTTGGATAAGGTGCAATTTTGGCCAAATGGTCATTTTCTTCAAGTCTAACTGAGTGTTAATTGTGTCTTTTGTCTTTCCTTTGACATTCATGATTGTCCCCATTATATTATCGTATATATTTTTCTCAATATGCATGACATCCAAATCATGTCGCAACAAGAGAGATTTCCAATATGGAAGTTCAAAAAATATACTTTTCTTGTTCCAAATATCATTTCGCTTTTCATATGATATCTTCCTCTTTTTCTTGGGATCCTTTGTTAATGGTTGTCCTTCAAGATCTTGCACTTGATTAAGTATCTCAATTCCAGAACATATTTTTGGTGGGAGCCTCTTCTCTATTTTATTATCAATGACTTCTTGTCATTCCTCCATCTGTGATCCTTGTGAAGGTAACGTCGATGACCCATTAAGCATTGTTTCCTACAATTAGCCAATTGAATTGAGGAGGTGTCTTTATTACAAGATGGACATGCCAATTTTCCTTTTGCACTCCATCCAGCTAAATTTACATAAGCTGGAAAGTCATTGATTGTCCACAACAAAGAAGCATGCAACTTAAAGTTTTGTTTAGTTGATGCATCAAAGGTCTCAATACCAACTTCCCACAACTCCTTCAATCCCTCAATTAGAGGTAGAAGATATGTATCAATTGCATCTCTAGGACCATTTGGACCAGGAATAAGCATTGACAAGTTAAATTTTTCTTGTTTCATACAAAACCAAGGTGGTAAATTATAAGGAATAAAAACTATATGCCAAATGCTATGTGAGATTTTTGAATTGCGAAATGGCTTAAATCCATCACTAGCAAGTCTAAGTTGAACATTGCGAGGCTAGATTGCTAATGAATGATGAAGTTCATCGAATGACTTCCATGCCATTGAATCAACTGGGTGCCTCATTATTCCATCATTAGTTCTTCCATCCTTATGCCATTTCATTAGAGAAGATGTCTTTGTAGACACAAACACCCTTCGAAGCGTATACTTTAAGGGAAAATAGTGTAAAGTCTTTGAGGGTATCTTTTTACCTTTTTTATTCTTGGTTTCCCTGGTATGTGTATTTATTTTCCATCTGGACGCACTATAAATTTTGCAAGAATTGACTAAGCTATCCTCCTTCCAATATAACATACAATCATTACTACAAGCATCAATCTTATTGTAAGAAATCCCAAGAACTCGAATAATCTTCTTTGCCTCTTAATATGAATTTGGCAAATTGGCCCCATTAGGCAATAACTCCTCTTTTAACATTTTTAATAGCACACTAAATGACGCATTACAACAACGACCCATACTTTTGATGTGAAGAAATTTAATCAAAGATGAATGCTTTGAAGCCTTTGAGTTTTGGTATAGTGGCTGCTCAAATTCCTTCCATAGGATGTAAAATCTTTTAGCTTCAACATTTGGTTCCTCCTCAACTACATCATCATAACCAGTGTGTGTAGCTTCTTCATCAACATTAGGATATAAATCCTTCAACAGCTCTTGTACTTCATCTTCACTCTCATAATCTTCTACTTCATCATCATTTTCATCTTCAGAGTTTGACTCTGGCTCACCTAAATGTTCTCCGTGGTGATACCAAAAAGTATAATTTTGAATTATTCCATATACTTTCAAATGTGTATCAATAATCTCACAAGTTCCTAATGTTGTATTACAACATTTGTAACATGCACATCGTATTTCATCTTCTTCTCCTGATCCCCGAAAAGCATAATCCAAAAACTTTTTCACCCCGTCTAAAAAGGCTTGGTCAACCCATTTATCAAGAGAAATTTGCATCCATTGCTTACTAGGTTCCATAACCTTGGAGAATACATAAAAATAGAATAATAAAATATATACGATAAGGAAAAAACTTTAAATGCACACAACTTGTGATTTTGTAACTAGTTCATTATGTTATCAAAATTAAATTCAATATATTATTTACAACTTACAATATTTTATTTACAGACCTTTTGATAAATTATAAAATGCGCACAACTTACAATCTGTTATTTATAGTCATTTGGGTAAATTTTTCGAGCTTGACCTTTACAAGAATGGAAGATTATGTGGTGCAACTATAAGAATGTTTCTTCTTGAAATATCTCGAGTTTGTCAAGTTTCAAACCCAAAGAGAACTATTATTGTTTCTACCTTCTATATATAGAATCACATGAAATATAACTATAAGAACTCAATTGCATCTTTAACCTTCTAAAAGTTAATTACAATCTGTTATTTATAGTTTTTTTGATAAATTTGTAGTGATTGAGAGTTTGATAGGAATGAACGAATATATGGTGTAACTATAAGAACGTATCTCTTGAAAGATCTCGAGTTTGCTAAGTTTTTAATGCAAATGGAACTATAACTATTTCTACCTTCTATGTACAACACCACATGAGGTAATTTGTATCCATTTTGTTTGTTCTTACATCTTTTGTGAGTTCGAGTTAATTTGATTGTAAGAGAATATGATCAATTCCTTAGACACACACAAAACTCTATGATATACTTCAAAAAAATTGACCAGCTAATCTCAAAGATGAAGAAAAATTCAAACAAGTATAGTGTAACCCGAACAAATCAAATATAGATAAGAAGAAAAAATCAACTCCCAAAAGAGAAAGCTTACCAGAAAGTTGAAGAAACAGAAAATATATAGGTAGTGATTCTGTTTCACAAGAACAAAAAAAAATATGGTGCAACTATTGAAAAATCTTGATTTTTCCAAGTTTTGAAAGCTAAATGAAACTATCGTTGTTTCTACCTACCATGTACATCATATACAAGAGGTAATTTGCATCAGTTTTCTATTGCTTTGTTCATCGTTCATCAGCTCGTGTTAATTTAATCATCAAAAGATGATCGATTCTTTAGGAACACACTATACACTATGCTATAAGAAGAAAACAATTAACAAATTAAATTTAGGGAAGGAAAAAAACTTACAGAAGAAGCTGCACAACTGATATACAAGTAGACAGAAATAAGAGAACCAATTAGAAAAAAATTAAAGAATGTTTTAAACAACTATTAGAATGCATCTTCTTGAAAGTTATCAAGCTTTCCAATTTTCAGACCCAAACGAAACTATCACTCATTCAATCTTTTATGTGCAGCACCACAGGAGGTCTGTTTGAATCAGTTCTATTGTGTTTTCCATATTTCATCAGCTTCAGACCCAAATGAAACTATCTTTTTTCACTTATTCAGTTGTAACATTCTGCAATCACTTGTCTGACTTGCCCTGTTAGTAGTTCACTTGTAATTCATAACATATTTCTCAACATGAACAGAACACTCTCTATATTATCTCTTAATATTGTTTTAGCTCATTGAGTTGTTAGTGCCTCTTTTCAAATTTAGTTCATTATTATTTATCTTTAGGAACACGTACTTCTTTAAAGACTAATCGATCCCCTTCACTTTTGACATCATATCACACTACGAAACTGAATCTTTTTTAAGAAAACGATCAACATCTAGTCTTAGATAACAAGAACTCAAACAAGATGAGTTACAACTCGAACAAACCAACCAGCAAATCAATTGTATAGAAAAAATCAAATCAACTCTTAGAGTAGAGGCATACCTGAGATCCGAGTGAATAGAAGATATATATAGAGTGGAGATCACTGCTAGGCAGACCTCTGCTTTCTCGATTTCGAGAAAATAGAGATGAAACACTGATCAATGAGACATGGGTTGCGTTTACTGCTTGGCAGACCTGTATTTTCTCTGTTTTGAGAAAACACAGATTTTTAGTTGAGAGCTAGGTACACTAAGATCGTTGTAAGGGAAGTTGGTTGTTAGGTAGGGAAGATCGCTACTAGGGTTCTTTTTTATTTCAATGAGAAAAAAACTGAAGCATCTTTTCTTTGTTTTCTTTTCCTTTTAGAATTTTAATGAATTGATGAATTATTAGGCGGCTAATTTTTTGGTGTAAATATGTTCTCGCCTTCCAATATATTTCTCAAGACCCAAGTTTTAATTTGGGACGAGTTACTACTTTTTCTAGAGACCAGATTTATAACCTTCACAATAACATATGGGGTAAAGACCGAAATAAAATCTCGTCGCAATATATGTACTTTCAGAGATGGGATTATTAACTCGTCCCTAAATATTGGTCTTAAATAAAGTTGTTTCTTGTAGTGTTTCTTATATTATGATGTCTTATGTACATGACTATGTTTATGACTTATGTTGTTATGTTTATCCTTATAGCCTAGGTCTTATGTTGACTAATGCTTATGTTATGTCTATGTTGATGATCTATGCTAGCCATCATATTTATTACATGTTTGTACTAACGCATACTTTTGCCTACATTCTTATCAAATGTAGGGTCGGATGATATTGACTTTAATCCCCGTGGCTAGGTTAATAGTAGATCAAGGAGAAAGATTTGGTGAGTCCTCGTAGCATTCGATGATTTGACCACCTTGTCGTTTTGTCTTTTATTTTATGTTTAGAACTTTCTATATAGGTTGTTAGATGGTTTGAGACAAGTGCAATAGACTTCTGCTTCGTTTTATGAAACTTTCATGTTATGAAAATTGATTTCAATTTCCTCTCATTTCTATTATCTTATGTTGTGATATGCTAAGGGGCTTGTATGAGGCCTCTCGAGGTATTGTACACCTTGTTACATCTAGGGGCATCCCCTGGGTCGTGACAAACTTGGTATTAGAGCATAAAGTTTAGAATGATTCTAGGATGTGTCAAAACCACGTCAAGTAGAGTCTTCTTCATAAATGTGAAGTGCGACACATTTATGATTAAGAGGCTACTAGATGCTTAGGAAGGTCCACTTCTTCATTACTCTAAGTCGTTCCATAGAGTATAACAATATAAGGTCTTTCTCCTATTCCTTACCCGATGGTCTATAGGATATGACTACTAGAAGGGATAATGCTACAAGAAGTTCCTCTACAAGCTCTTCCTCAAGCTCTAATTGACCCTATAGGTCAAAATATCTCTAATGCGGAGTTTAGGACGACTTTTCAATTGTTGGCTCAAGCCATGACGGCTCAAGGCAATAGAGATGGGGTAGCCCCTGTAAACCCAAATATGGGTACGGCGGTGTCAAGAGTGAGGTAATTTACGAGGATGAACCCTTTGAATTTATATGGCTCAAAAGTTGAGGAAGACCCTCAAGAGTTTGTCGATGAGGTCTATCAATGGGGGTGACTTCGGTAGAGAAAGCAGAATTGGTCACTTAACAATTTAAGGGGGTTGCACAAGTATGGTATGATCAATGGAAAGAGGCAAGGCCGGTAGGAGCGGGTCCTATAGAGTGAGAATGGTTTAAATCCATATCTATTGATAGGTTCTTTTCCGTTGAATTAAGGGAAGCAAAGGTGCAATTGTTCACTAACCTTCGTCTAGGAAGTATGAGTATGAATGAGTATGCCCTTAATTTTACTTAATTGCTTAAGTATGCACCATAGATAGTCGTAGATTCTAGGGCTAAGATGAATATGTTTGTTATGGGTATATCCGACCTAGTGGTGAAAAAATGTCGTATGGCTATGCTTTTTAATGACATGGATATTGCTCATCTTATGACTCATGCCCAACAAATTGAGGAGGAGAAACAAAAAGAGAAAGCTAGGGAGAAGAAGAGGTCTAAAGTTGAAGATGAAAATTCCCCTCATACAAGGTCCGATGGACATGGTCATCCTATATATAGAGAATAGTTCGCCAGCCAAGGGCCCTCAAATACTCCTAAGTTCATCCAATAAATGGTGTCTAACATTAAGCCTCAAGGAGATGGTAGTGGGGTTCTATTGGCAGGGTGTAGTAAGTGTGATAGAAAACATGTGGGTGAATTCCTAGCGGGTTCTAATGTTTGGTTTGATTGTGGTAAGTTGTGCCACAAGATAAGGCATTTCCCTACAGTTGCTAGAAATGAAGGAGATAGTCATTGTAGGTCTCTACCCTACCCTTCATCCGGCCCAATTGGTTCCGGTGTGAATACTCCAAATAAAAATAAGCTCTATGCCCTCCAAGATAGAGGTGAACAAGAGTGTCCTTTGTATGTGGCTACCGGTATGTTTTTTATGCTTTATTAGATTCCGGTGTAGCTTAGTCTTATGTTGCTTGGTAGACTGGATATACTAGACTTTGATGTTGTCTTTAGTATGAATGGGTTGCATTATTGTTAGATTTATTGATGGTAGAACCCGATTTGGTCATTATTAGTTTTAGGTATGTTCTATAGTTAGAATCATCTTGGGTGATGGATGTGAAAGCCTAGTGATGTCTTGATCCGCCATTAGTAGAATCGAAGGAAATGGTGCTTACAAAGTTTGTTTAGGTTTACTCCCAAAGGGGAGATGATGTGCTTAGATAGCAAGTAGTTCAAATGTTCCTAATGTTATAATTTGGGGTTTACTTGAAGCTCTCACCCTTTAAAGGTATAATGAATTTGGGAAGTTTAGTCCCCATTTTGTAGGCCCATATGAGATCTTGAGATGTGTTGGTAAGGTTGCTTATGAGCTAGGGCTGACTAATGAGTTGGCATCGGTGTATTCTGTTTTCCATATCTCTAGGATTAAGATGTTTGTTGGAGATCTGATATTTATAGGTTCCTCAAATGGATTGAGAGTTAATGAGAATATCTATTATGAAGAAGTGCCGGTTGGGATTTTAATCCGGCAAGTTATGAACTTGAGGAAGCAGGAAGTTACTTATGTGAAGGTGTTCTCAAGGAATCTCTTAGTTGAGGGTACATGGGACGCCGAGGCCAATGTGATGTCCCGGTATCCTCATATTTTCCGTCCACTCCTCATTTAGCTTGCTCTTGGTTTGTATTATGTTTTGGAGTCATGTGTGTTTATTCCTTGCAATGATTTCCTTATGTTCTGCATGTTCATGAAAAACTTGTGTTTTGAATGAAAATGAGTGTATATGATTATTTCCTCGTGTTGTAGTGCAGTGAGTCTGAGTTGCCTATAGATTTCATGAGATGTATTGATGAACATGTCGTAACTTGGAGTTGAGAGAATTCCTCCTTGAGGTATGCTTTGAGTATAGATTGCATATAGGCTCCATGAGATGGTGTTGAGCATGTTTTTAGTATGGAGAAGGTAATTCCTCCTTGTACATGAGAAATATTGAAATTTCATGCATATAGGGTTGTTAGATGTAGTTCCTACATTCCATATGATGCATTGAGTATGTTAAGTTTGGAGTTGTTGTTTCTTCCTTGGTTGTGTGCATTTAGATGTGTTGCATGCATGATGGGCTGCTATTCTAGAGTTGTTTCCTCTAAGAGGTGCCTAGAATGTCATTCAAGGATGAATCTTCCCAAGGGGTAGATAATATAACACCCCATAAACTAGTAGAACTAGATTTTAGTGTGAGGGTTCAAGACAAGGACAAGAGGGCACGAGCCAAGGGAAAGGGGACAAGGCTGCCCAACCTTCCCCAAGCACTGCCCCCATCTTCACGACCACCACCACGGTCAATGGTAAGGACCACGACCCGTGATGTGGTCTGTGGTGGTGAGGTAGTAGCTCACCAAGGCTGCCTCAAGTTGGGCTCACCTTCATGATCCCCTTCACAGGCAGTGGTGAAGAACACATCTTGTGGGAAGGCTCGTGGTGCTGCCTTCAACTCATGGAGGGCAAGCCAAGGTGGCCTAGCTACTGGTCGAAGGACCACTACCACGACCACGGCCAATGGTGAGGACCAACGTTCGTGGTGCCTCTCATGGCGCATGTCAGTAGGCTGCCAACTGAGGGCCATTTTGGGAAGTTCCGAGTTAAGTTTGAATATGGTGAGGTCGTTTTGTTTAGACTTAGGACCCATATATAAGTGACTTTTACCCTTTAAACTCACCATTCAAGATATTATTTTCAAAACCCCAAAGAGAATCCCAAAGTTCATTCTCTCAAATATTTCTCTCTCTAGAACATGAAGAAAAAGAAAGATTTGGAGCTAGGGTTAAGATTAGGTATCCATTCCTCAAGGATTTGTGGGCTTTGTAGTCAAGGTATGATGTCTTATTCATCTATGGAACCCATGTATTCCCCAATTTAGAAGAAGAATTCCCCAATTCTCGTTAGGGCTTCTTCTAATGTTACGGGTATTGATCCAAATGAGTGGATTATGGTTGTTTATGATTGAATCAATAGAACTATACGTTTTTAGGATGAATTTACATGTTTTTGGAACATTCACACCTGAACTAATTGATCCATATAAAGGGTAGGGTTAAGACCTACGGTGACTATCTCCTTCATTTCTAGCAACTACAGGGCAATGCCTTATCTTGTGGCCCAACTTACCACAACCAAAAAGAACATTTGAATCCACTAGGCATTCACCAACATGTCTTCTATCACACTTACTTCACCCTGGCAATAAAACCCGACTACCATCTCCTTGAGGCTTAGGGTTATACACCATTTCTTGGTTGAACTTAGGAGTATTTGAGGTCCCTTCCCCAGGGACATTTGTCTATACTTAGGATGACCATGTCCATCAAACCTTGTATGAGGGGAATTTTCATCTTCTACTCTAGACCGCTTTTTCTCCCTAGCTTCCTCTTAAAGTTTCTCCTCCTCAATTTGTTGGGCAGCTGTCATAAGACGAGCAATATCCATGTCATTAACAAGCATATCCATACAACATTCTTTCACAACTAGGTCAGATATACCCATCACAGACTTATTCATCTTAGCCCTAGAATTTGACATCATCATTGGAGCATACTTAGACAATTGAGTGAACTTTAGGGCATACTCTTTCACACTAATACTTCCTTGACAAGGGTTATTGAAATATTGCACCTTTGCTTCCCTTAACTCCAGGGAAAGAACCTATCAAGAAATGCAAATTTAAACCCTTCCCACTCAATTGAACCCACTCCTATTGGCCTTGCCTCTTTCTACCTATCCGTACAACCAAATTGAGGTGTTGTTTTATTTTTGCAACATGCTAAGTTTTTTATTAATATTTTTTCTATTTTTATTTCTTCTTTATGTTTTTCACATAGTTCCATAAACCATCGTTGTAAGAATTTCATTCTAGCTCCTAAGGTGTCAGTTAATTCTGCTTCATTCCAACTTTTTATTATTTTTGAATTAAAAGGTTCTGATAATTTTGTAAAATATAATTTTCTTATTTCTTTACTTTCTTCTGTGGTATATGTTCCTTTATAAAAATATTCTCTAAATGCACATGTATATTCATCTATGTAACATATATTACATATTGCCAATTTTGTCATTAGATTCCGATTTATAATCTTTTCTTTATTTTGTTCTTCTACCTCTGTTGTCATACTACTAAATTCATTCCTTATAGCTATTTCATATTTATATAATATTTCCATTGGTGTAGTGGCTATTCCACCATCAATTTTTTTATTATTTCTTAAAGTTGTTAAGCTTTCACTTGTTAAATTTTTTAGCCATAATTATACTGTTCCTATAAGTGTTCTTTCTATGTATCCTGGTGCCTCTGTTGTTGTTATCTTGTTATCTATTAATTGTTTTGATATGTATCCTATCCATAACTATATTGTTTTATTAATATCTGCTACACAGTCTAAATCTAAAAAATCATGTTGTCCTGTAACTGGTTTAGGTGTCCATTTTTTATTTAATCTTTTATCCCATGTAGTTTTTTCTTTATCATATTGTTCATAATTTTTATTATAATATTTTGGATTAAAATTTTTTGGGTTTTTTACTCCCGATGTGCTAGGTTTTTCGTCCATGTCTACGTCTTCTGTATTCTAAATTCTTTTTATTATCTATGTTTGCTAAAAGTTCTATATATGTTTTGCTTGTTTCCGAATGTTGTTCTAGATCATCGTCGTTTATTTCATCAACTCTTATTTCGGGTAGATTATCATTTTCTTCTTTTTCTTCTATTTCATCTTCTAGTTGCAATTTTTCTTTAAATTTAATTATCTCATTTGTTAATTTCGTTTTTTGTTCTTTTTCTTTTTGTTTTATTTCGTACATTTCTTTTAATATTGCTAGCTCTTTTTCTAGCTCTATTATTTTGGTATTTTTTACTTCTTCTAATTATTGTACTTCCTTTTTTGCTTGTTGTTTTATATTTTCAATTTCCGTTTTTCTATCTATTTCTTCATTTTCTTTTGTTATTCTTATCATAGCAGTTAAATTATCTTGTAGTTTTATCATTTCTTTCTCTAACATTAAACATATATTGTTACTTATTTTCTTATATCTTTTTCCTAGATTAGAAAATATTATCTTTATTTTTAATCCGTCATAATTTTCATATGTTTTTTCATCTATTGAGTATTCTTCTTTACTGATTTATAAATTATGTTGTAGTTTATATTCTAAGTTATTTATTTGTATTTCTAGATATAAAATGGTCTTTCTTTGTGCTATTATAGATTTGTGACAAATTCCTGCGAATATATTATTTTTAAGTCTATTTTGCCTATGTTCTAATTCTTGTCGGTTTGATATAATTATTTCATTAAGTTTTTGTCTATAGTCATTATTCTTGTTATTCATTGTATTTTTAAGTATTGAATATATTTATATTCTATTTTAGATATATTATCTATTATTTGATCTAATTTTTCGTTATCAGTCTTTGTGATATTAAGTTGTTTATATTCCGGATATAATTTATTTAATTTTCTTCTTATTTTTCTTAATTTTCTACTCGTATGTTTCCTACCGTGTTTCTTATTATCTATAGCACTGATACCATTTTTCGGTGCGGAACTGGTAGTTGAGGAATTCATAGAAGTGGTAGTGTGGTAGGTGGTAGTGTGGTAGGTGAGTGTTTTATTTTAAAGATTTTATTGTAGTATTCTTTTGCTAAGTGTCTTAATCTTGATATTTCTTTAATATTAGGTGTGAAATTCATGGTAAAATATAATAATATTTATTGTAATATTCTTTCGATAGTTCTTTTAATCTGAACATTTCATTAACATTATTTATGATATATTCTAGATATAACATATCTTGGGTTCTTTGGTACATATATAATTTTTCCTCCATTAATTGTTCTAATAATTTTATATCTTTCATAGATTCTGTCCAATATTGTAAATATTCGTAGTTCATTTTAGTCTGAATTTATTTCTAAATCGTACCATTCTATTCTTTCGTAGTCTAAATCATGTAAGTCTATTTCATACCATTGTTGGTTTAATATATATTCCGATTCGTTATCATTAAATATTTTTTCCCATATGATCCTTCTTAATTCAATTATTTTTATATCTTTAAGTATATATAATATTAAAGTTTCGTAGTTTTTTTATCAATTCATTATGAACGTAAGTAGTCATGTTCTTTATCATGCAGATTTTTTTATTTCAAATTATTCCTTCCTATCATATTCATAATTGATTAAATTCATATTAGATCATTATGAACTAGATTATCTTTATCATGTTTTCTTGTCACTACTAGCATCGTACTTTAGCGGGTACTTCCTTCTTATCAGCGTCTCAACTTTGTTTACTCCCCTAAACGGCTTCCTCGCCTACCAATTTCAACATTAGGATGGCATACTATAAAAGTGTTCTCCCTGTTTCCAGTGTGCTAATAAACTAGATATCATGATTCAAATAATTCTAATACATAATAACTAACATAAATTTATTTAATCATATATATGATATTCAGGAATATATGAAATTAGTTCTGCATATTTTTTAACAATATTCCTTTGCCTCTTGCTTAGCCATGCTATCTGAAATATCTGAGTGGATTTCAGATTTCTCCATATTAACTTTTAAGTATTTTTATATCTTAGAGAGAGAGTGTTTTCAAGAAAATGTTTATTACATTAGGCATTGCCTGCCTTTTTATTACATATATCCTCTCTTATATAGAAAGGAATTCTCACGTACTACACTTCTTACAATAATGTGCTACTTCCACCTACCATTCCTACTACTTACACTTATCCATATTATTTTTACACTTGTCCATACTTGCCCATACTTGCCCATACTCTTTTTTACATTTGTCCATCCTACTTTTAATATACACATGCACACTACCTACTTTATTGACTATTTTACACTACATTTAATAGTAAGACTAGTAGAATTTACAAGTGTCTTCTTTTCTTTATCCTTCCATCTATATCTTCTTTTTCTTGTCTTCTTCTTCTTATCTTCTTCCGTCTTTATCTTATTAGATCATTCCAGCTGGACATCTGGAATTATATTATCTTCTCCGTTACATTTTGTACATATGTGATCAGGGTATTTTTGTCTGATTAACTTGCAATATCTAGTTAATAATTATGTTAAAATAAATCCTACCTTTAGTGCTCTTGTCGTAGGTCGTTCTTCTGGATTTAATAGAGATAAGATCCATCGCTGGACTTCATCCATATCTGCTCTTCGTAGTTCTCTTGGATTTGAATATATCATTAATTGATCTCTCGAGTAATAACTCCATATAGCATTTTTCGTTTAAATAATTGTTTGCTAGCTCTTGTATAATAGTTGATATACCAATTATTCTTTTGTTGGCATCAAAATATGGTATCTCTATTTTGCATATCTCTTCTTGTTGTCTGATATCTTCGGGTATAATCATATCTTTAGTTAATCATATCTTGATAACTTGTATTGGAGGTTTTATTTCCTCGTATAATATCTCTGCTAGTGCTGTATAGAATTTTATATAAAATAAATTTCCTTTCGTAACTCTTTTGTATGTGACGAATGTTATGTGTAGTTCTGGTATTCCACTAACTTCTTCTCCGTCGTATGTGTATACGGTATTTAATAGTACGTAGTTGTAACATGTTCTTACTAAATTAGCGTTAGTTTTCGGCTGTGCAATTAACTTGTTATATCCTTGTAACTTTTGTGTCAAATAATCTTGGTTTGGTTCTTTTGTAGTTGATGTGGGGTTGCGGTTTAAATGGATTTGGATTTTGTGAATATTTTCAATATAGGTTCGTGTGATGTAGTTATATGTCTTTTTCTCATTTTGGTTTTGCAAACTATTTGCGTATGTAGATGTTTGTGGTTCTATGGACATATGTCTAGGTGTCCTTTGGGTAAATGGTTTTTCGAATAACTGGTTTAAGTTAGCATTTTTATGTTGTTTATCACTAACTTGTTTGCTTGTACCTGCAGCTATATTTAAACAAATGTTATGGGTTTTAAGGAGTTTCCCATCGTCTCCTTTTAGCTTTGGGTTTTTTTCGTCTTCCGATCGACGTAGCTCCGCATTTTTATAGTCATGCTGCTGACTATCTTTAGACTTCAGATTATCTTCATTAATCTTTAGCTTTTGTATCTCGTTGTCCATACTGTCCACTTTTATACAAAGTGTAGTTATGGCTTTGAGTATCTCTTCCATTGTATTTTCGTTCTCAGTCTGAGTAGCTTTGTCTTGATAAGTAATCTGCAATAACATTCTTATTAGTTTTTATTACTTCAATTGTAAATGTGAAATTTAATATATTTAATACCACTCTCCTTATTTCTTTTGTTGTTATCGAATCTTGTATTTTTCTTGTTAGCCACCATTTTACTTGTGTATTATCTCTTATAATAAATTTGTTATATACAATACATGGTTCAAATGATAATAAACACTTATAATACTGAATATAATTATTTTCTATTTATTTCCCATTTTATTTCTGTATTATTAAATGTTCCTGAATAATACCTGCAATGATGTTCTATCGCAGTGCCATCATATATGTATTTTAATAATCGGTTAAATCATTAAAATTATACTTTAATGGTTTTTAGGTTATGATACTATTATTAGCAATTGGCTCAATTTTTATTTTTGTTTTATTTTTCTCCCATCCTTGTAAAGGATCCTCACTATATAATAATTCTAACTTATCTTGAATTATTTTTACTTTATCTATAGAGAATATAATTAATTCTATTTTAGGGTCTTCTTCTTTTATATTTTCTATTTTTTGTGTAATTTTTTCACTTCCTTTTATCGACTATGTTGTCTTTCATTTTTTATTATTTACTCTTTTTGCTCCGATTTTTTGTTTACATGGTGTTGTGAACCACCAGTGTGTTTTTGTTATTATATGTGGGTATAATATTTCTAAAAATGGCATTCCTAATAACATATCTTTTGTAGTTAATTCAAAGTTATATATTTCCTCTATAGTTAGTATCTTATCCCATATTTGTACTTTTATATTTTTTGTCTTATATGTGATCATGCTTCCTTCATTATTAAATCCCGTTACTACTATCGGTGTTTTTTAATTTTTCCCATTTATCTTCTGGTAAACAATTGTATTTACATATATTAGCTTATGCTCCCGTATCTATCATTGGTGTATAATATTTGTTGTAATATCCCTCTATTATTATCTTTGCAAGTAGGTATATTTTCATACTAAGGTTCTTTTTATTATTACTCTTTTATTTTCATAATTTATTGTTAACTGTTTATCTTCTAGATTATATGGTTTTACTTGTTCTAACCATTTTATTCCTAAAATGATATTTTCATTTCTTTGATATATTTTAAAATTTATCACTATTGGTACTCCTCCAATGATTATTTCCTTTTCTGTAGTTTCTTCGGTATACATTAATGCTTTTGGTAGTTCGGAGCATGATTGCTCAATAGTTATTATTTCATATTCCGTCACTAATTCTCTTGTAATATAGTTTTCTTCTCGTCCTGTATCTATTAATATTAAATATTTTCGTTGTTCCATTATTCCCGTTATGTAGTAATGATGTGGTTTTATCTCTTCTTCCATTGATTTTTGTGGGGTTTTCTCTATTCTTCTTGAGGTACTCATTTTTTATGAAAGTTGGGGTATTTCATTGTTTATTCTTTTTGATGTACTTAGTCTTTCTTTTACTATTTCTAATCTTCTTCTATATCAATTTCATTATAACTATAGTCATTCTTGTCTATGACTGTGACTATTCTTTCAGAAGGATCTTCTATTTTTATTTTATTTATCTTATTTTTTGCTGTTATTTTATGTTTTGTCGTTAAAACATATAAGTTTTTACATCTAGCTATAAATATTTCACTTCCCGGGGCTAGTTCTATTCCTGACATTCTCCAATATAATACTAACGATTTATCTATATTTCTGTCATTTATTGCTACTGAGTAATTAGCAGTTATTATAAATTTAAATTTTTGGTATATGAGGTTACATTTTACCGTACTTATTATACTTTTTTCTATGGGTTATATAATTCTATCATCTGCTAAGTATATTTCTATGGGTGTATCTATTCCTTCTCTAAAACATGCTTTTATTAGTATTTTTGTTCCTCCTAAATGTACATATTTAATTGGATTTTTAGCCTTAATATCTTGTATTTCTTTATTTATTATTCGTTTATTTATTATTGGTATTTTGGCCTTTTCTTTAGTGTATTTGCAATCTATGATATGTTCTCTTTGACTTACTACATATTATTCTTCTTTTTGTCGTTTAAACCAGTTTCTTATTATTGGTATTTCAAATAATTTTGCTACACTTAGGTGTAATTCTTTTCCTTTTATTTGTTCAAATATATTATTATCAAATATTATTTTTTGTTCTGCTGATTCTTCATCTTGATATTTTTCTTTAGTTATTATTTGTATATCTTTTTCAGTCATTGATATCGTATTCATTATCTGATTCTATTACTGGATTATTTTCCATTTCATTTTCCGATAATTCATATATACTATCATTGCTTTCTAATTCATAATTTACGTACTCTATTTGTGTATATTTTTCATTGTCTATTATTATTTCTGATATTTGTTTTTTCTTTGGATTTTTAGGTAATTAACAATCTCTAGCTATATGTCCTTATTTTCCACAATTATAACAAGTACATTCCATTAGTTTTCTTTTTGGACTATATGGTCTTTTGGTTTTGCAGTTTTTTACATAGTATCTTCTTCTTCGTTTCTTATATTTATATTTTGATCTATATTTTTTTTTATATTCCTTTCTATTTTTATACTGATTATACCATACGAACACTTTGAGAGTGAAGTGTCAATGATTATGATATCGTTATTGTGTTGATTGAAAGACTATCATCATGAACACATAATGAACATTATTTGAAAGTTTTTCTCACCTAGAATTATTCCAGGTTGAAAGGGGTGCTTACCTAAAATGAATCTAAGTCAAAGGACTATACAATGACATGAGGCTTGCGATGATTCCCCAACACCTTCATATATGAGAAGGATATGAGGTAAGATCCCATGTTCCTAACTTAGTAAACAAGAGATGATAAACATGAGTTGATTACCCATGTCATGTGATGAGGACAACGAGGTGAGTACCCTTAATATATAATTCCTAAAGCAAAGCAAGGGGTGATTACCCATTAGCCTTTAATGTTGGATATGGAGGCAAATCCATTTGATCCTTATTAAATGATATGGAGGCGAATACCTATATCATATAATCTGGTACACGGAGGCAAATACCTATGATCCTTGTTAAATGATGTGGAGGCAAATACATATATCATATCATGTTGGACATGGGGGAGAATACCTATGCTTGTAAAATGATATGAAGGTGAATACATATATAATATAATGGAGGGGCATGTAGGCGAATACGTATGATACCCTAAAATGGTCATGGAGGCGAATACATATGACTATACAAGCACGACAAGATGTGAATACCCATTAGCCTTTACAATAGGCATAGAGAGGTGAATCCCCATGTATTGAAAGTAAAGCATGAATAATGTAATTTATGTCATGATGAATGAAACGTTTGATTGTTGCTAGAATGGCCTCCCATGAGATGTATGACAAGAGGTGAATCCCCATGTCTATAAAAGGTAAGATAAAGATGAGAATGACTGGTGATGAGTTTGAGTGATGGCCTAAGGTTGTCTACATTAATGAGTAAGACTAGTGAAATATTACGCATGTCTTGGCTAAGTATGACTTGAGGTTACTTTGTGGAGTATCTCTTATATTATAATGACTTATAAACATGACTATGCTTATGACTTATGTTGTTATATTTACTATTATAGCCTAGGCGTAATGTTGACTAATGCTTAAGTTATGCCTATGTTGATGATTTATGGTAGCCATAATATTTAGTACATGTTTGTACTAACGCATACTTTTTCTTACATTCTTATCAAATGTAGAGTCAAGCGATATTGACATCCATCCTCTTGGCTTGGTTCATAGTAGATCAAGGAGTGAAGATTTGGTGAGTCCTCATAGCATTCAAGGATTTGCCCACCATGTCCTATTGTCTTTTATTTTATGTTAAATTTTTTTATGGGTTGTGTCCCAAAGATAGTCATATTTTTGATGGTTTGAGACAAGTGTAATAGACTTCCGCTTCGTTTTATGAAACTTTGATGTTATGAAAGTTGTTTTAAATTTCCGCTCATTTCTATTATCTTATGTTATGATATGCTAAGGGGCTTGTATGAGGCCTATCGAGGTCTTGTACGCCTTGTCCTGGGTCGTGATAGTTATCGATATAAGCCTTGTGATATGAACCTATACATATAAGCATTCATGTCTCATAGTATGTTCAGTCTCTTAAATACATGATTTACTCCAATGGCTAGCAACATTATGTTATGTGATGGATATTCTTAAATAAAAAATTCTCAAATGAATCGTGCTTATGATCTTTCATCATAAAGCTCTCTTAGTGATCCTTTTTAATTAAGAGTGGTGTTATTGATAGTAGTGGTGTGATGATACAGAAGAGGATTGCTATTTTCTAATTGTGATAGTGCTGGTCTGTTTATTCCATCTAAGGTGAAAAATTTGGAGGAAAAATGAGATAAGGTTTTACAATGAGTAATAAGTCAGTTCCTAGTAATAATGCATGAAAGTTATGTTGGTAAGAGTGACGAGAAAATAAGGTATTCTTATAAGGAGTGGTTAGTAGGAGTCAATGCAGTGGTTATAGTACTAGGCTTTAATATGGTTTTGGTAGCATGTGTATGAAGGCACGATACATTAGGTAGTTCTTGATTAAGCCTCGAGGTTGGTTAGATGTATTTGTAACGAGTAGTGTTCTTGGGATGAGACTTCCTACAAAGATATAGAACCCGAACCTTCTAATTTATATAAGAATAATACCCCTATGTTAAGTACTTTGTTATTTAGAGTTAGGCTTGAATATAGTACTCTCTTGCATATCCTTAAGGACCAATGTATCAGGGATTGAGCTTTCCCTTCTTACCGAATCTCATAACACCCTTCACTAGTGAAATCTTCAAATAGACCCAATCATTAACCTCAAACTCCAAGTATCTCATTCTAACATTTGTATAGGATTTCTGACGACGTTGTTTTCAACCTTTCCTGAATAGTCTTCACCTTCTTTATGGCTTTATGAACCAAATTTGGCCCTATCAACTCAGCTTCAGAAACCTCAAGCCAATCAATAGGAGATATACATATCAACCCATAAAGGGCCTCATAAGGAGCCATATCGATACTTGAGTGATAACTATTATTGTAAGCAAAATTTATGAGAGGCAAGTGGTGATTTCAATTACCTTTGAAATTCATGAAACGTGATCTCAACATATCCTCTATGTTCTGAAGTGTGTGCTCATCTTGGCCATCTATCTGAGGATTAAAAATAGTACTAAGGTTTACCCTTTGAACCCAAACCTTTCTGAAGTGACTACCAAAACAAATCAGTGAAGTGCATACCCCTATTCGAAATGATGGAAAAGGGGACTCCATAAAGTCAGACTATCTAACGGATGAATAATGTAGCATAATCTTCTACTAAATTTTTAGTCTTTACCGCCAAGAAATGGGATGATTTAGTCATCCGATCTACAATCACCCAAATCAAATCATGCGGCCTACGAGATTGCGGCAAGCCAGTAAAGAATTCCATATTAATCATTTCCCATTTCCATTTTGGAAGAGCTATGTTCTGAGCCGCACCACTTTGTCTTCATTGTTCTACCTTGACTTGTTTGCAATTCGAGCACTTAGAAAAAAAATCATCGATACACCTCTTCACATTATTCCACCAATACAGTTCTCTCAAGTCATGATACATCTGTGTGGAAACGGAATAGATCGAATATCTAAAAAGATGAGCTTCTGCCATGATCCTTTCTTAGAGCTCATCCACATTTTGAACACACAATTTGCCTTGATATTTAAACACACCATCTCCCCTTTGTTCAAATAAGCTCTATATAACTGAAAACATATTGTTGACTCTTGTTATTGATGAACACATCCACATAAATGCCACAGACGTAGTGGCACCATATCTTGAGAGAAACAACTACTACTGCCAACTCGAGATCATGAGTCTGGTAGTTCCTTTCGTGAATCTTCAGCTGCCTGGAGACATAGGCTATAACCTTACCTTTCTGCATAACCACACAACCAAGCTCCACTCTGGATGCATCACAATAGATGACAAAAACCTTTATACCCTCTGGTTGGGTCAATACTGGAGCAATAGTTAACCGAGTTTTCAGTTCTTAAAAGATTTGATCACAAGCTTTAGACCATAAAAACTTAGCTTATTACTGAGTCAACATAGTCAACAAAGACGAAAAATATGAAAACCTCTCGATGAACCTTTTACAGTAACCATCCAACCCCAAGAAACTCCTTATATTAGTTAGGGAGATGTGTCTGAGCCAACTTGCATTGCCTCAATCTTCTGAGTCTCGACTCGAATTTCTTCGCCAAACACAATGTGGCCTAAGAAAGCCTCATATTCAAGCCAGAACTCACACTTAGAAAACTTGGCATATAAAAAAATATCTCTCAATAGCTCTTTTAACATTTTTAACTAAAATGGAGTCATTCTATATGACAAAATAGAATAGGTTGAGTGTTAGAAAGAATATCTATTCTGAAGTATATTTATCTCTTAGGAGGCACTCCGGGAAGCTCATCTAGAAAGACCCTTAGAAACTCACTCAAAACTGGAACTGACTGAATAGGCGATGTCTCAACACTCGAGTCATTCACTCAAACTATGTGATAGATACACCCCTTTGAAACTAAATTTTTGGCCTTAAGGTATGAAATGAAATGACACTTACGTACTGCTGAACAACTCCTCCACTCTAAAACTTTCACATTAGAAAACTAAAATTGACTACTCGAGTTCTACAATGGACTGAGACATAACAAGCATGAAGTCAATCCATACCTAGAATGATATCAAAATCCACCATGTCTAGCTCAACTAAGTCAGCCACTTTGTCATTGTGATAGACGGGGATGGTACAATCACAATAGGCTCTTTTTTTTCTAAAATAGATTCACCAACAGGTGTGGAAACACTGCAGTGCTCAAGAAGTGATTCAGGAGAAATGTCAAACATCATGGATACATAGGAAGTTACAAAAGACAAACTCTAACCTTGATCAAGCAAGGCATAAAAATCAATAGAAAAGACTTTTAGTATACCACTGACAACATCTAGAGGGTTCTCTTAATCTCGTCGAATATTCATAACATACAAAAGGTTTGCTCCTCTGCCTATCCCTTAAGTAACTCCTCTCGGAGAAGCTTTGTCTGTTGGAGTCGCTGAAGAAGATTTGGCTTTGTTACCCCCATTACCCTGCATGTTCTTAGGGCACTCTCTCATCAAATGACACATCTAACCACACATAAAGCAACTATTGGAGCCATCACAACATGCTCTTGGGTAGTTCCTACCACACTTAGCACATGTGGGGGTCCAAGTAGCTTTTTGTGCCATACTACCATGAGACTGAGTAGGTTGAGCTCTTAAATTATGATTTCAGTGGTCATTTTTGTTCCTTGGTGCAGGTACACTAGCTTATGATGGAGCAGGTCTAGAGGATCTCTACTGAAAGACTGATCCATTCCAATTTTTGTTCTTCTACGGGCCAGTTTCATGACTTGTTGTCCAGGCCCTCTTGGTATGAAACTCTTATTTGTCCTTTAACTTATCTTCCTCAACGTGCTTTATAAGAATCATGATTCTGGATATGTCCATGTCGCCTATCAACATAGTCACCTTTCATGTCTTACTCGATAAGCGGGATAGCCCGGGTATGAATAAACTCATGGTGCTCATCATATCCGCCACCATATCCATAGCATAGCAGGATAGCTGAGCAAACTTAAGGTTGTACACTTGCACACTCATAGCTTCCTATTTCAGATTCAGAAACTCTCTCCCAAGAAAGCATTCTCAAACACAGCCTAACCCAAAATTGGTTCCCCTTCTGCCATGTTCTTCTTCCACTGATCATACCTTATCCTAGCATCACTTTTGCGACGATATGAAGCTATCTCCACAAGCTCTGCATTAGCAATATGCATGACCTCAAATACTTTCTGGATCTCTTCCACAAAGTTCTATAGATCCTTAGTGATCTTTGACCCTATGAAATTTGGGGGATTCAACCTAAAAACTCAGTAATTCTAGATGTTTTAGCAACATCCTGATGATCAACTCCTTGTTCACCAGCCTGATTTTCCTCGACTTTAGTCATGACATTCCTGAACTTGGCATTGGTGACATATCCTTAATGGGGTTGAACTTATGGTCCATTGTGTGCTTCTTGACCTTTAGGATTAGTAGTCCTCCATGTGGGATATCAAACACCTCTTCGTGGAGTCATGATCAAAAAATACATGCATATGTACAAGTTAGAATAAACATTTATATTGTGAAACTCTATCGTACGAACATGAGTAAGAAGGAAATAAAAGTTCCTAAATGACATAGCTTTTTCATTATATATGTAGTACTCTTCACACCAATAAGAAGGACTCTAGTAGACATATCTTCATAAACACTCTGTCACTCTTGAAATTTGTACTCTGATACATAGTTTGTCATGCCCCAAACCTACATCCTAGACTCGATCGGCACTCGAGAACTATTTTTTCTCCCCAAGTGAGCCCTTAGCCTTCCTGACTACTTAGTGGAAGACTTACTCTAGTGATAATATGCTTAGAAGCATAATTTAGAACAACAAAACTCAAAGCAAATACTTGACTCAAACTATTTGTAAAATACTCAATAATGTAGAAGTGATGGTTTGCAAAACATCTCAAGGAAAAGTAAATAGTGAGCGACTCCTAAAATCTATCTATATATGAAGCCTCTATAGTTCAACATGAATGCCGGGACAAGACCCATGCAACCTAAAAGGACTATACCGAAAATAAAAGTTGAGTCCTCCAGAATTGAAGGAAGCTCACCAAAAGCTAAGTAGAGTGCAAAGTGAACTCAATTAAGTGCATGTTGATGATCATGAACACATGTATCTACATCATAAGAATATGCATGTCGAATGGATCTGTACATTTAATGTAAGAGTATCAAATAAATTGAATGAATAAATACCTGAATTGATAATGCTGGAAGAATACTCACCTCAACACAACTCAATACAAAGTAATACTAAGAGATGAAATATTTAAAGCTTCATCAATAAAAGATTCACTCAAGGATATATATATATATATATATATATATATGCACACACACATTTACAATAAATTACTCATAACTCTCATTTAGGATATTTTGTAACTGAAAACCATCACTATGAGCTATGTGATGATACAACGTCTCTCCGATGTTGGCAGAAGATTCATATACCTTGTCAAGGTATTGAACAACTCAACTAAGTAGATCTACTAAAACTCTACTTCAAAGCAATAAGGAGTCATCTAAAAAGTATGTCCTTTACCCGTGTTAGCTACATGGTTTATGAGGAATGTGAGTTGTCTGAAATCATCCCCATAACGATGCCCAATAAATATATTTTCATGATCAAATATATAAAATATACTCTTTCTCAATTTAAGGTAATTGCTCAATTCATCACTATTTTAGCCTTACATACCTGGGAAGAACAAGGTTCTTGGTGAACTTGACGAAATTCAGAGAATGTTAGAAAACCCTAACTTTTCTTCTTTTGGATCGATGATCTAAGTCTTTGAGGTGTTAACGAACATAAAATAATATTTTAACACTGTATAGACCCTTAATGAGGTGAAAAACTGTATTTGTTTAGGCTTAGAAGGGGTGGGAAAAGACTAAACTACCCTTCTTAAAACTGACGAAAAACCTTCTACAGGTCCATCTACAGTTCGTGGTTTGTTCTACACACTCTAGATCCAATTAGTGGAATTCATATTGAATTTTAAGGCTCAAACTTTCATTCTACGGATCCAATCTATGACCTGTATAAGTTTGTATGAACCGTATATCCAATCTATAGACTTTATACAGTTTTTGGGCTTTAAAGTCCATTCTACATGTCCAATATATAGCCCTTAGAAGTTCTTATGACCCGTTGAATGGATCTGTAGCAATTGGTCCCCAAAATTCATCGTCTTTAAAGTTTTTGATGGTTTGAAAGTACGGGTCGTAGTTAAATCTACGACCCATAGATTTGATCCATAGTTCACAGACTCAGAGAACTATGATATGGCTGTCTCTGGTACAATGATCATTACTTTTTACTCGAAACTCTAAATGAGGCATACTTGGTGGAGTTGGAAACATGACTCAAAGACCTTCAATTTGATAGGTTGTAGGCTACCTAGTTCATTAGTATGTGCTAAACCGTATGTTCATTTGAAGTTGACCTAAGTAGAATCTTTTGTAAAAATTTAATTGGTAATGAAACTTTAAACTCAACTTTGTGTTAGGGGCTCTTGTGACCTTAAGTCATATCCAATTCCATTCGAACACCAAAGATATGACCTTTGCACACATGAGAAATTTAAGAATCGACTGATACGATTTTACATGCAAATAAAGAATGGTTCGTGCCTTAGCTTAGGAATTTTTACGGTGTCATAGGGTCAACCAATACATCCCATTCATAGCATATATACTTGATATAATAAATCACCGCCCCCCTCCCCCCCTCCCCAAGAAAAATATAAGAGAGTAATCCATAATAACCCTGTAAGCGGAGAAGACATGACATAAACCATTACAAATATACCATTTTTTAATAGTCTAGATACTCTCAATCTATCAAGAACAAATTCAAAATAAGTTTACAGTCGATTGATAAATATATTTGTCAAGCCCCGAGCCTACACCCTAGATGCGACTAGAAATCAAGAACCATTGTTGGGCCCAAGCGAACCGTTGGCCTGGCTCAACTCTAAGCAGAAGACTTACTCAACATAAGATAAACTTAAAAGATAAACTTTCATCAATTGTCTCCAAAGATAAACTTATAATGGTTTAAAGGAAACATTCAACTGGATTGCGCTATAGATTTTGAGGTTCCCATTATTTTAGGAAGACCATTTCTGGCTACGGGACAAGCATTGGTAGATGTTGAGTGAGGAGAACTGGAATTCAAACTCAACAAAGAAGAGGTAAAATTTAATATGTGCAGGTCCATGAAGCAGCCACATGATATGAATGTGGTGTCTGCGATAGAGGTATTTGATGAAGAAGAAATGGGAGCAACAATTGAAAAGAGGCTGGCAATTGAAACCTTAGCTGCAGTGCTGATGAATTTTGAAGTTGATTTGCGGTCTGACTATATAGAGACCGTGAATTCTTTGTAGGGTATGGGAGCACATTCTAATGCTCCAAAGAAATTGGACTTGGATTTGAAAAACAGGCCAAGTCCTCCAGCAAAACCATCCATTGAGGAACCTCCTATGCTAGAACTGAAACAGTTATTCAATCACCTGAGGTATGTATTTTTCGGAGATAATAGCACTTTACCTGTGATTTTGGTTGTAGATTTGAATGATGAACAGGTTCAAGATGTGATCAAAGTTTTGATAAAGTACAAAAAGTCCATTGGGTGGACCATTGCTGACATCATCGGGCTACCTCCAGGTATATTCACCCATAAAATTCAACTTGAGGAGGACTAAAGCCCAAGCATTGAACACCAGCGCAGGCTAAACCCACCAATGCAAGAGGTGGTCAAAAAGGAGAACATTAAATGGTTCTTTGAATGCCTAAAAGAGAAGCTGATTTCTACACTAGTGATCATTGGCCCAGATTAGGGAAAGCCATTCGAGGTAATGTACGATGCTAGTGGTACTGCTTTAGGAGTTGTGTTGGGGCATAAGCGCAACAAGATGTTTCACCTGATTTACTGGGCTAGGAAGTCACTGAATGGAGCACTGCGAAACTACACAGTTACTGAGCAGGAACTACTGGCGGTGGTGTATGCTTTCCAAAAATTCAGAGGTTACTTGCTGGGCACTAAAGTGATAGTCCATACGGATCATGCAGCTCTGATATACCTCATGGAAAAGAAGGATACCAAGCCAAGGTTGATCAGATGGGTATTACTTCTTCAGGAATTGTGTTTTGAAGTTAATGATAGGAGAGGTTGTGAGAACCAGGTGGTTGATCACCTATCTAGATCGGAGGCTGAAAATAAAGAGTAATGTGAACTATAAATCAATGATTCATTCCTGGACGAGTAGGTATTAGCCGCTACTCTTGATCTAATTCCTTGGTTTGCTGATTTTGCCAACTTTCTTGTTAGTGATTTGATGTCTGAGGGGCTGACATTTCAGCAAAGGAAGAGGTTCATCCATGATGTGGGTAACTATTTTTAGGATGAACCTTATCTGTATAGGGTGTGTGCTACCAACATCATAAGGCGATGTACTCCTGAAGATGAGATGTTGCATATTCTAGAAGCTTGTCACTCCTCTCTGGTAGGTGGTCATCATGGAGGTGCTCGGACATCCCACAAGATACATCAATGTGGGTACTACTGGCCCACAATTCATCGGGATGGATAGACATAGTGAGAAGTTGTGATGTGTGCTAGCGACAATGATCCATCTGTCGGCGCCATCAATTACCCATGACACCAATTCTAGAGGTGTAGATGTTTGATGTGTGGGGAATTGATTTCATGGGCCCATTTGTGAGCTACTATGGGCAGAAGTACATATTGGTTTCAGTGGACTATGTGTCCAAATGGGTTCAGGCAGGCGTTTTGCCTGAGAATGATGGCAAGAGTGTTTCTTGTTTACTGAAAAAGCATTTCTTATCAAGGTTCGACACACCCAGAGCTATCATCACTGATGGTGAGTCCCATTTTTGCAACAAAGTATTAAGTGCACTTCTTACCAAATATGGCATTCAACAACACAAGGTTGCAACACCTTATCACTCGCACACTAGTGACCAAGTAGAGATGTCCAATAGGGAAATAAAGGCGATCTTGGGAAAAATAGTAAATGCCAACAAGATAGATTCGACACAAAAGTTAGATAATACTCTATGGGAATACCGTACAGCTTTCAAGATTCCTACTGGTATGTCTCCATATCAATTGTTTTTTTGAAAGGCATGTCATTTCCCGGTTGAGCTTGAGTATAAAGCACTCTGGGCTCTAAAGAAGCTGAATCTCAGTTGGAGGGAAACAACAAACTTGAGACTGGATCAGATTAATGAGATGGATGACTTCCATTTGAGAGCATATGAGAGGTCTGCACTGTACAAGGAGAAGATGAAGTTGTATCATGATAAGCATATTGAAAAGAGAACCTTTACTCCTGGTGACTTGGTGTTACTTTTCTACTCCAGACTTTGTCTGTTTCCATGAAAATTGAGATCCAAATGGTTTGTACCTTTTAAGGTAACTCAGGTGTTCCAGTTGGGTGCTATTGAGCTTGAAAATGAAAAGTATGAGAGGCTCAAAGCCAATGATCAACGAATCAAGGCATACTTGGGTGTTCCAGAAGATGTGAAGATGATGGAGGAATGTAAACTTGATGAAGTCTAATTAATCAAGTAACCTACCTCACGCCGCGATGTTAAATTGTGCGCTATTTGGGAGGCCACCCAAGATGTAATTGTATTAGGTATTCTCCCTTTTTCCGTATTTTTCTTTATTTTTATAGAGTCACTGTGTGTTGATGTGAATAGGAGAGACTGGGTTAAGAATTACAGGAACTGGGTGTAGAGTGTTCTTCACGAGCAGCCTCAAGGATCATAGTGCCTTTCACGGGCACCTTCACAGTCTATCAATCCCAGTACAAACTGATGGGAGCTACTGGAAATTACAAGAAAAATGTTCATAGAAGTGTTCACTGTCCCTCATGATTTGTACGGATCGTCTAGCCTCTCGTGAACCACAAGTAAGTAGTTTTGTCCCAAGTCAATTTCAGGGGACCACTATACGGACCGTGGTGACCTTCACAGGCACTTTCATGGTCCGTCGTCCAAAACCCAATATTTCCAGCAAAACCGACTCGACCTACGCAAAAAAAAAGAACTTGAATTAAACGTATATTTAAACTTCCCAAACGCCCAAAAGTTAGATTTCACTCCCCCATTCTTCTCCCTATAACGGTTCTTAAAGAGTAAAAATGGTTCCCATCGTGCACAAATCCTTAATTTATCCAAGAATCGAAGCCTTAAACCTACGTTGTCAAGAACTTGAAGCCGAGTCCACTGATTTTTCTTTTTGAGCGGAATTCTGTTCTAATCTTCAAGTAAGTCACTTCATAACTTGTTATAAGTTTTATCTTGTTTAAAAACAAGTAAGATTTACTTCGATTTAGTTTAAATTAGCATGATCATGTGAGTAATAATATTGATTTATGTTAAAAAAATTTGGGTTAGTTTGCATTATGTAAAATTGATAATTATTTTGTAGGTATGATCAGGGTATCCATGTATTGAATGGATATTGTTCTTGTTGGCTTTGTGCAAGATTGAAATTAAGTGGTGTTAGTAGTCGTGTTTAAAATGGGGGTGACATATCATATAAGTACATGTGGGGGAAGTAATGACTGATTGATCGTCCAAGTGTAAGACCATAATAGGCTTCACGGATCGTGGAAACCACTACGAGCCGTGAAACCACTTGTGGAGCATACTTGGGCATTTCATATCATCACTTGTCAGGTTTACGGGCAGTATTATGGATAGTAGTTCATTCCACGGGATGTGAAACTGTCCGTGCAAAATACTTGGGAAACCCCAATTGCACACTGATTCTGTGAGAAATCCACAAGGGGTTTTACGGACCGTGGTACCTACCACGCCGTGTAAGCTCTCATACAGTTTATTTATTTTGTATAATTCTATTCTTCTATACTTTTATTTTTGTTTGTCTTTTGATTCTGTGGCCCTTCCCAATGATAGATTGTGTGATAACATTCTTAAGGCAAAGCATCACGATGTATTTACAAATGGGAAGTCTGACTACCCGATAGTTTGTCAGTTTAGTAATTTTTGTAACAATGAGTGTTGTATTTTTCAGGCACTATGCCTTTAAGAAGAAAGAAAGAAAGAACGCAGACCCACAGTCTGCGCCCACTGCTTCTCAATCAGAACGTCATAACGACTCCAAGTCTAGTAACTCTGAGGTGCTAATAACTACCACTATTGACGATCACTTACCTCGGACTACTAGAGCACAAACAAGGAGGGAAATTCTCCAAGAAACTCTTCCCCAGTCTGAAAAGGGAGGTAGTCATTCTAGTAGCGGTGAAGAATTAAGAAGTGAATACAATGTGGGTTCCGGTAGCCAGTCTGATGATAGTTTGGGGGGTAGTCCAGAGTATTACCGCGACTTTCAAGATGATGCTACAGTACATATAACAGCTAAAACTGGAGCACAAGATAAGGAAGGTACAGTAGAAGAGATGAAGAGATCACGACCGATGACACCATGCTGATTTATGTGAATATCCATGAACCTGATCCCACAGCGAGACAACAACAGATTGACTGTTAACGCTCCATGTGGACTGTGAACCGATCGGAAGAATTCATCAACAATTGTATTGTGACCAAGAATGACAGCTTCAAGAAGCGAGCAATATTGCCTGAGACGAGGTGGTGGTAGCTGATATCAAAGCATTCCCCAACATTTATCGAACATTTCAATTTCATTAGTTTGACTAGATGAACAATGCAACTGGAGAATACTCTAGCCACCTAGCCAGAGAGTTTTATTCATCTTATGCAGCTACACTGATGAACTTTGTTGCGGAAACAGAGACAACGAAATGTGGACAATAAGACAATGTCATTACTAGGCATCCACTCAACTCAATTATAGTTCGGGAAAAATCGATAGATATCTTTGAGGCTACTATTAATAGGAAGTTACATTGCCCGGAATACTCTGCACCAACTTCAATTGGCCTTTTTGAGGGCAAACATCATAAAGTCACCACTGATACTACTATGGAGATTCAGATTTCTCGAAAGAGGGTCTTGCTCTAGATTGCAAAACAAATTAACATAGATGGGGAGAATGCAGTTTGGGTCACAACAACGCCAACACTTATTATAAAAGTTTCACTATATATTCCAGCTAAGATTTGGTGGTTTGTTGTCCGTGCGCATATGAGACCGAAAGCTAATGATAACACATTGTCTCCTTCACTAGCTTCCTTGGTAGCATGCCTCATGGTTGGTTACCCGATAAATATGGGGCTGATCATAGCGACCGAGATGCGATAGGGCTCTGACTTAGAGGGCTTGATTTTCTTTTCCCTGTCTGATAGGGAAATTTTGTCGACAAGCGTACATTCCCCCAAACAAGTTGGTTGACCGATGAGGTGAAGCATTCAGACTCACCTAAGTTTCTAAAATAAAAAATGTTGAGAACCATCTCATTGGTGCAAAATCTGGAGTTGTGGGCACTTTGGCTGTTGTTCCTCACATACGAATTGGCATCCCACATGCTGATAAAGGTCCAGAACAGGGCCAGTCATCCCAACCATTTACAGAGGCACCACTACCACCAGCTTCCGCCTCACAGGCTGAAGGTACCTATGTCACCATTCCTACGATTTTACTTGAAAATTGGTTGCAGATCAACACCAAACCAAGACCTTGTTCGACCAGATTGTAAACTGGATACCATAGATACTAGAGTGAGATGTGTTAGCTGTGAAGAAAGCGATTAAAGATGAGGTTCAGAAGGATATGGATGTATGAAAAGACAGGGTGGATGGTTTTGAGAATCTTGTTCAGCATCGATTCAAGGCCGCAGGTTTCATAGATACAAAAGAGTTCAAAGCACAATTGGCTGAGATGAGAACTCAGGTTGCTAAACTGGCTGAAAAGCCAGTACAAGTACGCACTCTGATTAAGCCAGATTCTTTGATACAATTGTTCAATCAGGCACCCTCCACTCAATCACTTGACGATTTCTGGGGTGAACTACCAAAGAGTAAGTTTGGGAAGAGGAAACACACAGTCGAAGAATCTGGTGAGGAGATACCTGCTGATCTGTCCAGAGAGGAAAGAAGGCAAGAAAAGAAAGCCCGCAAGGCATCAAGAAAGGCAGCTAGAGAAAAAGAAGCACGTGAGAAACAACAATGAAATGCAGTGTTAGCTAGAGCTTCTGTTAGCGGAGTACCTGTCCCGGTGAGTGGTAGCCAGCATGATCATGTGTTGAGTTCTGAGAGTGCACTCGTTGATAAGGGTTCCGACGCTACTCCGACCACCGGTGCCTAGAGTGCCGTAGGTATGACCCGTCCTCACAACCCTGTTTTGTTTCCTTTATTGACTTTGAGGGCAAAGTCCTTTTGTTTTGGAGGGGGTGGTGATCAACCTGCCATTCTAAGATGTTAGAATGAATGGAGGTTGGCTCTGTGTTTACTATGAAAACTGATTTTGTGTTTGTGTTTGTGTTTGTGTTTGTGTGTTGAGCTGTGCAGCAGCTAGTCTGTGAAAAATTAGGACCTTAATCTGAAATTTTACTATAAGGATCTTTAGATGACATCTTACATACATACATGTTGATCATTGCTAGTCTGATAAATAAATTGGTGAACCCAAAAATAGGAGAATGTAGTCTTGTGTTAGGTGTGTGTGAGTGTTATTCGAAGTCTAACACTAGGAGCAGAAACTAGAACTTGCCCAAGTAGTCTTGCTTAAATTTGAGAATAACCGGATAGGAAAGGATCAGTAGGCCATTTTTGTAAACCACTAAAAAGCCACAAATAAAACAACCAAATAAAAATATTACCACTTGAACCCGTTTTGAGCCTAAAAATGAACTTTTGTTCTTACCCTATAAATATCTTATCCTTTGGTCTCCGAAGATGCTATGTCACAACTCAGGCCAAAAGCCTAAGTTGAGGGTGATTGCAATACGAGCAGAAAGAAGAAGTGAAAAACAAGGTTCAACCAATGAGCTGAGTGCTTATAAAAAATGCATATTAAAAAAAGGTGTGAAGAAAATGAAAAAGGAAACTAATGGCTATTGGGATGTGTTGAAATGAAGAAAAATCTAGAATTTCTCATAAAAGAGTTGTGTGAAAATGAAACTTTGGAAAACCAAGGGACTAGTCACTCACAAACCCAAATATCCATTCCCTACCCTGAGCCTATGTTACAAGCCGATAAAGTGCTACAGTGATCCTATTCCAGGTATTTGCAAGATAGAGCGTAGAAAGCAAGAGCAAGCCTATGGTAGTTTGTTGTTAGTGTTAGAAGTTCTTTGAGAGTGCGAGAGTAGTACTTAGTCCTAATTATCATGAGTGAGGGACTTGTATGGTGTGAAGGCACAGTGATTGCATTTGACAGTAGATTGTGTTAGCTAATAATTCACAGGCATAAGCATGAACGACTTTGAGTAACGAGATGTCATAGATTGATCCTTCCATGTTAGATTCATATTATTGGATACAAATTATGTGTGAGATTGTTGCTGCGTAATGTCAAAAGTGTTTGAATGACTTGAGGGCTGAATGTATTGGTTTCTCATCACTTGAGGACAAGTAATGGTTTTAAGATGAGGGTGTTTATTTGCAGCGAAATCTTGGCACATTTGATGCTTGGAAACTAAGGATTAATACTAAAATTGAGTGTATTTTTGGTTGGATCAAGTAAAGATCACGGCCAACTTCACGGACCATGGTCCTCATAACGCTTTGTGGTTGTGCTCGTGACGTTGAACCAGTGCTTGGGCCTTGGGAAGATGGAGAGCATGAGAAACCAAGTGAAGACCACGGAAGGCTCCACAACGTGTGGTCACTATAACGGCCCGTGGTGATGATTTTGAAGATGATCGAGTACATAGGCCTCGAGAAGCTTAAATGGAAAGTGACCAAGTGAAGACCACTCGCACATTTACGGACCGTGGTCAGTGCCACGACCCATGGTGACGTCTGTGATAAGTTACATTGTGCAAGGCTTGAAGAAGTTATTTTGTCCGATTTCAAGTGAAGACTAAGAGCGTGAAGGGACCCACAGTCTACTCCTACTTGGATTATGACTCTTTATTAAAACACTTATTTGAATTAATTAGGTCATTTTTTATGTTTTTTCTTGTCCAACCTTGAATGATGAACAAGTTTCTTTTATTCTCAATTTGTGATTTTCTATTTGAACATTGAATTAAGTTCAAAGTTTGGATTTCCAGTTCATGAATTATCGAAGTGGCTTGTTGATTTGCTTATTCTCGTAAGTACTTTCAAAACATGTTTTCCTTTGATATTTCTGAATGTATACGTGAAATAATGAGTGGCTAAATACTACAACTGGGGTTATGGGATCCATGACGCAATTCTAATTGTAATTTCCTAAAACGAGTGAAAGGAGGTTTATGTTTACAAATTGTAATTTAGCTTTCGTTATTCATTTATTCTGATGAGTGCACGCATTAAAGTGAGACTGTATCTGTCATTTTTTCGAGAGAAAAATGATAGTTAGGAAAAAGTTAAATTAATCTGACAAAATGGAGTCAGGGTTTAAGTTCCAGAGAAAAGAACCTTAACACCATTGTAGGCGAGGGTAAATCGTGTAACATTCTAGGACCGAGAGGACTTGAGTGAAAATTATCTGAATAGACAGAGAAGTATCAGATATATCTAACTCGCATGTACTTTGTAGAGATAAATTGCCTGACACTCAACTACGAAAGATGCAACATTATGGGGAACACAACCTTAGTTTCAGTTAATTATTGAAACTACTTTGAAACTGATACTTTATTAATTGTTGAATTAGACTTTAGTTTGCAACTTTTGTTACCAAAGCATTAATGCTAAAACCAATTTTACTTTCCGTAATTATTTATTTAGGAAATAATAACGACATTTGAGTAAAATGTGACTGTGAAATCATTTATGTACAAAACTTCTCTGTGGGATCGACCTCAACTCACGTTGGGTTCTATAAATTGACTTTGACCGTTTATATTTCTTAATTAAGGTGTAAGTTTGGACGTTTATCAAATTTTGGCGCCGCTGCCGGGGAATTTCAATTCAAAAGTGTTTTACTAGCTTTTATTTTAAGTGTAGTTTGATTTCCTAATTTTACATCTTGTTCTTTGTCTGTGTCTCTTTCAGGTGAGTTCGACTATGTATGCCAAATGCAAGAATTAAGGGAGACCCATTAGTCCCATACGACCCAAAACTTCGGAAAACTATACGCAAAATGGTGATCAAACAAGAACTTGAAGCGCAGAGACAGAGATTTGGATTGGATGCTGAAACCATTTCAAGAGGTATTCAGTCGAATGTTGTGAACAACCATCCTAGGGAAGTAGGAGAAAACATCACAATGGATGGAATTATTCCTCCACACCACCAACGAATAGCTCTAAGGGTTAGAGCACAACATCCCGCTCACATGATGTATGAGGAGGATGACTTAGACTTGGATGGAGTTGGAGCCATTGGAGCGATAGTGTTACATGCACTACCTCTAGGTGTTAAATTCATTATCACCAGCACTATGATTCAACTGTTGAATCAGAAAGGTAAGTTCAGGGGTGCAGCTGGTGATGATGCTAATCAACATCTGATGAAGTTTGTGGGAATTTCCAAATCGCAAGAGATTCCTAGAGTAAGCCGAACAGTGATGAGATTGTGGTTGTTTCCTTTCTCTCTTACAGGAGAGGCAACCAACTGGTTGAATGAGATGTCGGTTGACTCAATCAGGACTTGAACTGAGTTGAAGGAGGATTTTCTAGAACGATTCTTTCGAGAATCAAAAGAGCTGCAAATGAAAGATTAGATAAGTGCCCATAAGCACCTACCAGGATAAGTGATGCATAACACTTGGTGGGGATTCAGCCAAAAGCTGAAGAAGTGTCCAAACCATGGTGTCACTGAGAGATATCTAAAATAGGCATTTTACAGATTATTAAATTATGTTACTAAACCTGTTGTTGATGCAGTGTGTGGAGGATAATTTATGAGGAAGCCATTCTCAGAGACCGTACAGCTGATGCACGAGGTGTCAAAGAATAACAGGGCATGGTACACTAGGGATGCAGAAGTAGGAGATCTTGGCTACACATTTGAACCTTCAGCTGATCAAAGAAAAATAAAAGAAGAAAGGTATCAGGACATGGAATACATTAGGACCCAAATAGATCTATTTACGAAGCATATTGTCTCAAAGTCTGAAAAAGTAAATGCTTTCGGACAGACAAACAGGTATGAAGATCATGATAACGATCTAGATGAGGAGGCTAATTACCTGGGCAACCAATGAGGTTTCTAGAATTTTAACCAGGGTTACAATTCTGTGAATGCAGGTCGGAACTACTTAAGAGAAGGAAAATATGATAGGCCAGAAAACCGAGAGCACAGAAAACGGAAGAACAGAGATGGGTACAGAAATGATCTCAATGGTGTCTATGTTCCCTATGGTAATAGAGACCGGTCAAGTGGTAGTTCCAATGGGTCTAAGATAGAAGACATGTTGACCAAGGTGCTACAAAAATTTGAATCAACTGATGCAGGGGTGAAGGAGATGAAAATTGATTTTTCTAGTATGAGTCCACTAGTAGACTATCACCACTTCCATCAAGCATATCGAGCAGCAGTTGGGGCAACTTTCCGTCTCATTAAACAAGAGGAATAATGGGTCACTACCAAGTGACACGATCCAAAATCCTAAGAAGGACAGGCATGGCATAGCTATCGCCACCAGGAATGGTAATATTCTAACTAACCCTTTTTCTGTAGGTACTAAACATGAGAATGTGTTAGAGCAAGCTGAAAGAGAGGAGGATGAAGCTGAACATGTAGATGACTTGGAGGATGCTCAGCCAATAGCACAACCTGCAAGAGGAAAAGGGAAAGATGTTGAGGGAAATATGCCTTTACAGCAGATCCCAAGACCACCTCCTCCTTTCCTCCAATGGCTTAAAAAGAAAGCCGAAGATGGGAAATTTGCAGAGTTCATCACCATGTTGCGACAACTGTTCGTAAACATACCATTGGTGGAAGCCCTTGAGCAGATGCTAGGATATGCCAAGTTCATTAAAGACTTGGTTACAAAGAAAAGAGCGGTAAGTATTGATTTGACTAACCATGTTCCTCATTGCAGTGCTATTGCTACAAGGTCTCTGGTACAAAAGAAAAAGGATACAGATGCATTCACTATACCATCCACAATCGGTTCAATCAAATTTGTAAAGACCTTGTGTGATCTAGGGGCCAGTATAAACTTGATGTTGTTGGCTATCTACAAGCAACTAAGGTTAGGAGTTCCAAAACCCACAACCTTGAGGTTGATGATGGAAGATAGGTTAGTGAAGCGACCTATGGGCATCCTATATGATGTGCTCGTAAAGGTAGACACGTTCATCTTTTCGGCAGACTTAGTGATCTTGGATTGCGAAGTAGATTTTCAGGTTCCCATTATTTTGGGAAGACCATTTCTAGCCACGGGATGAGCATTGGTAGATGTTCAGTGAGGAGAACTAAAATTCAGACTCAACAAAGAAAAAGTAAAGTTTAATATGTGCAGGTCCAAGAAGCAGCCACATGACATGAATGTGGTGTCTGATATAAAGGTTTTTCATGAAGAAGAAATGGGAGCAAGAATTGAAGAGAGGCTGGCTGTTGAATCCTTAGCTGCAGTGCTGATTAATTTTGAAGCTGATTTTTGATCTGACTATGTATAGACCGTGAAAGCTTTGCAGGGTATGGGAGCACATTCTTATGCTCCAAAGAAATTGGACCTGGATTTGAAAAACAGGCTAAGTCCTCCAGCAAAACCATCCATTGAGGAACCACTTGTGCTGGAACTGAAACAGTTACCCAGTCACCTGAGGTATGTATTTTTGGGAGCTAATAGCACTTTACTTGTGATTTTAGCTGTAGAATTGAATGATGAACTGGTTCAAGCTGTGATCAAATTTTTGATAAGGTACAAAATGGGGATTGGGTGGATCATTGCTGACATCATCGGGATACCTCCAGGTATATGCACCCATAAAGTTCAACTTAAGGAGGACTGTAGCCCTAGAATTGAACACCAGCGGAGGCTAAACCCACCTATGCAAGAGGTGGTAAAAAATGAGATCATCAAATGGCTCTTTGAATACCTAAGAGAGAAGCGGATTTCTGCACTAGTGGTCATTGGCCCAGATTGGGCAGAGTCATTTGAGGTAATATATGATGCTAGTGGTACTGCTTTAGGAGTTGTGTTGGGGCAGAAGCACAACAAGATGTTTCATCTGATTTACTATGATAGTAAGTCACTGAATGGACCATTGCGAAACTACACATTTACTGAGCAGAAACTACTGGCGGTGGTGTATGGTTTCCAAAAATTTAGAGATTACTTGTTCAGCACTAAAGTGATAGTCCATACAGATGATGCAGCTATGAGAAACCTCGTGGCAAAGAAGGATGCCAAGTCAAGGTTGATCAGATGGGTATTACTTCTTCAATAATTTGATTTTGAAGTTAAGGATGGAGAGGTTGTGAGAACCAGGTGGCTAATCACCTATCTAGGTTAGAGGATGAAAAGAAAGAGGAATGTGAACTAGAAATTAATGATTCATTCCCGGATGAGTAGGTATTAGCCGCTACTCTTGATTTTATTCCTTGGTTTGCTGATTTTGCTAACTTTATTGTTAGTGATTTGATGCGTGAGGGGCTGACATTTCAGCAAAGGAAGAGGATCCAGCATGATATGGGTAAGTATTTTTGGGACGAACCTCATCTGTATAGGGTGTGTGCTGACAACATCATAAGGTGATGTATTCCTGAAGAAGAGATATTGCATATTCTAGAAGCTTGCCTCACCTCTCCAGTAGGTGGTCATCATGGAGGTGCTCAGATAGCCCACAAGATACTTTAGTGTGGGTACTACTGGCCCACAATTCATCAGGATGAATAGACATAGTGATGAGTTGTGATGTGCGCCAGCGACAATGAGACATCTCTCGGCGCCATCAGTTACCCATGACACCTATTTTAGAGGTGGAGTTGTTTGATGTGTGGGGAATCGATTTCATGGGCCCATTTGTGAGCTCCTATGGGCAGAAGTACATATTGGTTTCAGTGGACTATGTGTCCAAATGGGTTGAGGGAGTCGTTTTGCCAGAGAATGATGGCAAGAGTGTTGCTTGTTTTCTGAAGAAGAATATCTTCTCAAGGTTCGGCACACCAAGTGCTATCATCACTGATGGCGAGTCCCATTTCTGCAACAAGGTATTCAGGGCACTTCTGACCAAATATAGGATTAAACAGCACAAGGTTGCAACACACTATCACCCGCAGACCAGTGGCCAAGTAGAGATGTCCAATAGTTAAATAAAGGCGATCTTGGGAAAAATAGTAAATGCCAACAGGATAGATTGGGAACGAAAGTTAGATGATCTTCTATAGGCATATCGGGCAGCTTTCAAGATGCTTATTGGTATGTCTCCATATCAATTGATGTTTGGAAAGGTATGTTATTTGTTGGTTGAGCTTGAGCATAAAGCACTCTGGGCTCTAAAGAATTTGAATCTCAGTTGGAGCGACACAACAAACTTGACACTGGATCATATTAATGAGATGGATGAGTTCTGTTTGAGAGTTTATAAGAGGTCTGCACTATAAAAGGAGAGGATAAAGTTGTATCATGACAAGCATATTGAAAAGAGAACTTTCACTCTTGGTGACTTGGTGTTACTTTTCAACTCCAGACTTCATATGTTTCCGGGAAAATTGAGATCCAAATGGTCTGGACCTTTTAAGGTTACTCAGGTGTTCCGGTCGGGTTCTACTGAGCTTGAAAATGACAAGGGTGAGAAGTTCAAAGCCAATGGTCAGCGAATCAAGGCATACTTGGGTGTTTCAGTACAAACCTAAGGGAGAAGTTCATAGAGGGTTCACAATCCGTCATGAATTGGATGGATCGTCTGGCCTCTCGTGAACCACAGGTAAGTATTTTTGTCCCAAGTCAATTTCACAGGCACTTTCACGGTCCGTTGTGCACAACCCAGTATATCCAGCAAATCGATAAAACCCGCGCGAAAGGAAGAACTCGAATTAAACGTATATTTAATCCTCCCAAGCGCCCAAAGGTCGGTTTTTACTCCCCCATTCCTCTCCCTATAATGGTTCTTATAGAGTAAAAATGGTACCCATCATCCACAAATCCTTAATTCATCGAAGAATCGAAACCTTAAACCTACGTTGTCAAGAACTTCAAGCTGAGTCCACTGATTCTTCTATTTGAGAAAAATTCTCTTCTAATCTCCAAGTAAGTCACTTCATAACTTGTTATAAGTTTCATCTTGTTGAAAAACAAGTTGGATTTACTTCGATTTAGTTAAAATAAGCATGATCATGTGAGAAATAATATGCATTGTTGTTAAATTGTTGTGGGTTAGTTTGCATTATGTAAAATTGATTATTCTTGTATGGGTATTTGTGTATTGAATGAATATTGTTCACGTTGGTTTTGTGCATGATTGAAATTAAGTGGTGTTAGTAGTCGTATTTAAAATGGGGGTGACATATCGTATTAGTAAAGGTGAGGGAAGCAATGACTGATTGATCGCCCAAGTGTAAGACCATGATAGGCTTCACGGATCGTGGAAGCCACTACGAGCCGTGAAATCACTTGTGGACCACACTTGGACATTTCATATCATCACTTCTTAGGTTTACGGGAAGTATTATGGATCGTGGTTCACTCCATGGGCTATAAAACCGTCCATGAAAAATACTTAGGCAAGCCCAGTTGCACACTGATTCTGTGAGAAATCCACGAGGGGTTTTATGGATCTTAGTACCTACCACGGCCCATGAAAGCTCTCGTACAGTTTACTTGTGTTGTATAATTTTATTCTTTTGTACTTTTATTTGTGTTCGTCTTTTGATTATGTGGCCCATCCCAATGATAGATTGTGTGACGGCATTCTTAAGGCAAGACGTCACGATGTAAATACACATGGGAAGTCTGAGTACCCGATAGTGTGTCATTTTACTGATTTTTGTAGTAATGAATGTTGTGTTTGATTACTCACCTCGGACTACTAGAGCATAGCCAATGAGGGAAATTCTCCAGGACACTCCTCCCCAATTTGAGGAGGGAGGTAGTCATTCTGGTAGTGGTGAAGAATTGGGTAGTGAATCCAATTTAGGTTCCGGTAGCCAGACTGATGATAGTTTGGGAGGCAGTGCAGAGTGTGACGACGGCTTTCAAGATGATGCTACAATACACATAACAGCTAAAACTGGAGCACAAGAAGAGGAAGGTACAGTAGAAGAAGATAAAGAGATTACGACCGATGACACATGTTGCCTTATGTGAATATCCATGAACCTCATCCCACCATGAGACAACAACTGATTAACTGTTACCGCTCCATGTAGACAGTGAACCGGTCTGAAGAATTCTTTAACAATTGTATTGTGATCAAGAATGGCAACTTTAAGAAGCGAGCAATCATGCTTGAGACGAGGGAGGTGGTAGTTGATATCAAAGCATTCCCCGACATTTATCTGACATTTCAGTTTCATTAATTTCACTGGATGAACAATGCACCTGGGGAATACTCCAGCAACCTGGCTATAGATTTTTATTCATCTTATGTAGCTACACTGATGAACTTTGCTGCAGAAACAAAGACAACGAAATGTTGACAGAAAGACATTTCCATTACTTGGGGTCCACTCAACTCAATTATTGTTCTAGGAAAATTGGTAGATAGCTCAGAGGCTACTATTAGCATGATGTTGTATGTCCCGAAATACTCTGCACCAACTTTAATTGGCCTTTTTAAGGGCAAACATTATAAAGTCACCAGTGATACTACTATGGAGATACAAATTTCTCGACATAGGGTCTTGCGCTGGATTGCAATGCAAATTGCCATAAATGGGGAGTGTGTAGTTTGGGGCACAACAACACCAAAACTTATTACAAAAGCTTCACTATCTATTCCAGGTAAGATTTGGTGGATTTTCGTCCTTGCGCAATTTAGACCGACAGCTAATGATAACACATTTTCTCCTTCACTGGCTTCCTTGGTAGCATTCCTCTTGGTTGGTTAGACGATAAATGTAGGGCTGATCATAGCGACCGAGATGTGATAGGCCACTGAATTAGAGGGGCTGATTTTCTTCTCCCTGTCTGATAGGGAAATTATGTCAACAAGCGAACATTCCCCGAAACAAGCTAGTTGACCGATGGGGTGAAACATTTAGACTCACTCAAGTTTCTAAAATCAAAGATGTCGCGAACCATCTCATTGGTGCAAAATTTGGAGCTGTGGGTACTTTGGCGGTTGTTCCACACGTACCAATTGACATCCCACATGCTGATAGAGGTCCAAAATAGGGAGGGTCATCCCAGCCATCTACAGAGGTACCACCACCACCAGCTTCCGCCTCACAGGGTCAAGTTACCTATTTTACTATTCCTATGATTTTACTTGAGAAATTTGGTGCAGATCAGTGCCAAACCAGGACCTTGGTCGACTAGATTGTAAATCAAATGCCATAGATAATAGAGTGA
The DNA here is from genome assembly GCF_900185275.1 of Solanum verrucosum. Taxonomy (NCBI): domain Eukaryota; kingdom Viridiplantae; phylum Streptophyta; class Magnoliopsida; order Solanales; family Solanaceae; genus Solanum; species Solanum verrucosum. The sequence goes on along the minus strand of NW_026019991.1, from coordinate 301,296 downwards.
GATGTGTTAGCTATGAATAAAGAGATTAATGATCAGATTTAGAAGGAGAGGGTTGTGTTAAAAGACATGATGGATGGTTTGGAGAACCTTGTTCAGGATCGATTCAAGGCCGCAGGTTCCGTAGATATTGAAGAGTTCAAAGCACAATTGGCTGAGATGCGAACTCAGGTTGGTAAACTGGCTGAAAAACCAGTACAAGAACTCACTCTAATTATGCCAGATTCTTTGATTTAATTGCTCAATCAGGCACCCTCCACTCAATCACTTGACGATTTATGTTGTGAACTACCCAAGAGTAAGTCCGGCAAGAGGAAACACAGAGCCAAAGAATCTGATGAGGAAATACTGCTGACCTGTCCAGAGAGGAAAGAAGGCAAGAAAAGAAAGCATGCAAGGCATCAGGAAAGGCAGCTAGAGAAAAAAAAGCACGTGAGCAACAATAACTAAATGTACTATTAGCTGGAGCTTGTGGTAGCAGAGTACCTATCCCGGTGAGTGGTAGCCAGCTTGATCATGTGTTTAGTTCTGAGAGTGCACCCGCTGATAATGGTACTGACGCTACTCCGACTACCAGTGCTTAGAGTATCGTAGTTATGACCTCTCCTCACAACCCTATTTTGTTTTCTTTATTGACTTTGAGGGCAAAGTCCTTTTTTTCTGGAGAGAGGGTGGTGAGCAACCTGCCATTCTAAGATGTTAGAATGAATGGTGGTTGACTTTGTTTTTATTGTGAAAACTAGTTTTGTGTTTGTGTTTGTGTTTGTGTGTTGAGTTGTGCAGCAACTAGTCTATGAAAAATAAGGACCTTAATCTGAAATTTAACTATTAGGATCTTTAGATAACATCTTAGATACATACATGTTGATCATTACTAGTCTGATAAATAAATTGGTGAACCAAGAAACAGGAGAATGTAGTCTTGCGTCAGGTGTATGTGAGTGTTATTCGAAGTCTAACACTAGGAGCAGAAACTAGAACTTGCCCGAGTAGTCTTGCTTAAATGTGCGAATAACCAGATAGGAAAGGATCACTAGGACATTTTTGTTACACCACTAAAAAGCACAAATGAAACAACCAAATAAAAAGCTTACCACTTGAACCCGATTTTCGCCTAAAAATCAACTTTTGTTCTTACGTAGTAAATATCATATCCTTTGGTATCCGAAGATACTATGTCACAACTCAGGCCAAAAGCATAAGTTTAGGGTTATTGCAATCCTAAAAGAAAAAAGAAGTGAAAAAGAAAGTTCAACCAATGAGCTGAGTGTATATAAAAAATGCATATAATTAAAAGAAAGTGTGAAGAAAAGAAAAGAAAATGAAGAAAAGAAAATGACAAAGGAAAAAAATGTTTGTTAGAATGTGCTGAAATGAAGAAAAGAGGGAATCGCTCAGAAAAGAGTTGTGTGAATACGAAACTTTAAAAAACCAAGGGACTAGTCACTCATAAAGCCAAATATCCATACCCTACCCTGAGCCTATGTTACAAGCTGATAAAGTCCTACAGTGATCCTATTTCGGGTGTGTGCAAGATAGAGCGTAGAAAGCAAGGGCAAGCCTATGGTAGTTTGTTGTTAGTGTTAGAAGTTCTTTCAGAGTCTGAGCATAGTACTTAGTCCTAATTATCATGAGTCAGGGACTTATTTGGTGTGAGGGCACAATGAATGCAGTTGACAGTAGATTCTGTTAGCTAATAATTCACAAGCATAAGCATGATCGACTGTGAGTAATGAGATGTTATAGATTTATCCTTGCATGTTAGATTCATAGTTTTGGATACAAATTGTGTGTGAGATGGTTGTTGTGTAATGTCAAAAGTGTTTGAATGACGTGAGGGCTGAATGTATTGTTTTCTCATCACTTGCGGACAAGTAATTGTTCTATGTTGAGGGTGTTCATGTGCTGCAAAATCTTGGCATATTTGATACTTGAATATTAAGGATTAATACTAAAATTGAGTGTATTTTTTGTAGGATCAAGTAAAGATCACGGCCAAATTCAAGAACCGTGGTCCTCATAACGGTATGTGTTTGTGCTCATGAAGTTGAACCAGTGCTTGGGACTTGGTAAGATGGAGTGCATGAGCAACCAAGTGAAGACCGCAAAAGGCTCCACGGATTGTGGTCAGTATAACGGCCCGTTGTGATGATTGTGAAGATGATCCAGTACTTAGGACTCAAGAAGCTTAAATGGAAAGTGACCAAGTGCAAACCACTGGCACATTTACGGACCGTGGTCAGTGCCACAACCCATGGTGTCGTCCATGATAAGTTACTGTGTGCAAGGCTTGAAGAAGGTGTTTTGTGTGATTCCAAGTGAAGACCGCGAAAGGCTTCATGGACCGTGAAGCCCTTGACGGGTCGTAGAAGTGGGAGTGAAGGGCCCAACAGTCTAGTCCTACTTCAAGTAGGACTCTTTTTTAAAATACTTATTTGAATTAATTAGGTCATTTTTTATGTTTTATCTTGTCTAAACTTGAACGACAAAATAAAAAGTTTCTTTTATTCTCAGTTTGTGATTTTTGATGTGAACATTGAATTAATTTCGAAGTTTGGATTTCTGGTTCATGAATTATCGAAGTGGCATGTTGATTAGCTTATTCTTGTAAGTACTTTCAAAACATGTTTTCGTTCGATATTTCTGAATGTATACTAAAATCATGAGTGGCTAAATACCACAATTGGGGTTGTGGGATCCATGACGTAATTCTAATTGTAATTTCCTAAAACGAGTGAAACGCCATTTATGTTTACAAATTGTAATTTAGCTTTTGTTATGTATTTATTATGATGAGTGCATGCATTACAGTGAGAATGTATTTGTCATTTTTTCGAGAGAAAAATGATAGTTAGGAAAAAGTTAAATTAATTTGACAAAATGGAGTCGGGGTTTAAGTTCCAGAGAAAAGAACCTTAAAACCATTGTAGGCGAGGGTAAATCATGTAACAATCTAGGACCGACAGGTATTGAGTGAAAATTATCTGAGCAGACTGAGAAGTGTCAGATATAGCTAACTCGCATGTACTTTGTAGAGATAAATTGCATGATACTCAAGTAAGAAAGAACATTAGACACAATGTTATGGGGAATAGAATCCTAGTTTCAGTTAATTATTGAAAAGACTTCACAACTGATATTTTGTTAATTGTTGAAGTAGACTTTAGTTTGCAACTTTTGTTACCAAAGCGTTAACGCTCAAACCAATTTTACTTTCCGTAATTGTTTATTTACGAAATCATAACGACATTTGAGTAAAACACGACTGTGAAGTCATTTATGTACAAAAGTTCTTTATAGAATCGACCTCAACCCACGCTGGGTTCTATAAATTGACTTTGACAATTTATATCTCTTAATTGCGGTGTAAGTTTGGACGTTTATCAAATTTTGGCGCCGCTACAAGGGAATTTCAATTCAAAAGTGTTTTACTAGCTTTTATTTTAAGTGTAGTTAGATTTTCTAATTTTACGTCTTGTTCTTTGTCTATGTCTCTTTCAGGTGAGTTCCACTATGTAGGCCAAATACCATAAGTGAGGAAGCCCCATTAGTCCCATACGACCCAGAACTCCGGAAAAAAATTCGCAAAATGGTGTACGAACAAGAACTTGAGGCGTAGAGACAGAGATTTGGATTGGATGTTGAAACCGTTGCAATAGGTATTCAGTCAAATGTTGTGAACAACCATCATAGGGCAGTAGAGAAAAACATAGTTGTGGATGGAATCATTCCTCCACACCACCAACCAATAGCTCCAAGGAGTAGGGCATAGCATCCAGCTCACATGATGTATGAGGAGGATGACTTAGACTTGGATGGAGTTGGAGCCACCGGAGCGATAGTGTTACATGCACGACCTCTAGGTGTTAAATTCACTATCACCAGCACTATGATTCGACTGCTGAATCTAAAAGGTATGTTCAGGGGTGTAGCTTGTGATGATGCTAATCAACATCTCCTGAACTTTGTGGCGATTTGGAAATCACAAGAGATTCCTGGAGTAAGCCAAACAGCGATGAGATTGAGGTTGTTTCCTTTGTTTCTTATAGGAGAGGCAACCAATTGGTTGAATGAGTTGCCACTTGACTCAATCAGGACTTGGACTGAGTTGAATGAGGCTTTTCTAGAAGGATTCTTTCCAGAATCAAAAGAGTTGCAGTTCGGAACTACTCAAGGGAATGTCATTATGATAGGCCAGCAAACCGAGAGCACAGAAACTAAAAGAACAGATATGGGTACAGAAATGATCGCAGTGGTGTCTATGTGCCCCTAGGTAATAGAAACCGGGCAAGTGGTAGTTCCAGCGGGTATAAGCTGGAATACATGTTGGCTAAGGTGCTACAAAAATTTGAATCAACTAACGCAGGGGTGAAGGAGATAAAAAGTGATTTCTCTAGTATGAGTCAACTAGTAGACTCTCACACCACCTCATCAAGCATATCGAGCAGCAGTTGGGGCAACTTTCAGTGTCATTAAACTAGAGGACCAAGTGACACGATCCAAAATCCTAAGATGAACGGGCATTGCATGGCTATCGCCACTAAGAGTGGTAAGATTCTTACTAACCCTATTTCTGCAAGTACTAAACATGAGCAGGTTTTAAAGCAAGCTGGAAGAGAGGAGGATGAAGCTGAACATGTAGATGACTTGGAGGATGCTCAGCCAATAGCACAACCTTCAAAAGGAAAAGAGAACGAGGTTGAGGGAAATATGCCTTTACAGCAGATCCCAAGACCACCTCCGCCTTTCCTCCAATGGCTTAAAAAGAAAGTTGAGGATGGGAAATTTACAAAGTTCATCACCATGATATGACAACTGTTCGTAAACATACCACTGGTGGAAGCCCTTGAGAAGATGCCAGGATATGCCAAGTTCATTCAAGACTTGGTTACAAAGAAAAGAGCAGTTAGTATTGATTTGACTAACCATGTTCATTATTGGAATGTTATTGCTACAAGGTCTCTGGTACAGAAGGAGGAGGATCCCAGTGCATTCACTAAACCATGTACTATTGGATCAATCAAATTTGCAAAGGTCTTGTGTGATCTAGGGTCCAATATAAACTTTATGTCGCTGGCCGTCTACAAGCAACTAAGGTTAGGAGTTCCAAAACCCACAACGATGAGGTTGATGATGGAAGATAGGTTAGTGAAGTGACATGTGGGCATCCTATATGATGTGCTCGTAAAGGTGGACACGTTCATCTTTTCAGTAGACTTCGTGAACTTGGATTGTGAAGTACATTTTAAGGTTCCCATTATTTTGGGAAGACCATTTCTGGCCACAGGATGAGCATTGGTAGATGTTGAGTGAGGAGAACTGAAATTCAAACTCAACAAAGAATAGGCAAAATATAATATGTGTAGGTACATGAAGCAGCCACATTAAATGAATGTGGTGTCTGCGGTAGAGGTTTTTGATGAAGAAGAAATGGGAGCAATAATTGAAGAGAGGTTGGCTGTTGAAACCTTAGTTGCAGTGCTGACAAATTTTGAGGCTGATTTTCAGTCGGTCTATGTAGAGACTGTGAATGCTTTGCAGGGTATAGGAGCACATTCTTATGCTCCAAATAAATTGGACCTGGATTTGAAAAATAGGCCAAGTCCTCCATCAAACCAATCCATTTAGGAACCACCTGTGCTGGAACTGAAACCATTACACAGTCACCTTAGGTATGTTTTGGAGCTAATACCACTTTACCTGTGATTTTGGTTATAGATTTGAATAATGAACAGATTCAAGTTGTGATCAAAGTTTTGATAAGGTACAAAAAGGCCATTGGGTGGACCATTGCAGACATCATCGGGATACCTCTATGTATATGCACCTATAAAATTCAACTTGAGGAGGACTGCAGCCCACGCATTGAACACCAGCGGAGGCTAAACCCACCTATGCAAAGAGGTGGTCAAAAAGGAGATCATCAAATGGCTCTTTGAATGCCTAAAAGAGAAGCTGATTTTTGCACCAATGATCGTTGGGCCAGATTGGGCAGAGCCATTTGAGGTAATGTGCGATGCTAGTGGTACTGCTTTTAGAGTTGTGTTGGGGCAAAGCTTACTTGCTAGGAACTAAAGTGATAGTTCATACGGATCATGCAACTCTGAGATACCTCATGGCAAAGAAAGATGCCAAGCCCAGGTTGATCAAATGCGTATTACTTCTTCAAGAATTTGATTTTGAAGTTAAGGATAGGAGAGGTTGTGAGAACCGGGTGGTTGATCATATATCTAGGTTGGAGACTAAAGAGAAAGAGGAATATGAACTAGCAATCAATGATGCATTCCCGGACGAGTAGGTATTAGCCGCTACTCTTGATCTAATTCCCTAGTTTGCTTATTTTGCTAACTTTCTTGTTAGTGATTTAATGCCTGAGGGGCTGAAATTTCAGCAAAGGAACAGGTTCCTGCATGATGTAGGTATGTATTTTTGGGACGAACCTTATCTGCATAGGATGTGTGTTGACAACATCATAAGGCGATGTATTCCTGAAGATGAGATGTTGTATATTCTAGAAGGTTGTCACTCTTTTTCGGTAGGTGGTCATCATGGAGGTGCTAGAATAGCCCACAAGCTACTTCAGTGTGGGTACTACTGGCCCACAATTCATCGGGATGGATAGACATAGTGAGGAGTTGTGATGTGTGCCAGCGACAAAGATCCATCTGTCGGTGCCATCAGTTACCCATGGCGAGTCCCATTTCTGTTGCAAGGTATTCAGTGCTCTTCTGACAAAATATGGGGTTAAACAACACAAGGTTCAAACACCTTATCACCCGCAGACCAGTGACCAAGTAGAGATGTCCAATAGGGAAATAAAGCGATCTTGAGAAAAATAGTAAATGTCAACAGGATAGATTGGGCACGAAAGTTAGATGATACTCTATGCACACATCAGACAGCTTTCAAGACGTCTATTAGTACGTCTCCATATCAATTGGTGTTTGGAAAGGTATGCCATTTGCCGGTTGAGCTTGAACATAAAGCACTCTGGGCTGTAAAGAAGCTGAATCACAGTTGGACCGAAACAGAAAACTTGAGACTGGATCAGATTAATGAGATGGATGAGTTTCGTTTGAGAGCTTATGAGAGTTCTGCATTGTACAAGGAGAGGATGAAGTTGTATCATGATAAGCATATTGAAAAGAAAACCTTCACTCCTGGTGACTTGGTGTTACTTTTCAACTCCAGACTTCGTCTGTTTTCGGGAAAATTGAGATCCAAATGGTCTGGACCTTTTAAGGTTACTCCGGTGTTCCAGTCGGGTGCTATTGAGCTTGAAAATGACAAGGGTGAGAGGCTCAAATCCAATGGTCACTGAATCAAGGCATACTTGGGTGTTCCAAATGATGTAAAGATTATGGAGGAATGTAAACTTGATGAAGTCTAAATAATCAAGTAACCCGCGTCGCGCTGCGATGTTAAACTATGCGTTGTTTAGGAGGCAACCGCCGAAGATGTAATTGTATTAGGTATTTTCCCTTTTTTCGTATTTTTCTTTTTTTTTATAGAGTCACTGTGTGTTGATGTGCATAGGAGAGACTAGGGTTATGAATTACAGGAACTGGGTGGAGATTGCTCTTCATGAGCAGCCTCACGTAACGTGGTGCCCTTCACAGGAAACTTCACGGTCCGTCAATCTCAGTACAAACCTAAGGGAGTTACTGGAAATTGCAAGAAAAAGGTTCACAGAAGGGTTCACGATCCGTCATGATTTGTACGGATCGTCTAGCCTCTCATGAACCACAGGTAAGTATTTTTGTCGTAAGTCAATTTCATGGACCACTGTACGGACCATGATGACCTTCACGGGCACTTTAACGGTCCGTTGTCCACAACCCAGTATTAACAGGAAACCTACTCGACCCGCGCGAAAGAAAGAACTTAAATTAAATGTATATTTAATACTCCCAAGCACCCAAAGGTTAGATTTTTCTCCCCCATTCTTTTCCCTATAACGGTTCTTAAGGAGTATAAATTATTCCCATCATTCACAAATCCTTAATTCATCGAAGAATCGAAGCGTTAAACCTACGTTGTCAAGAAATTCAAGCTGAGTCCACTGATTCTTCTTTCTGAGCGAAATTCTCTTTTAATCTCCTAGTAAGTCACTTCATAACTTGATATAAGTTTCATCTTGTTTAAAAACAAGTTAGATTTACTTCGATTTAGTTGAAATTAGCATAATCATGTGAGAAATAATATGGATTGATGTTAAATTGTTGTGGGTTAGTTTGCATTATGTAAAATTGATGATTCTTGTGTGGGTATGATCAGGGTATCTGTTTACTGAATGAATATTGTTCTTGTTTGCTTTGTGCATGTTTGAAATTAAGTGGTGTTAGTAGTCGTGTTTAAAATGGGGGTGACATATTATAGAAGTAATAGTGGGGGAAGCAATGTATGATTGATCGCCCAAGTGTAAGACCATGATAGGCTTCACGGATCGTGGAAGCCACTACGAGCCGTGAAACCACTCGTGGACCACACTTGGGCATTTCATATTATCACTTGTTAGGTTTACGGGTAGTATTATGGACCGTGGTTCACTCCATGGGCCATGAATCCATCCGTGAAAAATACTTGGGCAAGTGTAAGCTCTCATACAGTTTACTTGTTTAATATAATTTTATTCTTCTGTACTTTTTTTTCTGTTCATCTTTTGATTCTGGGGCCCTTCCCAATGATAGATTGTGTGACGGCATTCTTAAGGCAAGGCGTCATGATGTAATTACACATGGGACGTCTGAGTACCCGATAGTGTGTCATTTTTCTGATTTTTGTTCTAATGAGTGTTGTGTTTTTCAGGTACTATGCCTCCAAGAAGAAAGACAGAACGCAGACCCACAGTCTGCACCCACTGCTTCTCAATAATAAGGTCATAACGACTCCAAGTCTAGTATCTCCGTGGTGCAAATAACTACCACCATTGACGATCAATAACCTTGGGCTACTAGAGCACAAACAAGAAGGGTAATTCTCCAGGACACTCCTCCCAAGTCTGAAATGGGAGGTAGTCATTCCGGTAGCAGTGAAGAATTGGGAAGTGAATCCAATGCGGGTTTTGGTAGCCAGTCTGATGATAGTTTTGGAAGGCAGTGCAGAGTCTGACGGCGGCTTTCAGGATGATGCTACATTACACATAACAACTGAAACTGGGGCACAAGAAGAAGAAGGTACAGTAGAAGAAGATGAAGAGATCACAACCGATGACACCATGCATCTTTATATGAATATCCATGATCCTGATCCCACAGCGAGACAACAGCTGATTGACTATTACCGCTCCATGTGAACTGTAAACCGGTCTGAAAAATTCTTCAACAATTGTATTGTGACCAAGATTGGCAACTTCAAGAAGCGAGCAATCATGCCTGAGACGAGGGTGGTTGTAGCTGATATCAAAGCATTCCCCGACATTTATCGAACATTTCAGTTTCATAAGTTTGACTGGATGAAAAATGCACCTGGAAAATACTCTAGCCACTCGGCCAGAGAGATTTATTCATCTTAAGCAGCTACACTGATGAACTTTGCTGCGTAAATAGAGACAACAAAATTTTCACTGAAAGACATTTCTATTACTTGGAGTCCACTCAACTCAATTATAGTTCGGGGAAAATCAGTAGATATCTCTGAGGCAACTATTAACAGGATATTGCATGGCCCAGAATACTCTGCACCAACTTCAATTGGCCTTTTAGAGGACAACCATCATAAAGTCACCAGTGATACTACAATGGAGATTCAGATTTCTCGAGAGAGGGTCTTGCACTAGATTGCAAAGCAAATTGCCATAGATGGAGAGAATGCAGTTTGGGTCACAACAACGCCAACACTTATTAAAAAAACTTCACTATCTATTCCAACTAAGATTTGGTGGGTTGTTGTCTAAGCGCAATTGAGACCGAAAGCTAATGATAACACATTGTATCCTTCACTAGCTTCTTTGGTAGCATGCCTTATGGTTGGTTACCCGATAAATGTGGGGTTGATCATAGCAACCGATATGCGACAGGGCATTGAATTAGAGAGCCTGATTTTCTTTTCCCTGTCTGATAGGAAAATTATGTCAACAAGCGAACATTCCCCCAAAATAAGCTGGTTGACCGATGGGGTGAAGAATTCAGATTCACCCAAGTTTCTAATATCAAAGATGTCACGAACCATCTCATTGGTGCAAAATATGGAGTTGTGGGTAATTTGGCGGTTGTTCCTCACGTACCAATTGATATCCCACATGCAGATAGAGGTCCAGAATAGTCAGAGTCATCCCAGCCATCTACAGAGGCACCACCACTACCAGCTTCCACCTCACAGGCACAAGGTACCTACGTCACTATTCCAAACCAGGACCTTGGTCAATAATATTTTAAATCGGATGCCATAGATAATAGATAGAGATGTGTCAGCTCTGAAGAAAGATTAAAAATGAGATTTAGAAGGAGATGGTTGTGTTAAAAGATGGGAATGATGGTTTGGAGAACCTTGTTCAGAATCGATTCAAGGCCGCAGGTTCCATAGATACTGAAGAGTTTAGAGCATAATTGGCTGAGATGAGAAATCAAGTTGCTAAACTGGCAGAAAAGCCTGTACAAGAACCCACTCTGATTATGCCAGATTCTTTGATGCAATTGCTCAATCACTTGACGATTTCTAGGGTGAACTACCTAAGAGTAAGTCCAGCAAGAGAAAACACAAAGCCAAAGAATATGGTGACGAGATACCTGCTGAGCTGTCCATAGAGGAAAGAAGGCAAGAAAAGAAAGCCCGCAAGACATCAAGAAAGGCAGCTAGAGAAAAATAAGTACGTGAGGAACAACAACGAGATGTAGTGTTAGCTGGAGCTTCTGGTAGTGGTGTACCTTCCCCGACGAGTGGTATCCAGCCTGATCATATGTTGAGTTCTGAGAGTGAACCCATTGATAAGTGTGGCAACGCTACTCCAAGTACCGGTGCCTAGAGTGTCATAGGTATGACACTTCCTCACAACCCTGTTTTATTTTCTTTATTGACTTTGAGGGAAAAGTCCTTTTTTTGGGGAGGGGTGGTGAGCAACCTGCCATTCTAAGATGTTATAATGAATGGAAGTTGACTTTGTGTTTACTTTGAAAACTGGTTTTGTGTTTCTGTTTGTGTGTTAAGATGTGCAGCAGCTAGTCTCTGAAAAATAAGGACCTTAATCTTAAATTTAACTGTTAGGATCTTTAGACTACATCTTAGATACTTACATGTTGATCATTGTTAGTCTGATAAATAAATTGGTGAACCAAGAACTTGGAAAATGTAGTCATGTGTCAAGTGTGTATGTGAGTGTTGTTCGTAATCTAACACTACGAACAAAAACTATAACTTGCCTGAGTAATCTTGCTTAAATCTAAGAATAACATGATAGTAAAGGATCTATAGTCCATTTTTGTTAAACCACTAAAAAGCCACAAATAAAACAACCAAATAAAAAGCTTACCACTTCAACCAAATTTGAGCCTAAAAAGCAATTATTGTTCTTACCCAATAAATATCATATCATTTGGTCTCCGAAGATACTATGTCACAACTCAGGCCAAAAGCCTAAGTTGAGGGTGATTGCAATTCGAGCAGAAAAAAGAGTGAAAAAGAAGGTTCAACCAATGAGCTGAGTGCATATAAAAAATGCATATAAATAAAGAAGTGTGAAAAGAGAAAAGGAAAAGATGAAAAGAAAATGAAAAAGGAAAATAATGGCGGTTGGGATGTGATGAAATAAAGAAAAAGAGGGCATCGCTCTGAAAAAAGTTGTGAGAAAATAAAAATTTGGAAAACCAAGGGACTAGTCACTCACGAACACAAATATCAATTCCCTAGCCTAAGCCTATGTTACAAGACGATAAAGTCCTACAGTGATCCGATTCCGGGAGTTTGCAAGATAGAGCTTAGAAAGAAAGGGCAAGCCTATGGTAGTTTGTTGTTAGTGTTAGAAGTTCTTTGAGAGTGCGAGCGTAGTACTTAGTCCTAATTATCATGAGTGAGGAACTTCTGTGGTGTGAGGGCACAGTGATTGCATTTGACAGTAGATTGTGTTAGCTGATAATTAACAGCCATAAGCATAATCGACTATGAGTAATGAGATGTCATAGATTTATCCTTGCATGTTAGATTTAGAGTTTTGGATACAAATTGTATGTGAGATGGTTGTTGTGTAGTGTCAAAAGTGTTTGAATCACTTGAGGGTTGAATGTATTGTTTTTTCATCACTTGAGGACAAGTAATGGTTATAAGTTGAGGGTGTTGATGTGCCGCGAAATCTTGGCATATTTGATGCTTGGAAACTAAGGATTAAAACTAAAATTTAGTGTATTTTTGGTAGGATCAAGTAAAGATCATGGCCAACTTCACGGACCGTGGTCCTCAAAACGGGATGTGGTTGTGCTCGTGAAGTTGAACCAGTGCTTGGGCCTTGGGAAGATGAAGTGCATGAGCAACCAAGTGAAGACCACAGAAGGCTCCATGGTTCGTTGTCACTATAACGGCCCGTGGTGATGATTGTGAAGATGATCCAATATTGAGGCCTCGAGAAACTTAAATGGAAAGTGACCAAGTGAAGACTACTGGCACATTTATGGACCGTGGTTAGTGCGACGACCCATGGTGGCATCCATGAAAAGTTACAGTGGGCAAGGCTTGAAGAAGTATTTTGTGTGATTCCAAGTGAAGACCACAAAGGGCTTCACAGGCACGGGTCGTAGAAGTGGGCGTGAAGGGCCTGACAGTATAGTCCTACTTCGAGTAGGACTATTTTTTAAAACACGTATTTGAATAATTAGGTCGTTTTTTATGCTTTATCTTTACTAACCTTGAATGAAGAACAAGTTTCTTTTATTCTCAGTTTGTGATTTTCGATTTGAACATTGAATTAAGTTTGAAGTTTGGATTTCCGATTCATGAATTATCGAAGTGGCTTGTTGATTTGCTTATTTTCGTAAGTACTTTCAAAACATGTTTTTGTTTGATATTTTAGAATGTATACGTGAAATCAGGAGTGGCTAAATACCACAACTGGTGTTGTGGGATCCATGACGTAATTATAATTGTAATTTCCTAAAATGAGTGAAAGGCGATTTATGTTTACAAATTGTAATTTAGCTTTCGTTATTCATTTATTTTGATGGGTGCACGCATTAGAGTGATCCTTTATCTATCATTTTTTCAAGTGAAAAATGATAGTTACGAAAAATTTAAATTAATCTGACTAAATGGAGTCAAGGTTTAAGTTCCAGAGAAAAGAACCTGAACACAATTGTAGGCGAGGGTAAATCGTGTAACACTCTAGGACCGAGAGGACTTGAGTGAAAATTATCTAAGTAGACTGAGAAGTGTCAGATATAGCTTACTCGCATGTACTTTGCAGAGATAAATTGCCTGAAACTCAACTACGGAAGAACATTACACGCAACGTTATGGGGAACACAACCCTAGTTTCAATTAATTAATGAAACAAATTTGAAACTGATATTTTGTTAATTGTTGAATTAGACTTTAGTTTGCAACTTTGGTTACCAAAGCGTTAATGCTAAACCCAATTTTACTTTTCGTAATTGTTTATTTAGGAAATAATAACGACATTTGAGTAAAACGCGACAGTGAAATCATTTATGTAAAGAAATTCTCTATGAGATCAACCTCAACTCATGTTGAGTTCTACAAATTGACTTCGACCGTTTATATATCTTAATTGAGGCGTAAGTTTTGACGTATGAATGCCCAGCCTATTTGATTCATCCTTACCGAATGGCTCAAGCTGAGCTTCAGGATTTGAAAGAACACTTAAAATACCTTCTAGATAAGGGCTTCATCAGACCAAGTATCTCTCCATGGGGTGCGCCAGTGTTGTTCATGAAAAAGAAAGATGGTTCACTCAGGATGTGCATTGACTATCAGTAGTTGAATAAAGTCACAATAAAAAATAAGTACTCTATCCAGAGGATTGATACTTGTTCGACCAACTCCAGGGTGCTAGTCATTTTTTGAAGACAGACCTCTGATCCGGTTATCATCAGCTTAGAGTCAAAGATAGTGACATCCCGAAAATAGCCTTCAGAACTTGATATGATTATTATCATTTTATAGTTATGTAATTTGGACTAAAAAATACTCTTGTTGCCTTCATAGACTTGATGAACATGGTGTTCAAGCATTTTTTGGACTTGTTCTTTATCGTCTTTATTGATGATATCCTCATTTACTCTAGGAATAAGGCAGAGCATGCGACTCATCTGAGAGTTGTTCTACAAACTTTCAAAGATCGCCAGTTATTTGATAAGTTTAGCAAGTGTGAATTTTGGTTACAATCAGTTGCTTTCCTTGGCCATGTGGTATCGAGCGAATGGATTCGAGTGGATTCTCAGAAAATAGAGGCAGTGAAGCAATGGCCCTGACCCACCTCTCCAATAGATATCAGAAGTTTCTTGGGTTTTGCAGGTTATTACAGGAGATTTGTTGAAGTATTTTCATCCATAGCTTCCCCATTGACCAAGTTGACTCAGAAAAAGGTTAAGTTTCAATGGTCCGATAAGTGTGAGAAGAGCTTCTCCGAACTGAAAACTAAGTTGACTAAAGCTCCCGTTTTGACTTTACCAAATTGTCCAAGAGATTATGTGATCTATTTTGATGAATCCAGGGTCGGCGTAGGTTGTGTGTTGATGCAGTGAGGTTAGGTTATATGTTATTCTTCTAGACACCTTAAGGTGCATGAAAAGAACTACACGACTCATGACCTCGAACTTGCATCGATAATATTTGTTCTACAGATTTGGAGACATTACTTGTATGATGTTCACGTAGATGTGTTCATACACTATAAAAGCCTCCAGTATGTGTTCACCCAAAAAGAGTTGAATCTTCGCTAGATGAGATGGCTTGAATTCCACAAGGACAATGATATGAATGTGCTTTATCATTCTGGTAAGGCCAATGTAGTAGCTGATGATCTTAGCAGACTATCTATGGGTTGTGTAGCATATGTTGAGGAAGAATGGAAAGAATTAGCAAAAGATGTTCATCGGCTTGCTCGCTTTGGAGTTGATCTTATGGACATATCATATGGTGGTGTGGTAGTTCAGAATAGATCTGAATCTTCATTGATAGTGGAGGTTAAGGAAAAATAAGATAGTGATCCTATATTTATTCAGTCGTAGGGTGCAGTTTATCAGTAGAAAGTAGAAGTTTTCTCCCAAAGGGGAGATGGTGTGCTTCGTTACCAGGGTAGCTTATGTGTTCCTAAGATGGGTGAGTTGAGGTAACAGATCCTTATAGAAGCCCATAACTCCAGGTATTCCATTCATCCAGGTGCCACTAAGATGTACCGTGATCTACGAGAAGTCTTTTGGTGGAATGGTATGAATAGAAATATAGCAGATTTTGTGGATAAGTGCCTTAATTTTCAACAAGTTAAGGTGGAACATCAGGAGGTATGACTCAAGAGATTAACATCCCTACATGGAAGTGGTAAGTGATAAACATGGACTTCATTACGGGTTTACCTCGTACTCAGAGACATCATGACTCCATTTTGGGTGATAGTAGATAGAGTTACTAAGTCCGCTCACTTCTTGGTTGTCAAGACTACTGATTCATCAGAGGACTACATTGAACTCTACATTAATAAGAAGGTCAGGTTTCATGGGGTTCCCTTATCTATCATCTCAGATATAGGTCCTTAGTTTACCTCTCATTTCTAGAAATCTTTTCCAGAAATGTCTTGGTATTCTGGTGAATCATAGCACACCATGTCATCCGCAGAAGGATGATCAGGCAGAGCGTACTATTCAGACCTTAGAGGACATGTTGAGAGCTTGCGTGATCAATTTCAAGGGTAGTTGGGATGATCACCTACCTCTCATAGAGTTCACCTATAAAAATATCTACCATTACAGTATTCAGATTGCCCCTTATGAGGCATTGTATGGGCGTTGATGTACATCTCTCGTCGGCTGGTTTGAAGTAGGGGAAGCAGCATTGATTGGGCCAGATTCAGTTGTTGAGGCTACGGAAAAAGTTCAGTTCATCAATGCTAGACTAAAGTCAGCCCACAGTCTTCAAGAGTCCTATGCATATGACTTGGATTTTGAGATTGATGATTGGGTTTTTCTGAAAGATTCACCTATGAAGGGGGTGATGATATTTGTCAAGAAAGGGAAGCTCAGTCTGAGATATGTAGGTCCCTACAAAATCCTGATGAGGGTTGGTAAGGTGGCTTATGAGTTAGAGTTGCTAGCAGAACTAGCAACAGTCCATCCAGTCTTTCACATTTCCTTAATGAAGAAGTGTATGGGTGATCCAGAATCCATAGTACCATTAGAAAGTGTGGTTGTGAAGGACAGTCTCACTTTTGAAGAGGTGACAGTTGAAATTCTTGACTGTCAGGTTCGTAGGTTGAGAAATAAAGAAGTAGCTTCAGTGAAGGTTTTGTGAATGATTCAGTCTGCAGAGGGAACTACTTGGGAAGAAGAAGCAACAATAAAGGCCAAGTATCCTCATCTCATTCCTTCCGATTCCATTCCAGCTTGAGGTAATATTTCCTCTCCAGTCTTTTAGTTACTCTTGCTTAAAATCAGTCTTAGTATCTTGTTCCTTCAATTATTCTTGCATTTTCAACATATTTGCATGTTCGTCGAACTTAGTTCAGTCATATTTCAGTTTCTAGTACTTAGTGGTAGGGTTTGTAGCACCTTCCCGCCATACTCAGCTAGTTTAGACTTCATACGAGGATGAATGTACCCAAGGGGGAGATAATATAACACCTCGAATCTGAGAAAGGACAAAATTTTAGAATTTTAGAAGTTGCAGGTGCCACAATTAGAGGCCACCTACACACCATAGGTTGAACCACGGACCGTGGATGGGGTCCGTGGTTGGCCATCTCACCTTCACCCAGAAATTTCAGGAAAAGTCCAGAACCACGCCCAAGACCTACGGACCGTAGGTGGGACCACGGTCCGTAGTCTAGGCCTGTGGTTCTGACTCCAGTTTCTAACTCTCTGACGGCCAAACGATGAGTGATAGGATGGACCGTCAGTTGACCTACGGTCTGTCGGTCAGGCCTGTTGATGGCTCTGTCAAATTTTAAGTTAGGGTCGTTTTGTCTTTTTCCCTATGCATTGGACATCTAAACTACGTTGGTTTGGTCAGTTTAAGCCTAGTAACTTAGTCAAAACATACGCTAAGCAATTTATCCACTAAAATTCATCATAACATAGAGCCAAAGAGGAGAAAAGAGGCGACCAAAACCCTTTCAAGAATGCAACATGTTTTCTTCAGTTCCAGCCCCAAAATGGAAAGATTTCTCCGTGATATGTGGGATTTCACTAGTTGATTCCTTTCATCCACTACGTTTCTAGAATTCAGCCAGACTCTTGATTCCCTATATCTTGTTTAGACCTAGGATTTCTAGAAACTTTAGATATTTGTTGTGATTTAGCTATTATAGTGTTCCTAATCGAATTATGTTTTCTTGGAATCGTTGTTAAATTCCTTGTATGAAACTCAAAACCCTAGTTGTCTAGATTCTCTTAGTTCATGAATTACACTTGCTAGGTCAGTAAAACAAACAATCATGCTTTAGGTTTTGAATGTCATATTATTAGTTTATAATTATTACATTCTTAGATTTAGTGTGTCAGTATTTTAAGCTATTCAGTATTTAGGCATAATGTGTCATATACATATTCAGTTGGGAGTAGACTTAACTCCGAGTTGGACTAGGGTTCAACGTACCCATACAGTCCCAGAAATACGTGCCCCTATATGTTTATAAGTCCCCTCTATTGGGACTCAGATTTAGTGATCATGCCAGTCATGCCTTTATACCCCTGGCAAGGTGTATTGGGTCCTCTCGATGGGGCGTATAAATCGGACTCCACATTTAGCTCACATGGTTCTATGTGGGTTTATAGTATCTCCCACAGTCAATTTTAGTGCATTTGACTAGGTTTTTAGTCATATTTTAGTATTCAGTCTCAGCATGTCATATCAATAATCAGTACTTGGTCATTGCATTAAGTTCAGTTCATTTCAGTATATTTCAGTATTTGCATTATGTTCAGATTCTGTCATCGCTCAACTATGCTTTGTTCAGCTTATATATTTGTTCAGTTGTATTCTATATCATGCATGCTTAGTAGATTTCGAGTACTGACGCATACTCTGCGCTACATCCTTTCACGATGTAGGTTCATGTCCTCAGCATTCAGATCACGCGTAGATCGATTCCATTCAATACTCAGTAGCATCAATGGTGAGTCCTCATACTTCGAGGACAAGAGACTATGTCAATTTCAGTATTTCATGTCAGTTTCAGTTTTGATGGGGTTAGTAGGGGACATACCCAACAACTCTAGTTAGTAAGAGGCGTTTTCAGACATAGTATTAAATTCAGCTTTAGTTTTGAATGATTTTTCAATAGCACTAAATTTTTATTCAGTATTTATATATTCAGACCAGTTTTGGGTATTCCCCACTATTAGTTATCTTATGATTTAGCTTCCGCTTTAGTTTATCTTTCATAGATATTCAGTTTTACTTATTATATGCCAACTCAGAGTTAGCTTGGGATCACTCGTGATCCTAGGTCCCGTGTTAAAGTCAAGGGGGTAGCCTCGGGGCATGTCATCTTCAAACACAACCCAGCTGACAATTGGTGCACTCTCAGTTTTACTCTTCTTCCATTGATTGAACCATTCCCTAGCAACAACCTTCAGTTGGTATGCAGCTAGTTCCCCTCGCTCAGAATCGGCCACATGCATCACCTCACACACTTTTTGCAACTCTTCCACAAAGTTTTCTGGATCATTAGGGACACTTGAACCGGTGACATTTGGGGGATTCATCCTCAAGAATTCATGGATTCTTGATGTATCAGTCACATCCTGTCGATCCTCTCTCTGGTGACTAGCTTGGTTGGCCACCAGTTGCCTCAACATCTGAATACCATCTAGAAACTCAATATGAGTGTCCTCTCCTTGGGGTTGCACTTCTGGTGCATTAGGTACCGCTTGATCCTGAGGATCAACATTTCTCCTAGAAGGACAACCTCCAACAACTCTTCGTGGAGGCATGATCTCAAAGATACACGCAAGAAGGAATTTGAAAGAAACTTTTATAGAGATGAACTCTATTGCATGCAAAAAGAGTATGGAAAAAGTGAGATAGTTCCTAAATTGCCGAGCCTCCTAATTATAGATCTAGTGTGCTTCACACAGATAAAAAGGAATCTACAGACACGCTTAATAGACACCCTAGGACTATTGAACTATGGGCTATCATACCAACTTTGTTATGCCCCGAGCCTACAACCTGGACGCGACTGGCACTTCATAACCATTGTTGGCCCCAAGCGAACCCTTTGCCATGGTCAACCCTAAGCGGAAGACTTACTCGACATAAGATAAACTTTACTTGACTGTCTCCATTGATAAACTTGGAATGGTTTAAAGGAAACATTCAACTACCCAAAGGGGCAACTCAAGTCTTTAAACATTAATAACTTAAATGAAAAAGAGTCATGAACTATTGTCTATCTATCCATGAAGCCTATAATATTATGAGGGATGTCGGGACAATTGATGAGTCCACAAATTTGACTCATTTAGGGCTTTATTTTGATAGGAAAAATGTCCTCAAATGCTTATTTTGTCTCAATATCTGATGAAAACTCTTAAGTTTCAGGTATTTTAAGTTTTAGTGGAAGCATGGATACTTAGGCCCAAAAATGAACAAAAGGCTGAAAAGAACAAAGAAGTTGAAGCATGCGCATCGCCAAGCACGCTTGGCGATTTGCTGAAGGGACTCACTCTGCCCTTTGTTCCAATACGTGAAGGCTTTAAAGGAGAAGGATCAAAAAGGTGATGAAAGGAGCAGTCGGCGTTTCACCGAATAATTTTGCGAAGCAGTACTAGGTCGCCCTATGACACAAAGAACGATAATTCTGAAGGCTAGTGCAAGACGGTAATGAACTACACCAAAAGGGCGAATCACCGAGTTAATTGGTGATTCCGACTAATGTCGCCAAAAGATCCGCCAACACTATTTTCTGAAGTCTATAAATACTAAAATTGTTATTAATTTTTAAGAGTTGAACATTTATTTTAATTTTCAGAATAGAATAGTACTTTTTGGGATATTTTCTCTCAAGTTTGGAGAGAGTTTTTGGGAGACTTGAAGAAAGAAAAATTTCATCTTCCCCAAGTTGGAAGTGGGTCTTCTCCATTCTTCTTCCTTTGCTTAAATCAAGGTTTAAATCCTTATACCCATTTGATTTTAATATCATTTTAGGTGTATTTTGTTATTTCTTAATATGTGGCTTAAAACCCCCACTCTTGGGGTGTGATTTACCAAATATGTGTTGATATTGTTGTTGGGTCTTGCTTGCTGATAGGATAGATGTATTGTAATGGTGATTTCACCTAGTGGTTGTGGTTTAATTTAATGGGTTTGTAGTTGCAAATACAAAACCACCCATGTGTTTCTGGCTTCCCCGAGAGGGAGGTCGCGAAGCCAAGACCTCTAGACTGATGGCCTAAGGAGTGGGTTGACATAAGGTTCAGCCCGAGAGGGTAGACCCTAGTCCCATATCCTAACACTTAGCTTAAGAGAGTGAGTGGGGTAAGGCATAGGGTGGCCTTCATGCTAAAAATGGGTGTTCGAGAGGAACGCATTTGAAATGGGATAAGTTGCCCGAGAGGGAACTCATTTCCATCTAATGCTTAGCCTAGTCACTATTATCTTGCAAATTTCCTATCAAAAGCATGTACCCAACGATTGATCTCAACTTGTATTGCGGTCACACTTCCAGAACTTGTCCCCATACTTGATTTTCTTATTATTTTTGTTGTATTTTACTACTTGTGACAAAACCCCTATTTGATATTTGACACCTTTGTGTCACCCCTTTTAATTTACAATATTTTTAATCGTTAATGTCTTTAGCTACAACTAGTTTGAACTTAATTTTATTTTTCTACTAATTGTCAAAACCACTCCCTTGGTCATGTCCTCCACCGTTGGTTGAGTTACTATATTATCGACGATCGTAGACACTCGTACTGTAGGTTAGTGTCGTTGGTCATGAAAAGCTTCAAAATGACGTCGCTACCAGGGAGTGGTGTTATTTGAGAATTTTTAGCCTAATAGGATTTTTGTTCTTCGTAGTGTCACTAACTTTACTTTTAGTTTTATTCTTTGTTGAGTTTTCCATTTAGGTGAGCATGGTTGAGCATAGTAGTGGCAATTTGGTTGAAATGAGCCAAGGAGTCCAAAACGACCTCATGCTGACCGCACTAGCATCTCAACTAAACGACTTGGCCACCAAGATCTCATAGGTGGAAGTCCAATGCAACAACAAGGGGAGGTATATACCCCTTCATGAGAGGAGAAAGTCTAGATATGGGGGAAAATCATGTCGAGGACACACTTTAAATCATTCTCCAAAAGATCACTGATCAAGATCCGGTGTTGGAAGAAATGAAAGAGAATATTGAAGTGTTGAATCAAATGATTGGATCTCATTTTAGATCAATCCAGCAAATCAGGTCACTCCTAAGTTTTGCAATGCCTCATCTCCACCCAAATGACATATTGGGGTCACCTAGTGATACTAGGGCCAACCCCAATAACGGAGAATGAGAAAGGACTTGCGTCGTGCCACGACGTTAAGTAAGGTGCTTCTTGGGAGGCAACCCAAGGTGATGTTGCTTTAAGTTATTCTGTTTGAATAATGGTGTGCTGATTTTGTAGGTTAAAGTGAGAAAGATGTTGAAGAGTGCAAGTTGGCGAGCTAAGGATCCAGTTGGCGAATGGCCGAACCTATCGGCGATTTCGATTTAATCCGCCATTGTGACCCCAAAATAAGGAATGTCCTGTAAAACTCAGCAAGATGAGTATACGTTCAGCGCGTCGCTGAGTTGATCGGTGACAAGATTAATGTCGCCGAATGGCCGAGAACTGAACGGTTATATAAAGGCCAAAGGTCAAATTTTTGAATCTCTCATTTTTCCTCGTTACAAACTCCTCAAAATCACACCAAAGGTACTTTTTCCTAGTTTTTCCTTTCCATTAGTATTTTAGTCGGTGACTAGTGTTTGGGGTTGGATTTCTTTGCTACCTAGCATTTCAAAAAGTAATTTGATCTGCATCAAAGCAAAGCCTCTAAAAGTCCGAATTTATTTTTGATAATGTTGCACTCTCTTTCAATTATAGTACCATGATGATGTGTGTTGAGCCTCTCTGATAGAAATAGGGTGTTGTGATGATATTCTTAATTCAAAAAATTTGTCTGAAATGCTTTAATAGTCGATTGCCTTAGTTTTTGTGCTTTGATTTGAATGAACTTGAAGTGGGTGTTGCGTAATCATTGTTAGGTTGGTCGTGCTAAATAACGAAATTGAAGTGGCCCATATTTGTGCCAAATAACGAAAAGTTCTCAATGAAGGAATGGGTGACAATATTCCTAAGGGTAATCTTAGTTAAATAGCCAAATTTGGCAAAATCGGAAGAAATCTAAGTATTCCGGGGTGGTGGAAAGTATGGGTCTTGTGTAAGTTTCGTGTATGAATACTTTGATTTCATTTCCAAAGATTGTAAGGTCGATTCTAAGAAGTGGGTTGAAATATAGGCATGTTGAATCATTTGGCGAGCTGGGTCGTGCTCGCCAAATGACTCGATGGTTTGCCTACTAGTCTTAGATCGCCCTTCATTCATGTCCATAGTGTTGAGAGATCTGTAAATTTTGGCGGACACATTCGTGATCACCAAAAGTAATCGGCGACTCGCCGATAGGAATTTAGACCGCCCTTTGCATGCCTCATTTTGTCCTCTTTCACTGTATCTTTTGGCAGACAACCTTGTCGTCGCCGAACGTAGTCGGCGTCTCGCCAAATAAACTTTTTCATCGCTACTTTACCTAGTTTTCAAGCTAATTCCTTCTGTGAGTTCGACCTAGATCGCCAAACAGATTTGGCGACTCGCCGACTGGATCGACGAGTCCTTCTACAATAAGATTCTCTGTGTTTGAATTAAGTTTCGCCTAATCACTTGATCTTTTGCAGATATGTTACGCACAAACTTAAATGAGCCACCTTAGAAAAAGGCAAAGGGAATTACAATCAGTGAAGGAGGATCACGTCCTTCACAGAAAAGAAACTAGATCTCCCACCGGGAGATAAAGGCAAACAAAAAAAACATATCGCTAGAAAAGGGTCAGCTATTAAGCCATATTTTTCCGACCCAGAAGATGAACAACACTTGATTCACCAACATAATAGGCTAAGGGATAGACCTCAATTAACACCTATCATAGTTACATCAGTTGTAACTCCTCTGACTACCAAATTAGTGCCACACCTGGCACCACCTTCAATGGCCCCTGCACTCCCCGTAGCTCCACCTCCACCTAGATTGTTGAACAGATTGAAAGGTGATGGTTTACGAACCATTCTAGAAGAAAATTTACTATCTGTGGAGGGTTTGGAAGGTAAGCATGTTGATGTGCTTGACACGCTCAAGTATCATGAGTTCGAGCAGTTCACTAGGCCACGGGACCATTACATCCCTTCTTGAGTTTGGGAATTCTACTTAGCCTATGGGGAGTTGGTCCTAAAAAATAAGAAAAAGTCTAGTGAGTTCCGACCGGTGAAGTCGGTTATGATTAGAGGCAAGGAGGTAGAGTATCACAGCGAGCATATTAATGTTGTATTAAGTCGACCACTGCACTCGGTACTGCCCTACCAGGGTTTGCCTATTGTCCCGTCCCTGGGTGATTTGAAGGGCTGGTTAGCTCCGATGATTTCTGACATCACCTCGAAGTGGTTAGGTGCGGGAGCTCCGATTGAGAAGAGACATATGAACATCGCCTCCCGGTACTAGTTTGGCCTCATCAGCAGCACTATCATACCATCCCAGAACGAGTCCATTCTGCATCATCCTAAGGCAGCATTCCTTGGTTCTATCATGGCCAGTAGGCGGATTGAACAGGGACTGCTAGTTTCACAGGATATGGCTATGAGAGAGAAACAGACACAAACATCTCTACCTTTTCCTATTATGATCACCGAGTTATGTCGGCGTGTCGGAGTACCCCGGGACCCTACCAGTGATATACAGGTCACCCCATCTTCTTCCACCAATATCTGTCACATAGAGGCTGAGTTCACACGAGAGGAGGTTGTCAGGAGGAGAGCAGACCCATCAGATACTTCTCCAGAGGTCGATGTTGACACATTGCCAGCAGAGGCATCCTCATCCACTCCGGCTTCGGATCCTTCAAGTATACCCGCTCCTTCTTCCCTTTCACATACTCCAGGTACATCCTATTCCTCACAGCCTGTCAGGATCACTTAGGCCATGATCCTGAAGATAGGGCAGTTGGCCTATTCAGCTGATGTGAGAGCTACCCGACTAGAAAAGTCCATTCGAGGGATGATCAACAGGGCCATGCTAGCAGCACTTACACAACTTCAAACCGTTATTGATGCCCTGACAGTTAGAGTCATTGCTTGAGAGAGCAGAGAGGGAGAAGCCTTTGAGTTGGCAGCTTTAAAAGTCGAGATTGCGAGTTTGAGAAATGACGTAGACTACCTTAAGTCTACTGACTTCACTTCACTAATAGATAGGGCAGATGCTAAGGATGCTCCTGAGACCATTGGAGATGAGCAGGGTGATGGCGCAGCACATGCAAAGTCAGATGCAGAGACCGATGAGGAGTTGATATCAATGGATGCTGAGGACACACAGGAGAGAAGAGATGAGGGCATATTCAAAGACTTGCCAGAACTTATAGAGATAGTTGTGCAGCCGGTGATCCAGACATTGCCGGCTGAGACGTCCACATCAGCTCCTAGCAGATCTGGCACTGCTATTCAGTCTGAGACTACTTCGGGTACTGATGCCCAAATACAGACTGCTCCATCAGCCACTGAGACCCCGATAGAAAGTGAGGTTGCATAGACAGGGGCTTTCTTCACCCCCATTTTCTCTTTCTTTACTTTGCCTTTTGGATTCTGTATTATTTGCATTTGAGGACAAACGCTCTTATTTTTTGTGGGGTGAGACCCACCTTGTTTTGCTTGTTTTGGATACTTGTGTTTTGGTGTACATTTGGGTTGTTTGTTTTTAATTGTGTTTTTAAAACTGCTTTGCGATTGTGTTTGAATTTATGGCTCCGTTTATTTTTATTTGCAAAATAATTTTGACCCTTTCAAAAAAAATTGATTTTTTTGCACATTTTTGCCACCCCTCGTGAGTTTATGTGGCTGTTCTTTTGCAAAAAATTTGAGCCCAGGTTTCGATCAATACTGAGGACTTGAATACTGCTCTTAATCGATCAAACATAAATGTATGGTTACGATGAGGCCAAATGAAGTTGCATAGACAATATGTGAACTCTTTGCATCCCGTTGTGATTAGCCATTTATCGAATTGATTCTCTTGTAATGACCGTTGCACACTAGCGAAAGTGTGGTCATGTTTCACTTAAGTGTCGATGCCTTGTGTGATTAGCTTGCCTTGAACCTTGCATGAATAAACCTAGAATTTTTCCTATTAGTCTGATTGATTTATAAAGGTGTGCTCTTGAAATGATCTTAGGCAACTTTAAAGAGTGTGAGCCAAATTTGACATATACCTCTTTTGTGGCCTACCCGTGAGCGTGTGAAACACTAAAACAAAAAAGGCTATTAGGGACGAGAAATATAGTCCCTAAAACTCTCTTTCTGGTCCCCAAAAGCTGATAGCGATGGGAATTACCCCGTCCTTAGCGGCTCCGTCGCTAACGATCAATAGGGACAAGATTGAAGTACTGGTCCTTAAATGATTTTACGACTAGCGCAATTCAGGTCCTTATTACCTTTTAGGGACTACATTTCTCGTCCTTAAAACCACATCTCAATACAATTATTATTGATCACTACAAGATTTTGTGACCAAACTCTGGTCGTTAAAGAGTTTTAAGGACTCTAGTATCACTGGTCCAGAAAGGTGGTTTACAACTGCCAGAAAATATGGTACCTAAATAATACATGCTCTCTCTCTCTTATCATATTTTTCTACAATACTATGAAATTTCAAATATTAATAACCAAATGCATATAAACAAAATCATCAATCGTATTAATTCAAACTAAAGATTAGCATCACACGTACATGTCGAATTCTTTTAAAAAATATAATCACGATATTGTTTACACAACTCATTAGCCTAAAGAACAAACATCTCTAAGTATATAAGTAATGAAATACTTTGCCAAATTGCCCTAGCAAAATGATGACCAAATTGTCAAAATTGTTCAAAATCTTCAAACTTGCATCTCGACTTGTAAACAGAAATCTCCAAATCCTGTGAAACATACAAAATAAAATTTTCTCAAAGAAAAGAAATGTGCACAATCTAATCATACAAAACACTTTTCAATGTAGATAAGAAATAAAATATTACATTCTAGATTTTTGATTCTTAGTTACATACTCTGCCAACATGGACAAAAATATATTGGTACTAAACAAGTAGACTAAACAACTAAATTTGCTCAAACACTTCAAAGTCATTCAAGATATTGTTAGAGGGCACTATTATTTATGCACCACCATTTCTATCCAAAAATTATCCACTGATATTTGTAGGATAGCAATAATTTAGGATGAGGAGATGAATAAAGAAAATTCAAACTTCTGTTTGGTAAGATCTTTCAGAAGGTAGCAGGAATACTAAGTATCTAACCTGTACAAACAAAATTTGAATGATAAATGCCTATATTGCACCAATTAGCCTACTATTAAACTAGTATTTCTTCCAATAACAATTCCCTATTATCCACCCTGTTTTCTTACCAAAATGCTAGCAGTATTGAAGGCAGAAGCAACCAAAAAAGATTTGAAAAAAATCACAGAAGGACGTGAATGTTAAAACAGTAGTATACAATAAATTGGAGAACTTGTACTTTTCTAGAACTTAGCTTTTGCTCTATTTGACCTCAATGTTCATAGTTCTTTTTGCTAATTTTCCATTGTTCTTTAGAAATGACAATAATGAAGAAATATATTGAAATAATGGTACCAAGTAATAACAGTGGCTCACAAGGCATGTGACTCACAATGATGACTTTTTTTACTTCTTCATTTATCAGTCTTGAGCAAGGGACTATTAAAACTAGAGATCGTGTGACTGTTAACATATCACTTTAAGATACTTAAATGATCTATCTTGCCATGAACATGAAATTTTTATTAAATAAAATATTTCATACACTCAGCTTTACTATCGACACTTTAAATCAGACACATACGACATATTGTATAAGTCCTAAATTGTACATGTCAATAAGAAAGATGAAACAAATTTTTTTAATCAAGGTTATGCCACAAAGTGAAGGAGATTAGTTCAAAGCTGCAACATATTCTCTTGAGCACACTAAACAGTTCAACTGGGGCCAGGTTGTTCTCAACGCGCTTGCAGATGCAATTCTTGGATCAAAATCTCCAGCCTACTTTTTTTGGTCTAGGATAATTATTCTCACATCTATTTAAATCAAGCTGAAATGGTGCCTTCTATGCTATTTCCTTACATTATCTTCTAAATAATAAGTTGTCTGCGGTGTACACAACTACAACTAGGATAGGAATAGAAGATACAATAATTGAGGTGAAGCATAATACAACTCTACTATACAGATAACTATAGCAGCAATGCCAGCAAACATGAATAATAAATAAAACTCACTTGTTCATGGCCCATATCTTAGCATAACCTCTTAGTAATTCTCGTTTCTAATAGAAGTCACCACTAAGATGGCCAACTCGAATATTTAAAAAAAATTACGTTCAGTAGTCGAAGACAACTTAAAAGTACAAGAGTTACCATAAAAGCATCAAAGCTAGACTTTTTCTTTTACCAACGAATGATAAAAGTTCAGAGAAGGAAACAGATTCTACGATTCAATCACATCTTCGAAACTGATATTATGTTGTATTAGATTCTTACACTAGATACAACTACAACATCAGAATTTTATCTAGTTATGGATGCTAAGTATCAATAGTAAACCCATCAATTTGCATATTAATGTCTGCATGATAACAGTAGTGTCAGTACTACAGATACTCCTTTCTCCACATAACTTAATTTCAGCTACTGATAGTTAAGCATAAGATATACATACCCATACACGTGCAAATGAAAGAGTAAGAGCAGCAACAGAAGGAAATCCAAATCACGAGTTGATTCAACTGTCATCTTCTGGCACCACCCCTTTCTCTCAAATGTGCCACACGTAATGATAAAACTGAAAATGCAAAGCTTAAATGAGAAAAAAATAAGGGAATAATTTACTGCATGCATCCATGAGCTAATGGGAATTTAAACTTGAGATCATTGACTCATCAGCTAGCAATAGCATAATCTTCAGTTCTTCACCAATCCCAATTGTTTGAATTTCTATAAGGTTGCAACTCAAAAGATTTCTGAGATGATGTTTAGCCATACTACACCTCAAGTTGGAACATAGCTCGAGAGTTTCATATTTCCTTTGCTAAACTTAGATGCATGCAAAACAACAATCACTAAGCAATACTTACCTTAAATATTTAAGTTATCATAAGATGAGAATATATACCCATGATTTGCCCATATAAAAGGCACCTTCATCCCTTTTCTACGATTAAAGATTTGCCCATATCAAATGCACATTTATCTCTGCTTGATCCAGAGGCCAAAAAAAGGTGGAACATGTGTTAACTAATATAGATATAAAGCAAGAAATTTGCATACCAGCCATGTCTTGGTTACTATAATACCAATAGGTCTATCAATAAGGACAAGTACAAACATGTTGAATTTGCAAACAAGTTTAGTTGGGCAATGGGGCTTAACAACACTCCAACAATTTCAAAGCTTGTCCTCTAAAAAATGGGATTGAAAAATATTTCTAGACTATGTTCTAAGTAAGTGGATATAGTGTTGTTTCTTCTTATATATGCATACAAAGTGTATATAACGGTGTAGATTGTTTAGTGCAACAATTACTTTTGAACTTAGTGTTGCTTTTACCCATTGTTTGTAATTTAATTACTAGGGAGAATTGAACCCTTAACAGAACATAAGTTATTGGCAAGTTCCTTTTTTGCTAACAGTAAAATTATCCTTTCCTCTTTGTAGTTGGAAAAAAACAGTAGAGGTCTCTGCACAAATTAACTTCAATCCTGAATTCACCAGTGACGATATCTACTTCAAAAGATGTTTGTCTTCTACTGAATCCAGGATATCAATTGAATTTTCTAACTCCAAGACACCAATTTAGCATAACTATATTTATAATACTACACAAAAATGATCTTCAAATCCACAATTACAAAAAACTTAAAATTTACCACCTCAACCATTAATAGGTTTCAAACAGCTAAGGAATAAAATGTTATGATTGATTACCTCAAGTCCCTGAACATAGACACAACTCACCATCTTATCGCAATAGATAGCATTAATGAAGTTACCACCAATTTGACAATATTTTTTCTTCAAATGTTCCTTTAAAAATTTCACCACTGGAGAAGCAATAAAAAAGTATATTAATTGATAAAATAAAATCAAACACATACAACCATATTTAACACAAACAAAAGAAAATTAAATTAGGTAAAGCAAACTTAGAATTTCAAGTTAATGCTAAGTCTCTTTGAACCATAATAGATCTGGAGTGAATACACGAGATTTTCTTTCCAAAAATCATAAAGATACGACCTCTCCATGAAAATAACTCAATCGCTTAATACCACAATGTCAAAAAACAAAAATATAAAATTTCCAAAACAAAAACACCAAAACGAAAGCTCATGAAACCACGAGAATCAGAGAAGAAGAGTTATTAACATAAATCGTGACTCTGAACCAAGAAATCAAGAAGAAATTTCAATCGTGGAACAAAGTTGTAAAAGTGATGAAGATTGAGAAAAAGTTGAGAATGGGGAGTAAACCCTAGCTAGTCGCTAAGTTGCTGAATGGAGGAATGTTTATAATTCCTTTTTATATTAGTAAAAAATGATATAACTTATAAATATTTAGGGGGAAATTTGGTGGCATGTGGGTCCCACTCAATTTAGGACCTTAACGACCAGTAGTTTACATTTTCTAGGACGAGATTTTGACCCATCGTCATTAAATAAAATAAAATAGATAATTTGGTACCGGAAAAAAATCTAGTCGCTAAAAATATCCTTTTAGCGACCCGAATTTTATCTCGTCGCTAAATACTGGTCCCTAGTAAGCCTTTTTCTTGTAGTGAAACTCTTTTGAACACCCTTTGAGCCTAAGCTTTCTTTGAAAGAACCTTGATGAACCCTAGACCTTACTTTACCTACTACCTATAATCATCTTGATTTGTGGTTTAGCGAATAGCGGGGTGTGGTAAAAAGGAAAAGGAGAGGTCAAGAAGTACAATAAAAGTCCCCCTTAACCACTGGTGTTGCAGAACAATGGAAACCCTTCGATAAAAAAAATAAATATATATATATATATATATATATTTGTGGAATAAAGTACCAAGAAAATCGGGTTTCCAAGCAATCCATGGAGGTAATAAAAAGAGGACTTAGAAGCACTAGAAAAAGAATTGATAAAGAAAAAGAAGGGAATGCCTTGAGAATACCACATCTCACGAGGAAAAATTCAGTGAGCCTAAATGACCACATTGTTGCACTCATCCCCATTAGAAGCCTTAGAAAGACCTTTTTTATCTTGAGTAAGCCGAATCAAAAGTTGATTGGAAAATAAGGGCAAACCTATGGGTAAAAACATGCATTGTGTTCCTCTTTTTGAGTGTGAGTGTTGCATCTGATTCCTGATCTTGAATTGATTAACCTCTGTGTGTGAATATGGAATCATTCTTAATGTGAGGGCATCTAGATACTTCATGTTGAGCCTGATTGCACAAGTAGCAAGTATTGCGAGCATAAGAATATTTGGTAATGATGTGTCACAACTTGAATCTTTGAGTAAACAATTGATCCTTGCGTAAGTAAATTTGAGTCTGGTTTTGTGCATTCATGGTTTAGTCTTGTGTAGCACTATTTGAGACACCTTGTTGAACGGCTGAACTACAGTTTTCTTGAGGACAAGCAAAAGTTTAAGTTGGGGGTGTTGATAAGTCCACAAATTGGACTCATTTAGGGGTTATTGTGATAGGAATAGTATCCTCAAATGCTTATTTTGTCTCAATATATGATGAAAACTCTTAAGTTTAAGGTATTTGAAGTTTTAGTGGAAGCATGGACACTTAGATGCAAAAAGGAACAAAAAGGCTGAAAAGAACAAAGAAGCTGAAGCCTGTGCATTACCAAGAACGCTTGGCGATTCGCCGAAGGGACGCACTCCCCCTTTGTTCCAGTATGCGAAGCCTTGAAGGAGCAGGATCAAAAAGGGGATGAAAGGAGCAGTCGACGTTTCGCCAAATAATTCTGTGAAGAAGTACTAGGTCACCCAGTGACACAAAGAACGATGATGCTGAAGGCTAGTGCAAGACGGCAACGAACTACACCAAACGGCGAATCACCGGGTTAATCGGCGATTTCGACTAACCTCGTCGAAAGATCCACCAACACTATTTTCTGAAGTCTATAAATACTAAACTTGTTATTAATTTTTAAGATTCGAACATTTTATTTTAATTTCTAGAATAGAATGGTACTTTTTGGGATATTTTCTCTCAAGTTTGGAAAGGGTTTTTGGGAGACTTGAAGAAAGAAGGATTTCATCTTCCCCAAGTTGAAAGTGGGTCTTCTCCATTCTTCTTCCTTTGCTTAAATCAAGGTTTAATTCCTTATACCTATTTGATTTTAGTATCATTTTAGGTGTGTTTTGTTATTTCTTGATGTGTGCCTAAAAACCACCATTCTTGGGGTGTGATTTAGCAAATATGTGTTGATATTGTTGTTGGGTCTTGCTTGCTGATAGGATAGATGTATTTTAATGGTGATTTCACCTAGTGGTTGTTTTTTATTTTAATAGGTTTGTAGTTGCAAATACAAAACCACCCATGTGTTTTTGGCTTGCCCGAG
Organism: Solanum verrucosum; assembly: GCF_900185275.1. Taxonomy (NCBI): domain Eukaryota; kingdom Viridiplantae; phylum Streptophyta; class Magnoliopsida; order Solanales; family Solanaceae; genus Solanum; species Solanum verrucosum. The sequence continues at coordinate 269,229 of NW_026019991.1, read as the reverse complement.
AGGGAGGTCGCGAAACCAAGACCGCTAGAGTGATGGCCTAAGGAGTTGGTTGACATGTCAGCCCGAGAGGGTGAGCCCTAGTCCCATATCCTAACACTCAGCTCGAGAGATTTAGTGGGGTAAGGTGTAGGCTGGACTTCATGCGGCTAATGGGTATCCGAGAGGAACGCATTTGAAACGGGATAAGTTGCCCGAGAAGGAACTCATTTCCATCTAAAGCTTAGCCTCGTCACTATTATCTTGCAAATTTCCTATCGAAAGCATGTACCTAACGATTTATCTCAACTTGTATTGCGGTCACACCCCAAGAACTTGTCCCCATACTTGATTTTCTTATTATTTTTGTTGTTTTTTACTACTTGTGACAAAACCCCTATTTGATATTTGACACCTTTGTGTCACCCCTTTTAATTTACAAGGTTTTTAATCTTTAATGTCTTTAGCTACGACTAGTTTGAACTTAATTTTATTTTTCTACTAATTCTCAAAACCAATCCCTTGGGACACGACCCCAACCCTTGGTTGGGTTACTATATTATCGACGATCGTAGACACTCGTACTGTAGGTTAGTGTTGTAGGTCACAATAAGCATCAACAATATCCACCGTTCATCCTAAAAAATTGAATTAACATGACATAATTAAATGAGGGATCCTCCGGAAGCTAAGGGGATCACCAAACAAATCTAGAACCTGACTAGATCAACAAAGCATTGGTTCATGATCCTAGTAACCTGTATTTACATCATGAAATATGTAGGCCAAATTGCATTAGTACATGGAATGTACGAGTATGTAAGGGGAACACTGAACATAACTTACAAGCTTGAATTGATATAAAGGAAATATACTCACCTCGGCTCTACTCAATTCATTGCAATATAAAATGACGTTAAAAGTTCATTTTATATAATAACTCAATTTGTATGTAAAAATAGAAAATAACTCTATTTGGGATATTCTCTAAACAACAACCATCACTATGAGCTATGTAATGATACAACGTCTCTCCCACGCTGCCAGAACCGTCAAATACCTTGTCTGGATATAGAACTCCTCAACTAAGTGGATCGACTAGTCTATGCTTAAAATCAATAAGGAATCATCTAAAAAGTATGACCGTTTCTACCCATGTTGGCTACATAGTTTATGGGGGCTGTGAGTTGTTAGAACTCTCACCCATATCGGTGCTCAATACTACTCCCAAAATATAACTTAACTCATTATGTCTTAAAAACATTTACTCATCCTCAACTTTGAGATTATTACTCAAAAGTTTTTCCCTAAAAAGGGATCGTACTCAAAGCTGCTCATAAACTCTTTTGGAAATCAGTGTTTCCTCTTTGCTTATATGTAAAAACATTTCTCTTGCAAATACTTAGTTCCCATTTTTCATTTTAAATAAAATGAACTCAACTCTACTCTTCCTCAAACTCAAATGCTCAAGTCTTTAAACAAGTTTAAAGATTGTGAAAAGACTTCTTAAAATGACTCGAAAAACACTCAAGGCTTGACTATTTGCTCTACCTTCAATTTGAATTATGAATTCAAGAATAATACTTTGGATTGTAGGACCTCTCGATGATTTAGGATGGTTAAAATAGTTGATCATAAGAATGACTGAAGATCCAATTTAAAGAACACTGGCGCGACATGAAAATGTAATTAAATATTTGGTCGCGAAATAATTTTTGAGGCAGAAGACTCTTTATCCTCTCTGCGACGCGGAGAGGGGATAATTATCTAGGGACTGAAATTCTAAGCGCCTCCACGACGTGGACTAGGGCACAATTATTTTCCCAATCTTTTCCTCTCCTCCAAAACTTGATTCAACTCATACCCACTTCAAATCTAATGTAAAAATCCACGAATTCTCATAACCCTAAACATTTTCAGCAAAACCCATAGAAAGAACTAATCAAATAACTCAGCTATTATGCAAAACCCTTACCTCAAGGATTTCCAAGACCTCAATTTTATCAATTTATTTCAAGAACTCAACAATTAACTTTAAGAATGAATTCATGGGGAAGAGTTTACATAATTGGTGTGAGGGTGAAAAAACCCAACACTATGAAAGCTTACATACCTCGTTTTGGCAAAACAAACCCTCAATTTCGCAAGAACCTTGATGAACGCCTTGAACCTTCCCTCTTTTCTTTGCTTGAACTCCCTTCTAAAACCCTAAGCGTAATTAGAATTTGTAAAAACTGAACCGAATCAGTTTAGACCCCTAAAACCTTACTAAGAACATTTTAAACTGAAGGGGTAATGAAAATACTACAACACAATCTATTTTTAGCTACAAAATATAAGCTACAAATTCAAAAATCGTGGCTATTATTTAACAATAGCTACAAAATTTAGAATTTTATAGTTATTTAAAAATTCATAAAAAAATTTAGCCACAAAAATTAATTTGGCGAAGCTAAATCCTCAATTTTGTTACAATTGCTAATAATTGTGGCAATAATTATATGAATAGCCACAACTTTATTGCTACAATTCAATTTTGTAGCTAGTTAAAAAAAATTGCCACACAATAAAAGTTATTGTAGCAATAGCAACTCTTTAACCACAATAAATTATTTGAAACAAGATGATGCAGCTAAATAAATACTTTTGCTTCAAGTTATAAAAACTTGTGGCAATAGTTAAATGATATAACCACAAGTATTTTGCTATTGTAAAATTGTGTAGCTAATTATTAATTTTTGCCACGAGTTGAAACTTACCATAGTAATAATAACCTGTTAGCCACAATAAATTATTTAAAATAAATTATTATAGCTAAATAAATATTTTTTCTTCAAGTTGTTAAAAAATGTGGCAAAAGTTAATGTTATAGCTATATATTTACTGCTTTAATAAACTTCGTAGTTAATTTTTTGGGTTACACGATGAATTTTTTTGGTATCAATGATAATTATTTTATCCATACATGTTTAATTAAAACAAAATATTATGGCTAGGTAAATATTTTGTTTTGCGTATTAAAAAGTGATGACAATAATTGGGTGAATAGCTATAATTATTTGTCATGACGAGATGATATAGCCACAAATATATCATTATGTTAAAATTTTATCGCTTATAATTATTTTTTACCGCGGGTTCAAATTGTTGCAACAATAATAATCTTTAGCAACGTCAAAATATACCTTTCTTGCATCTAAATTTAACTAGAGTTATTAATCATTCAATTCAATTTTACACAGTCTTACTTGTAAGTTTCAAATATAGTTCAAATGAATAGGTAATTATATTTAATTGATTTTAATTAAATAGTCATATCAAATTTAAACAAAACTTCACGAAGTCTCACCTTAAACTTCATCCTGATCAAGTGCTTCCATAATTGTTATTTGTATTAAACGTGTCCCATTGAAGTAATACATTTATCGACCTATTGTAATTAGCTGCGTTAATCATTCGATACAATTTAATTCGAAAAAATAAGTGATTATATTAACTTTGATTAACTAATTATAGAATATTTAGACAAAACTTTAACAAGTCTACTCATGCTTCATCCTGATCAAGTGATTCTAGAATTTGTTATTTGACTCGAACATGTTTCATGAGAACATTATCAATCAATCTAGTTTAAATATAGGTATTAATCTTTCGATTTGATTTTATGGGCATAATTTCAATAAATAGGTAATTATATCTAACAATTTTGATTAATTAATTTATCAAACTAAAGAAAAGTTACTTCACTAAGTCTCGCTAAAGCTCCATCTTGATCAAGTGCATGCCTCCAAAATTATTATTTTTTCGAGATTTTTTCTTCGTAAATAGTTTTGTTAATCATATCATTCAATTCAATTCAATTTAACAATGACTTACTTGTAAGTTTCAAATATAACTTAAATAAATATATGAGTATATTTACTTCAATTAACTAATTATATCAAATTTAAACAAAACTTTGATAAGTCACACTTAAGTTTCATCCTGATCAAGTGTTCTGAGAATTATGATTTGACTCGCGTATAATCTTCTTAAATAATACAATTCTCATTCTAATTTAATTATTGTTGATCATCATTCATCTCAATTCAATTTCAAAGAATCTTACGTACTTGTGAGTTTCAATTATAATTTAAACAAATAGGTCATTATATTCAATTATAAGTATTTTGAGATTTTTAAGTTCACTCAAACTTTTTTGAGATTTTTAAGTTTACTCAAACTTAATCTATCTTTATGATACCTTTGTAATATACTAGTTGACCTAAAAAATTAATAATTGAATATAGCTAATATTTAAGTGTATGTATATCATTATTTATATCTAATACAAATTAGTTTTAAATAATACTCCATCCGTTCACTTTTACTTATTACTTACTCATAAAATAGATTTTCATATTTTACCCTCAACATTAAATACTTAATTTCCAAATTATTTTTCAAGACATCATTTAATAGGGGATAGTTTGGTAAAATACCTATATTACTAATTTTTGTATTGTTAAGTAAAACTATGACAAGTAAAAGTGAACAGAGAGAGTCATATATAATAATTTAATAAGTTATAAATAAAATGAGTAAATGTGATTGTTTATTGAATATAGTAGTATAATAGTTTTACCTAAAGAAAATTAAAACCAAAGCTTCTTTTTATGATAATTAGGAGGGAAAACAAATTTAAAATAATTAATGAAAAATATCCCTCCAAATCGTTTCCCTCTATTTTTGGGGCCTAAATTACAGCCTGCTTTTCCTATTAGAGAGCAAAAATAAAATTGTTATAAAGGATTGGAAAGCCAAAACCCTAAATTCTCTAAACAGATCCAAAATCCATTCATGAAGAGAGGAACATCTGCTTCCTCTATCTCAATTTCAGAAGAAAAAAAAAACATACTGAATTTCTATTATTTCTTTAAATTATATCTAAAAACACTATGAGTATAATACGTATTATACATTTCAATTTTAATATCACTATGAATATTCTATTGGCAAAAGTTTCTTGTAGCACTTGCAATGAAAATTTAGTATGTAGTATGGGTTAGAAGCTTCTGATTACCGAATAAAATTAAAACTTGGATGTGAATGTGAAGGATATTTAGGGGTGAAGATTGAAGGGTGTTAGGTTTGTATATAATGGGAAAATTAGTTCAAATATATGTTTATATATTACATCTGATGTCCAATTTATATGGTGTAGTTTGAGTACGTGATTTGAAGTTTAAGAAAAAAAAATTGAAATTTGTGGTCTAATATTTTTATATGTTACGATTGTAGTGATATAGAAGTATTGCATTACAAAAGTAAAGTAAAATTAGAAAGCTAATGATGAATTCTGTAATGAACTCCGTAGATTTATTTTATAAGGGCAAAAGGGTGTAACTTTTGATATCAATGATGCCAATTCGGTAATGAACTCGTAGCTTTCTAAATCATTGTTGCTAAATGGTTTATTATTTTCTTTATAATTCTTAACAGATTTTGGACTATATGATACTTGAGAAATATCTTTTAGTTTTAAAATTGTTGTCAAACAAGAAAAGGATGCAAATTGGCCAAGCCAAAAATCCTCAAAAATTGATCATAGAATATGTTGAAGGAGATTTTAATAAATATAATGTTCTTAGGTAAAATATATTATTATATTTACTCCTTAAATTCTATATATAATGTAATTATTTTTGCCTTTTGATACTATTAATTTATTTTATCAAAACTTTGCAGGTAAATTTGTAGAATTATTAGAACAACTTTGAGATAATGGCATGAGAAAAAGGAGAAGGTGATGCCACTTAGAGCCTTAAGCAAGATACTACTGTCGTAATAGCTCTTATAGAAAAATTATGTATTGCAATTGTTCTTAAATTGAAATTATGTAATTATGTGAAACTTAGAAATCTATTTTGGAATTTAAATTTTGTAATTTTGACCCTATAGTAGAAATTTTTGTAATTAATAATTCTTATGGCACTATTGTTCATTCGTAGCATTGGATTGTTATAGTTGTGGCTAAATCTATATATAGATTATAAAAAATTATAGCTATACATTTTCATCTTTTAACTTTTATACCAAAAACAAAAAAAATAGCTACATAATTGTGTATTTTGTAGGGGTGTGCATTCGGTTTTTTGGTTTGGTTTTATACTATTCGGTTTGGGTTTTTCGGTTTTCGGTTTTGAAGAAGTGTAATCCAATCCGAACCAAAATAAATTTTGTTTGGTTTGGTTTTTCTCTTTTTGGTTTGGATTTTTTCGGTTTGGTTAATCGGTTATGTCAATAATAAAAACATAACAAATTTATATTTGCAATTTAAAAAAAATTATATATATATATATTATTGAATTTCTTAAAGATACTTTTTAATATAAATTACAAGTAAAACGTAAAACACAATACTTAAAAGTATATCAATTATAGATGTCCAAACATAAAAAAATAAATTAAATCATAACGAAAATAACTAAAAAGAGACAAAAGTGGTTAACCCCAACTTAATTCTAAACACATACACACTATATATATATATATATATATATATAATTCGGTTTTTTTGGTTTTTCGGTTTTCATTTTTCTAAATTCGAAACCAAACCAAAAAACCAAACAAAGTAAATTATAAATCCCAAACCAAACCAAAAATCCAAAAAATCAATCCAAATTAGAATTCGGTTTGATTTGGTTAGACTTTTCAGTTTAATCTAAATAGTGCACACCCCTAGTATTTTGTGGAAAAAGTTGAACTCTTAGCCACGTATAAAAAAAAATTGTGGCAAATACTTTAATTCATACCTATAAGTTTTCTAACTCATAACTAAATACAAATATTATTGCCACGAGACTAAAATTTAATATAGCCACGGTATGATTATTCGTAGCAAACAAATCAAGTTTTTTGCCACAACAAAATATATTGTGGCTACCAAATAAAAGATGCTACAAAATTTATTTGTCATGGAAAAATATTTAAATGATTTGCTATAGGTATATATTTTTTAGTAAATTATTTATATCATTACAGTTATAACATCATTATTTTATAGCTATAAGTGTTGGTCCTTAGCCACAGATCATGTAAAGTCTGTAGCTAACTTTTAGCCACGGTACATCTTGCTATGAATGCTACAGAAACAAAAGTTGTGGCTAAAGTGTTTAGCCATGGACTTTTTGATATTTAGCTACGATGTATTTTGTAGCTATATATGCATTTTCTTGTAGTGACCAAAATACCCCTAACATTTCCGGGTAACTTTCCTTAATTGGACAGGTCAACTTCAAACGGGCATATCTCCTCATACTAGCTCGAAGTTTAGCAAACTTGGTGGTATTGGAAAGAGGATTTCAAGACCTTTCATTTTATATCTTATGGGCCACCTAAATCATCCTATATTGAAAGTTATGATCATTTGAAGTTGATCCAAAAGTTATGATTTGGGTCTTTCCATATTATTTCTTTCTAATTTTAGCTCTTTCTAAGGTGGAATGTTACAATATTATTACACTTTCATTCTGAACGCAAAAAGTCAACCTCAAGCCTGCAAGGCCAGAGGAATAATTTTATTTCAAAATTAATTATTGAAGACATAGGAGTCACAAATATAAAATTTAATCAAAACCCAAGTTCGAAACATACTACAAATCATCAAAATATGACTCCTAAACTTTATGTTCAAAAAACCTAATTTTTAACCCCCAAATATGAATTAAATCATGAAACAAACAATATAGTAAAGGGAAAAAAATACCTAGTTTAGAGTTAGATTCTTACCCTAAGATAAAATGAGCAATTCCTCCTTGAAAATTATCAAAATCAAGCTACCAAGCTCGCAAAATCTTATGATAAAGTCTATGTTCAAATTGAAGATTTATATCATCCAGGTCCTAATTGCTTTTTGTGAATGTAGATCACAACTGCGAACGTTATCAAGTGATTCGATCCCATGTAACCTATCACAATCGTGACAGAACAATCACAAATGTGATTCCTCATCCATAATTGACAAACTTTATGCTTTGTGAATGCGAGATAGACCTCGTGAATGCACTGCAGTCCTACAATTATTCTTCACGAATGCGATCTAGCCCTGTGGGCATGGAGAAGAAAACCAATTACACCAACAATTGGTGCATCGGCTATAAGAAATTATTTATTTCACCCATCAAACTCATCTAGAAAATCAAATTTGCAAATAAATCATAAAATATGTTACAAATCTGCTGAAACATCAAATCACCAATTCGAAGTTTTCTACCAAATATTTACCATGGTCAACTCTAAGCTTCATCTTTTACTTTTTAGTCCTGTATTATTTTAGATTATATATTCATATTTAGAAAGTTATATTTAACTTGTAATCAGTTTTCTAGTAATTGATAATTCCCACATTTATATAATTATGTGAAAGCTAAGTTATGACTTGTTATCGTTGTTTCATTTATTTATGTATGATTAATCAATTTTAGTTTTCGGAAAAAATTGACTTATCTAACAGAAGGTTAGTAAAGTGTCATCACGATCCTTCAAATTTTGGATCATTAAATTTACGTATAAATATGTAGTTTCATATATTAAGCACTGAAAAATAGGGATTCATATTGATCATAAAATATTATCAAATAAGTACTAAGCTATTGTTTCACCGAATTTTTCAAAAATGATTTTCTATGTTCAATAGTTATAAATAAATTATTTTGGATAGTCTATGAAGTTTTGTGTGTATATCTGAAAATTAAAATAAAAGGAATCCTTATTATTAATAAACATTTTAGAAATCATTTTCTATAATAGTTTTAAGTAAATTCCATAGATTCCAGATCTAACATAGTCATGCAAGTGAAATTCGTTAGATCTAGCAAGAGGTGAATACAATCTTTTTAATATGCACAAACATAAAAGCTATGTTATTTCATTTATTTTTTAAAATTTAATTTACGATCTAAATTTTAGATCTAGATCTAAGAGGTACCAATTTTGTGTGGATTTCCTCTACGTGTATGGAATTTAGTTTTGTTTTTAAAATCAATTATATATAGGTAGGTATTCAGTATAAATAAATTGTGTACGTGAGAAGTATTTCAGACATTTTACTATCTAATATGGTATTTTTCTTCTAAATAAAATAAAGTCCTATTAGGACTACAAATAATTTTTGAAGACCTTTAATTTATAACTTTGAGATATGCCTTATCTTACTAAAGTTTGATTTATTTTATGTAGAGAATGGTGAACATGAATAATCATGGTACATGAGTGATTATTGATGAAAATGAGATAGACAAAATCTTTGATTTGCCCATGGATATCCTCGATGATATATTCAAGGACATGTCATTTCAAGAATTAGTAAAGATATGTGTTTTGTCCAAGAAGTGGGAACATTTTTGGACTATGTATTCAATACTAGTTCTAGATAGGGAGTTCTTTGAAGAGAAAACTGGTACTCTAGGATTGATTGAAAATGGTTTTAGTAATATGATTGACAATATTCTCTCGCAGCATGTAGGATCCCTAGTCAAATATTTCCTTGATTTTTCAACTATCGATTGTAATGATAGGGACCTTGACAATTGGTTGTTATGTGTAACAAGTAAACGCATCACAAAACTTAACCTAAAAAATCACAAACGCAAATGGTATACATTGCCTTTTTGTATTTTTGATTGTCCAGCTCTCACATATCTAGATGTCACAAATTTCATAATTAAACCACCTTCTTCCAAAGCATTAGTCCCAAATCTCCTTGAATTGACCTTCAAGTTCATATTTTTTTTCCCAGACAAGGCAAATTATGTCTTAAATACCCCATTACTTTCATCTTTAACGTTCATTCCTTGTAATGGGGTTCATTTCCTAACCATATCTGCTCCTACAATCGAGTTCTTAATTATTCATGATAGTCATAACATTCACGAAAGTTTTTGTGATAACTTGTCAAATGTTAGGGAGTTGTTCATGGTATTAAATGTATGTGAAGAATCGAAAAGTTATGAACAATAGAGGTTCATTACATGGTCGTGTCTTCTTTATTTGTGCTCTAACCTAGCAAGTCTTGTTTTGAGTAATTCTCGCATTCAGGATCAAGACATATTTCAATATTCTTTATTATAAAGTTCTCAATAAGTGTTACTATGCTTCTTATATATACATAACCATTAATGCATTTTGCCTTTTTTGTTTTTCTTTTACTTAGCATTTGGGTGCAGAAATTGTTCCGAAAAGGTTTCAATCCAAACCCTACCATTTGAAGCATGTAACATTGTGTGTGACATTTATGGATCTAAACCAAGAGTTTGGTGTTGTTTCCTTGATTCAAAGTTCTCCCAACTTACATTCACTGGAGATAGATGTAATGTTTTATCACTTTCAATTATTTAAAATCGATTTTAAGTTATATACACTGATAGTAGGTAACCTTTACGTGTTGTAGTAGGTAATATAACTTATTTTTAATCTTACAAGTTTAACTTGGTTACCAATAGATACTTTTCAGTGAGTTAAATACTATACATTTTTAGAGTTTAACCTTTATATATACTGACAACGTAATGAATTTTATACACTATCAATATCAGGTTATACAAATTAAAAAATATCTACAAGTAATATTGTATGGTAATGGAATATGTAAAAATTACTAACTTTTTTTTTAATCTTTTTGCACCATATGAATTTTTATAGGTTGTCAATACCTTGAGTGAAGGAAACATAGATGAAGCTGCACATTATTTGGAAGATCAAAATTGTGTTGGCAAACAATTTGAGAAGCTTGAATTTGTGGAGCTAAGAGAGTTTGAGGGGACACAATTTGAACTCCTTTTCATAAAGCTCATATTGGCATATTCTCCTTCACTTTCAAGGATGATTGTTGAACCTTCTGATGAACTTGATGTAGCTGAGGTATTAGGTTTGTATGAACAATTGAGGATGTCCTTAAAAGCATCACCAAGAGCAAAAGTCAGCGTAAAACCTCATGGTCAAGATGCGTAACTTGCGTTCAGAGGCATATTGAGAATTTGAATATCAACAGTAGAACCCATTATCTTGGTTATGTTTATGGGTTCATAATTTAACATTTCAAACAATTTCAGTGACTTTTACTTTTCTTTCATGCTTGAATTTTGATATTTTATGGAGTTCTTCTTTTAGGTAATGTGGAGACTGTAGCTATTCTATTATTTCTTTGTATTTTATCATATAAAGACTTATTATATTGTTGTTTGCAATCATGATGGGTACTCCTCGATTTAAAAAAGAATTACCCCTCTCCTTTTTCGGAAATATTTTAATTTCACTTTTTCATATGGCATGTTTAAGGCCACAATATTAAAGGGTATATTGGTTCATTTGACATAACTTTAATTTGGAACTACATGATTGAAAAATCTTTTTTATTTTATTAAACTCCGTGTCACGTCAAACTTGATCATTCTTTTGAAAACAGGGGAGTATTATTTTATACAAGCCTCAATGTCGAAGTTCATTAATGAAATTGTTGTATTGTGTATATAATATATAAACTTCAATACATTTGAGATTTAAACAGTCAGTACCCAAGCTTGCAACAAGAATACAAAGTAAATTAATAACACAATTTTAGACCTTGATGTAAATTTTCATCTAATGTAGAATGACAAAAGCATATTCTACATCAACAAAATTGCAAAATCTATGAGAAAGATGTTGGTTATATAAGAAAAAAGCTCCCTTCTTTTTTCAGGGGATGTCAAGCAGTATGAAACAAAAATACCTAACAAGTAATAACTCTCCCTGGAATAAAATCATTATGAGGTCATGCAAACTTAAAGACATATAGTATAAGATCCACTATATATACAAATGCAACATATATTTTGCTTTTAGGGGTATCTTATTCCTCTAGCTGTTATTGGATATTTAAATTATGAATGTTCATGAAAATGTTTGGAAGGACTAATTCATATATATATATATATATACACTACCTTTGACGCACGTGTGTTGTAGTAAATAACAAACCATGTACCACTATATTTTTAAAATTAATGTGAATATTATTAAATAAAATATTAGTCACTCTTAAAATCTCTTAGTTACACCTCTTAAATATACTTTCTCCTCCCTTTCCCATAGTGTGTTACTTTGTTATTATTGTATTGTTGGTGTTCTTACTTTTAATATAATATAATATAAATATTGATATAAAATATAGAAGATATATTAAATTAGATGTTTTTAGTTGGAGTATTAGAATAATTTAACATTCATGTTAGGGAGTGTTCTAATTTCATTGAACTTTGAGATTTTCTAAGTCTGTAAATCAAACTTGAGGTTTTAAGAAGAGAAAAATATAAATCACAAAACAAGGCGTAGTTTAAAAATGTGGGGAAACCCCTCCATTTATAGATAAAAATATATAGTATTAGTATGTGCATATTGCTTCTTATCATAAAAATATAGAAGATATACTAAATAGGACATTTTAAGAAGAAGAATGAATATTTTTTTTTAAATGTAGTTAAAAATTTTGACGAAGCCCCTCTTTTTATCGTCAACAAAGGGTAGTGTATGAAAAAATTGATTATTGTGCCTTATCAAAAAGAAGTCACAACCCTACAGAAAAGTCACAAGCCTTCAGAAATGTCATAACTCATCGGAAAAGTCATAACTCTTCGGAAAAGTCACAACCCTTCAGAAAAGTCACAACTTTTCTGAAAAGTCGCAACCCTATAAAAAAGTCACAACCCTTCAAAAAGGTCACAACTCATCGAAAAAGTTATAACTCTTCGAAAATGTCACAACCCTTCAATGTGAAAAGGGTGTCTGCCTTTAATATAATATAATATAATGTTATACAAATAAATAAATATAATACAATATAAAATACAAAAGATATACTACATTTGGTGTTTTATGTTTGGAGTATTATAATAATTTAACATTTAAGTTAAGTGGTTCATTCTTTTAATTCAGTATATATAGATTAAAAAAAAAATGTAGATATAGATTGGTCTAATTTTAATTTTATATGTTTAAAAATTAAATTAAAGAAAACTTTTAATTTAAGGATCATATGTAGAATATATAAAAATGTCTTTTAACTTTGAGGTCTTAAAGATGCACCTCCACCCCCAGGAAAAAAGAACATTCTATATTAAATTGAATAAAAATAAAAGTACAATAAATAAAGGAAACGAAAGAGTACTTATTAAATGTAGTTTGGGCTCTTCAAACAAGTTTTTGATCAAATACTTTTTCTCCAACGATTGAAACTTTTCAGATTCTGAACACCAAGTTGTAGTTTGTACAATAGAAAATTATTAAACTTCTTTTCAAGTAAAAGTTGTTGCAAAAATATATTTATGGCTATTAAAAATGAGTACACATTACTTATCAAGATACTCTTCTCGTTTAAAAAGTTGAGTTATTTTATTCTCCTTGTTGCATCAATTTTTGTTGATCTATCTAATTTACCCACAAAAAATATTTTAATTGCATAATTGAACAACTCTCATAATCTTCCTTATTTTAAGAAGAAGAATAGAAAACTTACCTATTCATAGTTTAAAAGTATGAGAAACCCCATCTATTTATAGACAACAAAGGATAATATAAAAAGGTGTTTATCGTGTCTTTTCAGATAAGTCACAACCCTTTGGAAAACTTACAATTTTTTTGAAAATGTTATAACTCATCAAAAAATTTACAACTTTATAAAAAAAAAAGTCACAACCCTTCGAAAAAGTCACTACACATCAATATGAAAAGGTACTTGCTTTTAATATAATATAACGTAAATAAATATAATATTAAATATAGAATGTTTACTAAATTGAGTGTTTTAAGTTGGGCGTATTATAGTAATTTAACATTCAAGTTAGGGAGTTCATGCTTTTAAGGTAGTTTATATGTATATATGTATATACATATATTGATGCGCGGATGAAGTGATCTCAACAAACTCTTGTTGTGGATCCTATGAACATGTATCTACATCTTTAAAAGATGCAGGTCGAATGACATTAGTACATTGAATGTACGAGTATGTAATATAGCTGAATAACAAATAACTGAAAAAAAGGACTGAAATAGATAACAATGTACCCAAGCTGAATGTAAAGAAATAAAGGAGTAAAATCATTTAAAACTTTACAAAATACTTTCTCATCTCTGAACTCAACATAATAAGTGATATATAAAAATACACTTTAAATACACTTGTGCAGGTTCTAAAAATGAAGGGAACTTGTGCAGGGTAGTTCTAAAAATACTTCCTCCAGTTTGAGATAATTTCTCAAACTACCCTCTTAAAAGAGGTAACTACTCTTGAAATATCTTTTGAACTCATAATTTATTTAGAAATCTTTGTTTCTCTTCTATCAATGCAAAAATTGATACCTCTGGGAATACATATAGTCCCCTTATACTCTTACTCAATTCATACTTGAAAACTCGTTCTCAAAAGCATATCAAAGTCATATTTTATTATGATCATTGATGACTCGGGAAGTCATACTGCATTAACACTGATGGTATATCTAGATACCATACTGCTCATACCTTGATAGCATACTCGGGAAGTTATACTGCATTAACACTGATGGTATATCTAGATACCATACTGCTCATACCTTGACAGCATACTCGATTTTCATACTAATCATGTTCTAGAAACTCTTTTCTCAAAAATCATCTTTACTTTCTCAAAACTCAATTCAAGAATTCAAGTGTTGGCTTTAAAAGGCTTTTCAAAATTTATAACTCAAAATAGGGTTCATACTTAAATATATATATGAACAAATCAACTCAAGGATCTCAATAACAATATAGGAACTCAATAATTAGGATAATTTTTTTAAAAAGAAACATGAACTCAAGAACTCAAAATTAACTTATCTTAAGAATACTCAAATCTAGGAAACGAATACTAGATTACTCTTTTACTGATCTAAAAGTAGATGTAGGGTGTGAGGACGAACTAGTACAACACTATGATAGCCTTACATACCAGGAAGAGCAAGGTTTTTGAAGAATCTTGAAAATGAACTTAATTTGAAGCCTTGAAAACCCTAACTTGAAGGTAAACAATCAAGAAAACGTTTGTTGAGATTCTTGAATTAGTTTCTTGAAACATCTATGATCAAGAATTATGATTTTCATTAGTGATCCATAATTGTATGGAAGAATTTGAGTTGAAAAGAACGAAATTCTTGGAGAAGGACTTACCTTGAAGAAGAATCTTGAAAAAGATTGAAAGAATCTTGAATGGGGTCTTCTACTTTGATTTTTTCTTAGGGTTTTGCCTTAGGGTTTGAGAGAGAAGAGAATTATAGATTAAGAGATGAAAATCTGATTGTTTTGGGTCTTTAATTAGTTAAGAACTTAGTTTAGGGTTTTCTTAGAGGTTAAAAGACAAAAACAGCTCTTTTTAATGTCTTTCCATCGGCTAATTCGTCACTGCAATGTACCAGGTTACTAAAATGGTCATAACTTTTTACTCAAAATTTGGATTGACACGAATTGGTGGCGTTAGAAAGAGGATTCAAATACCTTTAATTTAATAGGTTATAGGCCACTTAACACTTTATATTCTAAGAGATGTGGTCATTTGAAGTTGACCTAAGTAGAATTTCACATCAAAACTTAATTGGTAAGGGAACTTTCAACTCAACTTTGTGCTATGAGTTTTTAGTGATCTTAAATGATATCCAAAATCATTCTCATATTAAAGAATTTACTGTTACAAATATGAGCAATTTAAGAATAACCCAATAAGACCTTATGTGCAAATAAAGAATAGTTTGGGTCTTTGCTTAAACATTTCGAGGGGTCTTTGACTTTCAATATGAGATTCTACTTAGATCAACTTCAAACGGTCATATTTCTTAGGAAATAAAGAATGTGGTGGCCCATGACCTATCAATTTGAAGGTCTTTAAGTCCTATCTCCGATGCCGCCAAGTTTTCTTAATTTCTAGCTCGGAGTAAAATGTTAGGCCTGCTGTAGTGAAGCTTCTCTTTTAAGACACCTCAATCATTTCTAGAGGGGTAGTTTGGTGTTTTCCTTTTTCCTTCTAAGCCTAAGACACGTTTTTCCTTCACCTAGTTAAGGGTCTAATCAGTGTTAAAACATCTTTCACGTTCTTTAACATTTGGGAAAATTAGAGTGAGGTTCCAAGAGGAGAAAAAGCTAGGGTTCAAGCGTTCTTCAAGTTTCCATCAATTTTTCCAAGAACCTTTGCTCTTCCAGGTATGTAAAACTTCTCATAGTGTTGGAGTTGTTTGTCTTCACGCTCTACATCTCAATTTAGTCAAGAAATCTTTATATATAAAGGATTCGTTCGTAGTTCTTGATTTTTAGTCAATTCTTTAACAATGGAGGTTTTGATTCTTCTGTGTTGTGAAGCTTTGGTAAAATATATGTTTTCAAAGAAATTGTATGCATGTGATCATGTTGGGTTTGAGAATCAAGAAGAGTTTATGAGAAATTTCTCAATTTCAAACTAAGTTGGGGGTTCTAATTTAAGCTTAAAAATTCATCGGGGCGTTGGGGAAGGGCCTGGGGCGGCACGCTATGATAGTGCCAAGGCCTGACTTTAGAAGTTCAGTCCCTGGGGCTACACGTCAGCAGTGCACCAAGGCCTGACTTTTGATTTTTAGGGTTTAGCACCCTGCGCCAGCAGTACGCCAAGATATGGTGGGCCGATTTTTTTCTCTTTTTCATCCAGCGCATGTTCCTTTAAGTTGTGCACGTGTCCCCTCTCTATATTGGCTCGTATGAACAACATTGAGCCTTGAAAATCCCTACATATTCTAATCACGTGTCTAAGTGTGCATTCAAAACTAAAGTGACTTTACATGAAAAGTTTAAGGAAACTATTTTTAGAAAATAAAAATAAGAGTTTTCAGTTGCTATGCATATTGATCTTGGCCTTGAAAAATAAGTCCACAAGAATACGTTTAAATGTAAGCATGAGTTATGTTTTTGAAAAGTAATTCAGTAAAGTAATAGCCCTTTTCCTTGTAAAGGGTGAATTGAGGATAATTGATATTTATTATTTTGGGAGTACAATCGAGCACCGAATTGGGTTAGAGTCTTTAATAAGTCAAAAGTCCCCTAAACCTACATAGCCAGCGTAGGATATGATAGCAATAATTCATTATGTGACTCCTCACTGCCTCTGAGAAGGCCTATAGATGGATCCATAGTTAAACTATCATCCTATACCCCGAAAAAGTACAGGATGACCCTTGCAACGTGGGCGAAATGTTGTATCATTGCTAGGCTCGTGGTAATGGTTGTCGGTTAGAGAAACTCCCCAAAAGTAAAGTATATTATTTTTATATTTCTTTTAATACATACCTTATTGTAAAATTTACATGGTTTACCACTCATGTTCATGGATTGAGTCAGTTGAGTTGTTTTCAGTCATTCAGTTCAGTTATTTGTTCATCAACCGTATTACATACTCGTACATTCAATGTGATGATGTCATTCGACTTGCATCTTTTATGATGCAAATACAAGTGTTCAGGATCATCAACATGTGCTTTGTTGAGATCATCTTACACCCGTAGACAGTATTTGGTGAGTCATTCTTGCTTATGAGAGACTCAAACATCATTTCAGGTTTTAGTAGTATTTCAGTGATGTTGGGTTTTGTCCTGAAATCTATTTTGAAAAAGTTAGATGCTTCATAGACGGACAAAATTAGATATTTTTCATTTTTTCTCATGAAGTTTATTTAACCTATGAATTATGTGAAGTATTTCAAGACTTCATTTTAAAACATTCCTTGGAATGTCTAAATGTTCATCTATTTAAGCTTCCGCGTATCTTTAAGAGTAACACCTCACTTTTTGAAAGAACTAGAAAGGGTTAGAATTGGAAAGAAACATTTTTTTTGGAAATAATCAAATTTGAAAAGTTTGACAAAGTTTAGCTAAGTATGAGTTTTGGGTCTATTTCAAACGACCATAACTCCTAGATCTGGATGTATTAGATGTGCTACAAGATACCGTAGGAAATATCATTGAATTATATTTCCAACGCCACCAAGTTTGCTCAATTTTGAGTTCGTATGAGGGAGATATGTCCATTCGAAGTTGAGTTGTCTAGATAAGAAAAGTCAAAACCGGATTTTAGAAGGGTATTATGGTCTTTTCACTACCCAATTAATTAAATTCGTTTTTGGTAATTAAGTTGGGAACAAAACACATTGGATTCAGTTTATGCTTCATAAAATTAAGTTAGGGTTTTGAGAGAAGAGAAACGAACAGGAGAAAAGAGGAGAGGATCAAGGCGTTCGTCGAGGTTTTTGGCATTTTGTTGTGGATTTTCGCCATGGGTTTAATCGCAAAGAGGTATGTAAGCTTCCATAGTGTTGAGTTCCTAACCCTTTTGAGATTATATTCCTAATCATGGAACTATTATATGTTATCCATGAAGTCTTTAATTTCAGTAGTTCTTGCCCATAATTCCGCATAAACCGTATGAGTCGAGAAATCTTCAGATGAGGAGTATAGTTGAGTCCTCGAGTTGAGTTGTTCATGCCCATAATTCCATATGAACCTTATGAGTTGAGAATTCTTGAAATGAGTAGTATCATTGAAGTTCTTGAGTTCTGAGTTGTTGAGTTTCGAGTATCGAGTTCTTTGTATGGTTATTGAAAACCTTGAATTGAGTCGTTCACGTCCATCATTCGGCATGAACCCTATTTTGAGAAGTCTTTTACAACATTTTCTAAACTTGTTTTAAGACTTGATCACTTGAGTTGAAAAAGAGTAGAGTCGAGTTCATTTTCCTTAAAATGATATATGGGAACAACATATTCCCAAGAGTAAATGTTTTCATATTTAAAAGAGGAGGAAACTGAGATTTCCAAAAGAGTTTTGAGTAGTTGAGTAACATCTCTTTTTAGAAAAAAGATTTTGAGTAATAATCTCAAACCACCGAAAGAGTTATGTTTTTAAAACATATAAGCTCAGTATATTTTTGGAGTAGTATTGAGCACCGATATGGGGACGAGTTTAGATAACTCAAGTCTCCATAAACCATGTAGCCGACGTGGGTAGAAAGGGTCATACTTTTTAGATGATTGCTTAGTGCTTTTTAGCACAGACTAGAGGATGCACTTAGTTGAGAGGTCTTATACCTTTGCAAAGTATAGGACAGTTCTGGCAGCGTGGGCGAGACGATGTATCATCACATAGATCATAGTGATGGTTGTCGGTTAGAGAAACAGCCATACAGTTATATTGTATTTTTATATACACACGGAGTATTATTGTATTTTTCAATACATTGGGTTGCTATCTACAATTTTACAGCTTTACATATATATTGCATCTTTTACTATTTCTTTATCCTTGAGTATCATGAGTTGAGTATTTCAAGTTGAGTATCTTGAGTTGAGTATCTTATTCTTGAGTACTTCTAAGTTGAGTAAGTTTGAGTAGTTTTGAGTATCCTTGAGTATTCCTTGAGTTGAGTAAGTTTGAAAAGAGGTATGTATGTTTCCTTTTATCAAGTTCAAACTTATGTTATTTAGAATTCCCCTTACATGATAGTACATTCCATGTACTAAGCCATTTGGCCTGCATCATTTCATGATACAGATACAGGTATTCAGGGTGATCAACAGGAGCTTCGTTGATACCACATAGAGTTCGAGTCAGCTACAGTGAGCCTCCTTGCTTCCAGAGGATTATATTTACCTTTCAGTTATATCAGTTGTTAGGACATCATGGGTCTTCTCCCGACTTCCATCTTTGTCATTTAGAGGCTTCATAGATAGACAGTAGAGTCTCAGAATTTGGTTCAGTTATTTGGTTAAATGTTTTAAAGACTTCAGTTGCCCATTTTATGAAGAGTTGAATAATTTATTTTATTTTGAGTTTTTCATTTGGGTTAAAGATTTGCAAAGTTGAGTTTATTGAATTTTATTAAGTTCTTAAGCTTTGTATGCTTGAGTTATTCTTCCGCTTGTAGTTAGCCAGGATGAGGGTTCATTTAGGGACTAGCAATGGTTCTCGAGTGTCGGCCACGTCTAGGGTGTAGGCTCGGGTCGTGACATTAAGAGTCATGTGAGTCATAGTTAGCTAGACCAAGGGTTCACTTAGGCATAAAAAATTGTTCTCGAGTATCGGTCACGTCTAGAATGTAGGCTCGGATTGTGACAAAAGTTACTCCCGCTAAAAACTCAGGTATCGCTGAAGTGACAGGCCCTTCACTTAAGTGATAGGACCTTTACAAAAGGGAGGCCTGTAACACCATAAAACATAGCCAAGTTTCAACACCTAAAGGACCCTCAGGATTCATTCGAAATCCCATAAACACAATCCGCATTTGCACCTCGACGTTTTGGACTCTATGGAACCATCAAAACACAAATCTGAGGTTTCCTTGAACCGACATCCATGAAAACCAAAAGAAACTAACACAACAAGTAAAAAGGCTTTAACAAGCTTGGGACCTCTAAAAAATCAACAAAGACCTCACCGATGCCTAAAACCATCCCCCAAATCCAATTTAACTCTTGGAATTCCGATCCAAGCATTCAAACCCCGAATGTTGACCAAAGTCAACCCAAAGGCTAAATTACCACAATTTCACAACTTAGGACTTCAAATCCACATAAAGACTCTGAATCTAAAATCGACAACTCTCACAGACAAGATTCAAAATTCCAAAACTAGTACAATCGACGAAATTTCATTCTGACACTCAAAACTCCAAAAGACTCTGAAAGCTACTTTTCAGCAACTTAGCCTTTTAAAATCAGAAACTTGCTCAAGTTCTCAACTTCTCAATTCTAATACAATCTTTCAAAAATTAACATAAAAAGCCCTGTGGTCGATATCGGAAGGGCAAAAATGGTAATTTTATGAACCTTTCCAAAAAAGATTTACTGAGTCCTTACAAGTAGATTGAGTTAAGGGAGGTGAGTAATGGTTTAGCTGGATGATAGAATTAGTTGGCGGATTTGAATTTAGGAATTTTGCAGGAAGGACTCTGTGTAGACAACGTGGGTGGTTTTGAGAAGTCATTATATGATAGAATGGTTAGGCGATGATTGTTTAGGAAGGTGAAATTGTTTTTAGTGTAGGAGTTGGCAGTGGACAAAGGTGGAGTGACTTGAGCTAGAGTGTATGGGTTCAGTGGTAGTAACACTAGGTGGTAATGGTGGTAATTGAAGGATCGTGGTCCTAAATTGTATCTTCAAGTGCAAGTATCTTGATTATTGTGTGATGTTATGTGGTTGATTCAGATCGATCGATGATGCGTACCAGTATGTTTTGTTTGTACTGATACTACTCTTGCTATACCACTTGACATAGTATGGTTGTAGGATTAGTGATCTTTCTTGGGTGAAGGCAAAGATGATCATTTGACAACTTTTACTCATGATGAGAGATGTGTCTTATTTTATAAATTGTATCCTCTTAGAAAATTCTTATACTAGTTTTTATTAGTTCCTTAGGAGGAATCAATGTATTTCTCAAAAGTACTTATTGTAAATAAATTTAGAGCTTATTTTGTATTTAAGGGCGATTAATTTATATTTTATTAACTATTGCATTTCATATTTCAATTTGCATTTCAAGTTCAATTTAGTACATCGACTATGATAAATTCTTTGTTTCACCCGTCAAACTCATCTAGAAAATCAAAAGTGCAAATAAATCATAAAATATGTTGCAGATTTGTCAAAACGTCAAATAACTTATTCAAAGTATTCTATCAAATATTTACTATAAACTCTAAATTTTATCTTTTACTTTTTAGTCCTTTATCATTACAAATAGTGTATTCATACTTAGAAAGTTGTATTTTACCTCTAATCTCTCTTCTAGTAATTGATAATTTCCACATTTATATACTTATATGACAAATAAGTTATGACTTGTTTCCGCAATTTCAGTTATTTCCATATGATTAATAGATTCTAGTATATCGGAAAAAAATTGACTTACCTAACAGAGGATTAGTGAATGTTCTTCACGATCCTTCAGATTTGGATCATAAAAATTATGTCTAAATAGTTTTATGTACTAAGCACCGAAAAACAGGGATCCATCTATTTGTTATGTTGATTATAAAATATTTGGTAAATATATGTAATTGAAGAATATGTGATAATGAGATGTCAAATGGCCAATTTAAGTAAGATGGTCAATGTAATAAATATATTCAAAGTTAAGTTGAATGGCTGTAAAAATTAAGCCTCTAAATATTAGAAATCAATTCTCACATGATGATGTTGATCACAAACAAGGGAGGAGGTTAGTAAAGGAATTAGAGAAAATAACTAGATACATATTCAAGAACTCCAACTTGTTACATGAAGGTTTTACTCACTCCTCCTTCCAAGAAAATGGTAAATCATATGAGAGATTGAAATTTTTAGGTAATTATAAGCAGATCTAGATCAATTTAACCGTCTAATGACTCTATGGTCCAACTTATAACGTTGCTTTTTCTCTTGACTTGTTTTGGACCATAAACTCCAAAGTTTATCTTCTTCTTCATTTTTCTCTTAATCTTTTTGCTTACTCAAACACAACTTATGTGGGTGACTCTATTGTGAATATGTTAATAAAAAAGCAACAATTTTTTGATTACCCTGATCTGCCTCCCGGGAAGCTTAGAAAGTTGAGAGCAGCTAATGTACATAATGAGAAACTTGCTAGAGTCGCCATCAAATACAATTTACATAAATATTTACTTCACAAGAAGCCTTTACTTAAAAGTCAAGTAAGTATATATAAGTGGGAAGCATGTTAGGCAAAAGTCAGATTACCCTTTTACCCTTACGTTAAACTAAAATGTTATAAACTATTTAATAAATTAAATACTAAATAGTAAATCATCATATTACTACACGAATAATTTATTAATAGCTTTTACTAATAAACTTCTAAAATCAAATCAATAATAAGAATTAAACTAGACCAAATACATGATTAGATGTTATAACTAATTATTTTTCACTTTTCATCCCACTTTATAATGAGTTTAAATTAGTAACTCTTTTAGAGTTAAAGCCTATATAAAGCTTAATACAGTAAAACTTCTATAAATTAATATAGGTGGGATCATGAAAATATATTATTTTATAGAGATATTATTTAATCGATAAATTAATATTGGCGAAATGGTCCAATGAATCCTTGTACTTGTATGAGTTTGTATTTTAGACCCTTCTACTTAATCATTTGCCTACTACACTCTTAAACTCAATTAAAATGAAACTTTTGAACCCCTCCAACCATGTGTGTAGTTCACTCTCCCTAACATAAATGACATGTCATATCCACATCATATATGTTAATGCCATGTCATAATTATTTTTAAATTATTAACTAGAAAAACACTTAAATAAAAGATAAAAATAATAAGTTTTATGTTTTAAAAATAAAACAAAGTAGTTATTTCTCTCACGTTTCCTCCACCTCCCTCAACCCACAACCACCAAAATTTTCCTCCACCTCCCTCTACCAACAACCACCAGACGCAGAGACAAAAAATGAAAACCCAAAATTGATCTCTCAAATTATCTAGTCAGACATATCTATTATCCCATAGAATCGCTTTCCTTCTTCCTTTAACTTCTATTTCAATTGATAATTTGGGCAATCTACTATAGAGTAAATACAGCATACAAAAAACATAATTTTTTTCATTGATAGTTTCCACCTAAAATGCTTAAGCTACACAAATTCAACAGATTCCACTTCTACAACCTAGTTGAATATCCTTAAATTGTTATGGTGCTATATAGACTAACAAAACAATCTCCCTTCTCCTATTTTTTTTTCCTCTTTGAAAAATGAGTATGAAGCTCAGAAAGCACAAGTCAAACCCAAATCTTAAAACTAATATGAGCAGACAACATTTTCTTAATGTTGGATTTTATGGTAGATTTTTAAGGATCGAACAATAAGACCACGCACAATCAAACCCAAATCTCAATACAGAAAAAAGAAATCTATGGATAGAATGGGCGAAGCAAGCCATCGGAGCATAATCATCACATAACCACCATAGAAGACCCATAACTACCGGAGCAAAATCAGCCTTCTTGTTCAACATCTGAAACTCCCATTGACACTGTTATAACTCACCAAAACACCTAATCATTAACGGAGGTTGAATGGATAGAATGAGTGAAGATACAGATGAAAATGCCATCGCAAGGGCCGCCGAGATCTGTGTCATTTTCTCAGACTGTCGCGAGCAAAGGGAGAAGAAAAGGGAGGGGTTGGGAACCTTAATTTGTTTTTTTGTTTTTATTATTTAATTATTTAAAGCAAATTAATTGCTTTCACTCGCCTTTTTAAGTGTGATACCACACACTATAATTGAGTCAGCAAAATAAATGCCACATAAGCTTGATCAACGGTCAAAGGGTTTAAAAATCTTATTTTAATTGAGTTTAAGGATTCAGTTGGCAAAAGATTAAGTAGAAGGGTCTACAATACAAACTCATACACGTATAAGGGCCTATCAGACCATTTCGCCATTAATATTTATTAATTTAAAGAATGGTTTGAGATTTAATTGAGGTTGATTTGTTTATATCAAAATCATTGTATCTTTCTAATTTATGTATCATATTTATTGATTTTACATATAAATTTTTTTATACATAATGTACAATGAATACATCAAAATCATTATATCTTACTAATTTCAACCTTGTGATGCTGGATAATAAGAGCTTTCAAGATGTATTATCGTAGAAAATTTTATCGTAGGATATTAGAAGGCTATGAAGTGGGACAAATTGATCCAACAGAGATTAATGTTCAGCAAGAGACAATAGCAAATTATTTTCAACACTGTAAAATTTGTTCGGGGGATGCAGTCTCAAAGAATTTGAATGAACCCACTTGTGAAAACGTGATTCATAAACTTGAGGTCATGATTAATGATCTCGACTACCACAATAAAATGGATGTCAATAACCTGTTGGATTATTCAGGTGAAAGTGATACATGTTCAGAGGTCCAGAACTTAGAAGAATTTGTGGATACCATCGGAAAAAGAAATGTTGATGATGAAGTTGAAGATGATACTATATCTTTTGACCCGTTACGCGTAAGGAAACACTCATTGCATCTAGAACTCTTCACAATTTTATGGTTCAGTTCGAAAAGACAAGACCAGAGCTCTTGGATGCAATAATAAAAGTTAGAGATGAACATCAACTAGATTTAAATTTTAAGAAAAAATTGAAGACAGTAGAATCATATTTCACTAAATTTTCTTAGATATATTTGTACTTTTAAAGAATTATTAATTTATGATATTAATGGACAATATATTTATATAGGGGTCTTCTGGAAATATATTATCTTATTATATTATCGAAATTGGTGATTTTTTTCATTGGCCCAAGTCGGGACTGGAGGAAAATATTATTTTTGAGAGATTATTAATTTATCCAGTATTAATTTATATAGTTTTTACTGTATAGAGAAGGTAACCAATCTCTCATCAATATCCACATTTTTTTTCAGACTTTTTTTGGAATTTTCTCATATGTTTTTCCTATCTGATTTAATATTAAATGCCTAACAAAAGATTAACAAATAGACTACTGTTAAGTATAAGTCAAAAAGACTCACAAATTTTTTCAGTTTTAAGAAGAAAGTCCAAAAGTCTCTTGTCTCAAAATTAATAAGAAGAAGGAACATGTTGGCTCAACCAATGCGTTTGTCACTTTTTGGGGCCTTTTGGAGTGGTTAATTATTATGTTGCACAGTATTAAAAAACCTACTCTGTTTTATTTCATTGTTTTGGGTGTGCAAAGTTGTGAATAATCCCTTTCACTTCTGTTTAAGTCAAATAATATATAACAAGTAATAAATTCACTTTCAATAGACTTTTGCCCATTAATCAATTATAATTATTTGAGGATGCAATTTTGGTACATGTGTAGAAGACTTGAAGGTTATGTATTTTGAATTTTTTTTTGTTCTTTATGTTTTTATAATTTCCTTGGCCATGAAATAAATGGCTTTTCCTTTCAGTTTCCAATACATTCTTAAAATTAGTTTATTACTCCCTCTGTCCCTAATTACTTGTACACTTTTCCTTTTATAGTTGTGATATACCGTGAGTTTACGGTATTTTTAATACATTTCACTTAAGAGTTGTGTGTGTCTAGGGCCTTTTTGTATTGGTTTTTATGTGTTTTTATCATGTTTTGCAGTAAAGATATTTAGGCGCGGACGTAAAGAGACAACTGAAAGAAATGCAGAATAAGGCATCTACAGAGGTGGTCTACGGACCATAGGTCCATTGACGCTCCGTAGATGGTGACCGTAGATTAGCAGGCAAGGCATGGAGGGCAAATCAGGGAAATCTGACCAAGTGTGGAACCACGGTGGCCATTGACGGTCCGTAGATTGATCTACGGACCATACTGCTGATCCGTAGAAAGATACTGCGAGGGTCCTAGTACCTGATGTTTGAAGATTCTAATTGTGGAGCTACCGAGAGGGATTGACGAACCGTAGATCGATCTACGGTCCGTACTGCAGTTCCGTCATTTGCTTCAAAGAAGCTGATTTTTGGAAGCTGAAATTTTTTCTAAGTCCTGGCTGACGGAAGGGACTCACGGACCGTAGATCCATTTATGGTCCGTGAGTCAGTCTCGTGGAATGAAGACGCGTGCCTGAACAAAGTTTTCTTATTTTGTTTCTCTTTTAATTTAGGACTTGTGTTTTTTATAAATAGGGCATGTAAACCTCATTTTGGGGGTTAGACATTATTAATTTAGTTCTTTTTTGTGACTTCAGAGATTATTCTTGCAAACCTAGCAATTATTGATTTCTTAAGATCGTTTTGAAGAATTTGGTGTTGCAATTCAAGTTGAATTTCTGGGTTTATTATTCTTCTTATGTAAGTTCATAATTCTTACATCTAAAACAATGAATTGTGTTCATATGATTACGAGTAAATAAACTCTACAACTAGGGTTGTGGGAACCATGAGCGATTAACAAAGTATGAATAGTAACAAAGCAATTCTTGAATAGTGTTGTTGCATGCATTGATAATTCTTTTGTTTAGAAGTCTTTTCAACGAGTGCACGCGTTAGAACTCACCTTGTTGCTACTTGCCGGACAAAGGAGGTAATCAACAAGAAAAGAATTATCAACATAGATTTAGTGTGATACTATCTAATAAGCTAGTGTCGATTAGTGTGAAGTAATAACTAAGACAAACATCGATGTGATATCTAATATGAGTTAAATGTAAGGATTAGTAAGTTATACATACGTAGCTGGACCAAGGTGTGGGGTGAAATTCTCTAGATGTTGGACCAAAGATTTAGAGATACCTAACTTATCACTTTGCATGTAGTACACTAGGAAATGATTGCTATTACTAGGATTACTGCGTTATGAGATTGTGGGAACACATATACCCTAGTTAATTTTCTCATCTTGATAACAACCGAAATTGACTTTTGTTTACTGATTACTTACTGAATTCTTACAATTTCTTCCTCAAACTCCCCCTCCCTTTAATTACTTGTTTCTGGAAGTAATTTGAGTAAACTAATATAATTGTTGGTTAAAATTAAGTCTAAACCATTTTCATCGTGGGATCGACCCCAACCTACAAGTTGGGTTCTTTACTTGATAACGATCCCTTATGCTTCTTTAGGGAGGTGTAATTTGAGCGTATCAAATTTTGTTGCCGTTGTCGGGGAGTTTTTGCTTTTAGATTAATTTGAACTACATTATTGAACTTTGGTCAAATATTTCCTAATTTTACTTTTTCTTTTTCTTTTTGTCTCTCTCAGGTTCTGACTCCAGTGTATGCCAAGTACACGGAGCCAAGGTAACCAGTTACTCCTTACGATCCAGAGTTGAACTGAACTTTGCGAAGAATGAACAATCAAAGAGTTCAAGCTAATCCAATCGGAGGCAACCTAAGTGATGAAGTTGAGTTGCAACCTCCGAGGGTAGTTGGTGGAGAAAACCAGATTCTAGCTGAGATTCAATTGGGAGATGCAATGAGGGTGCATGGCCCACCAGGCCCATGACTGCATGACAACTATAGGGGCAACATAAATATTGCTGACTCAGATGGACCTCTTGTCCTATCCCCTTTGCTGCCGGGGTACACATTTGTAGTGACCAGTAGCTTGATGCAGATGCTTACATCGAGGGGCTTGTTCTCAGGATCGCCATCGGAGGACCCACATGCTCACTTAGCCAAGCTATGGGTGGTGTACAAAAGCTGTGTAGGTCGACCATACTTGGATATGGAAATTATCGGATTGCGAGTGTTCCCTCTATCACCGACAGACGATGCTGCTATATTGTTCACTGAGCTCCCTTATAACTCAATCTATACATGGGACCAACTGAAGGATGTGTTCTTAGCAAGATATTATCCAGTGTCCAAGAAGCTCAATCACAAAGATAAGGTCAACAATTTTGTGGCATTACTTGGAGAGTCTGTAAGTAGCTCTTGGGACAGATTCACTGCGTTTGTAAGAGGTGTTCCGAATCAACGTATTGATGATGAGTCATTGAAGGAATATTTATATCGAGGTAAAGATGACAACAATAAAGCAGTGCTTGATACTATAGTTGGAGGATCATATGGTGAGTGCACAAACACTCAGATTGCATAAAAACTGGAGAAGATCTCTCGCAACAAAAAAGCATGGAGCACTAGGAGGTCGGATACCGGATGAAACACATTTGCCATTCATACTACAAACAACCAGTCTGTAGATGAGATTCGTGAGAAGATGGCTCAGATGAGAATCGAGTAAGGGTTGGTATTGAAGCATGTGAGCGAAAGTGCGGAAAAGGTAAATGTTGTGAATTACTTGACTAGAACTCCACCACCAGTTCAAGAGTGTTATTATGAAGCGGATACTTATGCGGTGAATGATTCGACGGGGGTTCCCTACCAAATGCCCAAGGTTCCAACACAGATAATTGGCGCCAAGGTCAAGGAAACCAAGGTCGGAACTATGACAATTACAACTGAGAGGGTCAATATGTCTAGGATGGGAACTTCAATCACGATAGCAACTACAACCGGAACAACTATGGCAACAAAAATGATCGGGTTGGACCTTATGTCCCCTATCAAAAAAATTGGGAATATGGTACTAGGGAAACTGGAAGGCAATATGGCGCGTATTGAAGATATGATGCAGAAGAGATGAGAAGGTTTGATGCAACTGATGAGAATGTGAAGGAGATGAGAAACGACTTGTCTGGTATTGGCAAAAAGTTGATGCCCATGCAGTGTCAATAGAGCATCTAGAGCAGTAGATGACTCAGTTGTCTACTACAGTGAACCCACGTCAACCTGACACCCTTCCTAGCAACACCATCCAAAATCTAAAGAATGATGGTAATTGTATGGCAGTTACTACTCGAGGGGGTAAGCAAACCATTGATTCACCTATGTCGTCTGTGGTGGATGTTGATATTAGAAAATAAGATGATGTGGTAGAGGTTAGAGAAGAGTCTGAGAATGTGACAAAGAAAGAAGTAGATATATCTCAGAAAGTGGTCCCCATACGTAGACCTCCACCACTTTTTCCACAGAGGTTAGTGAAGAAGATTGAAGATGGTAAATATCACAGGTTTATTACTATGTTGAAGCAGTTTTCCATCAACGTTCCTTTGATAGAAGCTTTGGAGCAAATGCCTGGGTATGCGAAGTTTATGAAAGATCCGGTGACAAAGAAAAGGTCTGTGAGTTTTGAAGATGATGATAGACTGCAACATTGTAGCGCTATTGCTATAAGGTCTCTTGTGCAGAAAAAAAAAGACCCTGGTGCTTTCACGATCCCATGTACTATAGGGTTGTTACACTTTGCTAAGGCATTGTGTGGTCTTGGTGCTAGCATCAACCTCATGCCATTGTCTATTTATAAGAAGTTGGGTATATGGGATCCAAAGCCTACTACGATGCGGTTACTTATGGCCAATTGAACCTTGAAAAGGCCCATTGGTGTACTCCGTGATGTGCTAGTGAAAGTGGAGTCGTTAATCTTTCCGGCGGATTTTATGACTCTTGACAGTGAGATTCATTTTGAGCTTCCCATCATCCTTGGCAGACTATTTTTTGCCACAGGGCATGCATTGGTTGATATGGAGAATGGGCAGATGAAGTTCAGACTGAACAATGAAGAAGCAACTTTCAATATTTGTAGGTCCATGAAGCAGAGTAATGAGCTCCAAACGGTATCTGCTATAACTTACACAGTTGAGAGTGGAACAAAAATGGAAATTAAAGAGCAACTCAGTGTTGAGGCACTAGCAACAGTTATAATGAATTTCGATAGTGATGGAATTGAAGTGTATGTTGAGGTGGTAGCTATACTCAATAGGTGCGAATATAAGTTAAAAACCAAAGAAGTATGACTTAGACATGAAGAATCACGAGTCTCCACCCGCGAGACCATCTATTGTGGAGGCACCAAAATTAGAGCTTAAGGCTCTACCACCGCATTTGAGGTATGTATTCTTGGGTAGAGATAATACTTTGCCGGTCATCATTGCGGCATATTTAAATGCGAGACTAGTGGAGTGCTTGGTGACTGTGTTAAAGAGGTTCAAGAGAGCTATTGGGTGGACTATTGCGGATATTATTGGGATTTCTCTCGATATTTGTTCTCTAAAATCCAACTCATGCCAAATCACAAACCTAGTATTGAGCACTAAAGAAGTTAAATCCACCTATGCAAGAGGAAGTTAAAAAAGAGATTATCAAGTGGTTGGATGTTGTAGTTATCTATCCCATTGCAGATAGTAGTTGGGTATGTCATGTTCAATGTGTGCCCAAGAAAGGTGGGATTACTGTGGTTCCTAATGAGAGAAACGAGCTTGTTTCGATGGGGCCGTGACTGGATGAAGAGTCTGCATGGACTACCGTAACCTAAATGGTTGGACAGAAAAGGACCATTCCCTATGTTATTCATGGATCAAATGTTGGATAGACTTGCTGGTAAGGGTTGGTATTTTTTTCTTGATGGTTATTCAGGCTACAATCAAATTTCTAAAGCTCCGAAGGACCAAGAGAAGACCACGTTCACTTGCCCTTATGGGACTTTCGCCTTCAAACAGATGCCCTTTAGGTTATGCAATGCTCAGCAACCTTCCAGCATTGTATGATGTCGATATTTTATGATATGGTGGAGGACACTACTGAAGTGTTCGTGGATGATTTTTCTGTGGTAGGTGACTCTTTTGACTGATGTCAAGATCATCTAGCTGAGGTGCTTAAAAGGTGTGAAGATTGCAATCTGGTGCTAAATTGGGAGAAGTGCCACTTTATGATGAAAGAAGGGATAGTTTTGGGTCATTGGATTTCTGAGAAGGGCATTGAGGTTGATTGAGCAAAGGTAGAGGTAAGTAATTGAAAAGCTTAAACCACTTATCTCTGTAAAAGGTGTTCAGAGTTTTCTTGGGCATGCAGGTTTCTAATAGGAGGTTCATCAAAGATTTTCTCTAAAATTGCACATCCATTGTGCAAACTGCTCGAAAAGGAGTATAAGTTTGATTTTGATGATGCTTTCTGAGGCATTTGGAGAGTGAAGGAGAAGTTGGTTACTGCACCTATCATTATTTCACGGATTGGGGACAACCGTTTGAGGTAATGTGCGATGCGAGTGGAGTGGCGCTTGGTGTAGTATTGGATAGAGGCGAGAGAAAATTCTCCATCCTATTTACTATGCTAGCAACTCTAATATGGCCCAGAAGAATTATACTGTGACTGAACAAAGCTTCTTGCGGTGGTTTTTGTTCGAAAAATTCTGATCCTACCTGCTTGGTACTAAGGTCATAGTGCATACTGACCATTCTGCATTGAGGTATTTGATGGCGAAGAAGGATGCAAAATCGAGGCTTTAGATGGTATTGTTGCTGCAAGAGTTTGATTTTGTGGTAAAAAAATAGAAAGGGACTGAA
>NW_026019991.1:0-237214 GCF_900185275.1 Solanum verrucosum | reverse complement strand
GAGTTTATACCGGTATTTCTAATACATTTCACTTACAAGTTGGTGTGTGTCTAGGGCCTTTTTATTGGTTTTTATGTGTTTTTATCATGTTTTGCAGGAAAGATGTTCAGGCGCGGAAGTATAGAGACAGCTGAAAGAAATGCAGAAAAAGGCATTCACGGAGGTGATCTACGGACCGTAGGTCCATTGACGGTCCGTAGATGGTGACGTAGATCAGCAGGCAAGGCATGGAGGCAAATCAGGGAAATCTGACCAAGTGTGGAACCACGGTGGCCATTGACGGTCCGTAGATTGATCTACGGACCGTACTGTTGATCCGTAGATTGATACTGCGAGGGTTCCAGTACCTGATTTTTGAAGATTCTAAGTGTGGAGCTACGGAGGGGATTGACGGACCGTAGATCGATCTACGGTCCGTACTGCAGTTTCCGTCATTTGCTTCAGAGAAGCTGATTTTTGGAAGCTGAAATATTTTCTAAGTCCTGGCTGACGGAAGGGACTCGGACCGTAGATCCATTGACGGTCCGTAAGTCAGTCTCGTGGAATGAAGACGCGTGCCTGAACAAACTTTCCTTAATTTGTTTCCCTTTTAATTTAGGATTTGTTTTTATAAATAGGGCATGTAAACCTCGTTTTGGGGGTTAGACATTATTAATTTAATTCTTTTTTGTACTTCAGAGATTATTCTTGCAAACCTAGCAATTATTGATTTCTTAAGATCGTTTTGAAGAATTTGGTGTTGCAATTCAAGTTTGAATTTCTGGGTTTATTATTCTTCTTATGTAAGTTCATAATTCTTACATCTAAAACAATGAATTGTGTTCATATGATTACGAGTAAATAAACTCTACAACTAGGGTTGTGGGAACCATGAGCGATTAACAAAGTATGAATAGTAACAAGCAATTCTTGAATAGTGTTGTTGCATGCATTGATAATTCTTTTGTTTAGAAGTCTTTTTCAACGAGTGCACGCGTTAGAACTCACCTTGTTGCTACTTGCCGGACAAAGGAGGTAATCAACAAGAAAAGAATTATCAACATAGATTTAGTGTGATACTATCTAATAAGCTAGTGTCGATTAGTGTGAAGTAATAACTAAGACAAACATCGATGTGATATCTAATATGAGTTAAATGTAAGGATTAGTAAGTTATACATACGTAGCTGGACCAAGGTGTGGGTGAAATTCTCTAGATGTGGACCAAGATTTAGAGATACCTAACTTATCACTTTGCATGTAGTACACTAGGAAATGATTGCTATTACTAGGATTACTGCGTTATGAGATTGTGGGAACACATATACCCTAGTTAATTTTCTCATCTTGATAACAACCGAAATTGACTTTTGTTTACTGATTACTTACTGAATTCTTACAATTTCTTCCTCAAAAACTCCCCCTCCCTTTAATTACTTGTTTCTGGAAGTAATTTGAGTAAACTAATATAATTGTTGGTTAAAATTAAGTCTAAACCATTTTCATCGTGGGATCGACCCCAACCTACAAGTTGGTTCTTTACTTGATAACGATCCCTTATGCTTCTTTAGGGAGGTGTAATTTGAGCGTATCAAATTTTGTTGCCGTTGTCGGGGAGTTTTTTGCTTTTAGATTAATTTGAACTACATTATTGAACTTTGGTCAAATATTTTCCTAATTTTACTTTTTCTTTTTCTTTTTGTCTCTCTCAGGTTCTGACTCCAGTGTATGCCAAGTACACGGAGCCAAGGTAACCAGTTACTCCTTACGATCCAGAGTTGAACTGAACTTTGCGAAGAATGAACAATCAAAGAGTTCAAGCTAATCCAATCGGAGGCAACCTAAGTGATGAAGTTGAGTTGCAACCTCCGAGGGTAGTTGGTGGAGAAAACCAGATTCTAGCTGAGATTTCAATTGGGAGATGCAATGAGGGTGCATGGCCCACCAGGCCCATGACTGCATGACAACTATAGGGGCAACATAAATATTGCTGACTCAGATGGACCTCTTGTCCTATCCCCTTTGCTGCCGGGGTACACATTTGTAGTGACCAGTAGCTTGATGCAGATGCTTACATCGAGGGGCTTGTTCTCAGGATCGCCATCGGAGGACCCACATGCTCACTTAGCCAAGCTATGGGTGGTGTACAAAAAGCTGTGTAGGTCGACCATACTTGGATATGGAAATTATCGGATTGCGAGTGTTCCCTCTATCACCGACAGACGATGCTGCTATATTGTTCACTGAGCTCCCTTATAACTCAATCTATACATGGGACCAACTGAAGGATGTGTTCTTAGCAAGATATTATCCAGTGTCCAAGAAGCTCAATCACAAAGATAAGGTCAACAATTTTGTGGCATTACTTGGAGAGTCTGTAAGTAGCTCTTGGGACAGATTCACTGCGTTTGTAAGAGGTGTTCCGAATCAACGTATTGATGATGAGTCATTGAAGGAATATTTATATCGAGGTAAAGATGACAACAATAAAGCAGTGCTTGATACTATAGTTGGAGGATCATATGGTGAGTGCACAAACACTCAGATTGCATAAAAACTGGAGAAGATCTCTCGCAACAAAAAAGCATGGAGCACTAGGAGGTCGGATACCGGATGAAACACATTTGCCATTCATACTACAAACAACCAGTCTGTAGATGAGATTCGTGAGAAGATGGCTCAGATGAGAATCGAGTAAGGGTTGGTATTGAAGCATGTGAGCGAAAGTGCGGAAAAGGTAAATGTTGTGAATTACTTGACTAGAACTCCACCACCAGTTCAAGAGTGTTATTATGAAGCGGATACTTATGCGGTGAATGATTCGACGGGGGTTCCCTACCAAATGCCCAAGGTTCCAACACAGATAATTGGCGCCAAGGTCAAGGAAACCAAGGTCGGAACTATGACAATTACAACTGAGAGGGTCAATATGTCTAGGATGGGAACTTCAATCACGATAGCAACTACAACCGGAACAACTATGGCAACAAAAATGATCGGGTTGGACCTTATGTCCCCTATCAAAAAAATTGGGAATATGGTACTAGGGAAACTGAAGGCAATATGGCGCGTATTGAAGATATGATGCAGAAGAAGATGAGAAGGTTTGATGCAACTGATGAGAATGTGAAGGAGATGAGAAACGACTTGTCTGGTATTGGCAAAAAGTTGATGCCCATGCAGTGTCAATAGAGCATCTAGAGCAGTAGATGACTCAGTTGTCTACTACAGTGAACCCACGTCAACCTGACACCCTTCCTAGCAACACCATCCAAAATCTAAAGAATGATGGTAATTGTATGGCAGTTACTACTCGAGGGGGTAAGCAAACCATTGATTCACCTATGTCGTCTGTGGTGGATGTTGATATTAGAAAATAGATGATGTGGTAGAGGTTAGAGAAGAGTCTGAGAATGTGACAAAGAAAGAAGTAGATATATCTCAGAAAGTGGTCCCCATACGTAGACCTCCACCACTTTTTCCACAGAGGTTAGTGAAGAAGATTGAAGATGGTAAATATCACAGGTTTATTACTATGTTGAAGCAGTTTTCCATCAACGTTCCTTTGATAGAAGCTTTGGAGCAAATGCCTGGGTATGCGAAGTTTATGAAAGATCCGGTGACAAAGAAAAGGTCTGTGAGTTTTGAAGATGATGATAGACTGCAACATTGTAGCGCTATTGCTATAAGGTCTCTTGTGCAGAAAAAAAAAGACCCTGGTGCTTTCACGATCCCATGTACTATAGGGTTGTTACACTTTGCTAAGGCATTGTGTGGTCTTGGTGCTAGCATCAACCTCATGCCATTGTCTATTTATAAGAAGTTGGGTATATGGGATCCAAAGCCTACTACGATGCGGTTACTTATGGCCAATTGAACCTTGAAAAGGCCCATTGGTGTACTCCGTGATGTGCTAGTGAAAGTGGAGTCGTTAATCTTTCCGGCGGATTTTATGACTCTTGACAGTGAGATTCATTTTGAGCTTCCCATCATCCTTGGCAGACTATTTTTTGCCACAGGGCATGCATTGGTTGATATGGAGAATGGGCAGATGAAGTTCAGACTGAACAATGAAGAAGCAACTTTCAATATTTGTAGGTCCATGAAGCAGAGTAATGAGCTCCAAACGGTATCTGCTATAACTTACACAGTTGAGAGTGGAACAAAAATGGAAATTAAAGAGCAACTCAGTGTTGAGGCACTAGCAACAGTTATAATGAATTTCGATAGTGATGGAATTGAAGTGTATGTTGAGGTGGTAGCTATACTCAATAGGTGCGAATATAAGTTAAAACCAAAGAAGTATGACTTAGACATGAAGAATCACGAGTCTCCACCCGCGAGACCATCTATTGTGGAGGCACCAAAATTAGAGCTTAAGGCTCTACCACCGCATTTGAGGTATGTATTCTTGGGTAGAGATAATACTTTGCCGGTCATCATTGCGGCATATTTAAATGCGAGACTAGTGGAGTGCTTGGTGACTGTGTTAAAGAGGTTCAAGAGAGCTATTGGGTGGACTATTGCGGATATTATTGGGATTTCTCTCGATATTTGTTCCTCTAAAATCCAACTCATGCCAAATCACAAACCTAGTATTGAGCACTAAAGAAGTTAAATCCACCTATGCAAGAGGAAGTTAAAAAAGAGATTATCAAGTGGTTGGATGTTGTAGTTATCTATCCCATTGCAGATAGTAGTTGGGTATGTCATGTTCAATGTGTGCCCAAGAAAGGTGGGATTACTGTGGTTCCTAATGAGAGAAACGAGCTTGTTTCGATGGGGCCCGTGACTGGATGAAGAGTCTGCATGGACTACCGTAACCTAAATGGTTGGACAGAAAAGGACCATTCCCTATGTTATTCATGGATCAAATGTTGGATAGACTTGCTGGTAAGGGTTGGTATTTTTTTCTTGATGGTTATTCAGGCTACAATCAAATTTCTAAAGCTCCGAAGGACCAAGAGAAGACCACGTTCACTTGCCCTTATGGGACTTTCGCCTTCAAACAGATGCCCTTTAGGTTATGCAATGCTCCAGCAACCTTCCAGCATTGTATGATGTCGATATTTTATGATATGGTGGAGGACACTACTGAAGTGTTCGTGGATGATTTTTCTGTGGTAGGTGACTCTTTTGACTGATGTCAAGATCATCTAGCTGAGGTGCTTAAAAGGTGTGAAGATTGCAATCTGGTGCTAAATTGGGAGAAGTGCCACTTTATGATGAAAGAAGGGATAGTTTTGGGTCATTGGATTTCTGAGAAGGGCATTGAGGTTGATTGAGCAAAGGTAGAGGTAAGTAATTGAAAAGCTTAAACCACTTATCTCTGTAAAAGGTGTTCAGAGTTTTCTTGGGCATGCAGGTTTCTATAGGAGGTTCATCAAAGATTTCTCTAAAATTGCACATCCATTGTGCAAACTGCTCGAAAAGGAGTATAACTTTGATTTTGATGATGCTTTTCTGAGGGCATTTGGAGAGCTGAAGGAGAAGTTGTTTACTGCACCTATCATTATTTCATCGGATTGGGGACAACCGTTTGAGGTAATGTGCGATGCGAGTGGAGTGGCGCTTGGTGTAGTATTGGATAGAGGCGAGATAAAAATCTCCATCTTATTTACTATGCTAGCACAACTTTGAATATGGCCCAGAAGAATTATACTATGACTGACAAAAGCTTCTTGCGGTGGTTTTTGTTGTCGAAAAATTCTGATCCTACCTGCTTGGTACTAAGGTCATAGTGCATACTGACCATTTTGCATTGAGGTATTTGATGGCGAAGAAGGATGCAAAATCGAGGCTGATTAGATGGGTATTGTTGCTGCAAGAGTTTGATTTTGTGGTAAAAAATAGAAAGGGGACTGAAAATCAAGTCGCCGATCACTTGTCCAGATTAGAGGAAGAGGCTATGCTTAAGCTTGCTGATATGGCTGAAATTAATGATACTTTTCCTGATGAACATGTATTGGCTGCTTCTCATGATCTGATTCCTTGGTTCGCAGATTTTGCTAATTAGTTGGCAAGCGATTTGGTGACACTGGACTTGTATTTTCACCAAAGGAAAAAGTTTATGCATGATGTGAAGAAATTCTTTTGGGATGGGCCTTATTTGTATTGTAGTTGTGCTGATAGGATTATTCGTCGCTGTGTACCCGAGGTTGAGATGTTGAGTGTACTTGAAGAATGCCATTCATCGCCTGTTGGTGGGCATCATAATGGTATTTGGACTGTGCATAAGATTTTGCAGTGTGGGTACTACTAGCCTACCATCTACCAAGATGCTCATGATTTTGCCAAGTCTTGTGATCGTTGCCAAAGAGAAAGAGGATTTCAAAGAGGCAAGAGCTTCTTATGAATCCTATATTGGTGATAGAGTTGTTTGATGTATGGGGCATTGATTTTATGGGTCCATTTGTGAGTTCACATGGGATAAAGTATATTCTTGTTGCAGTTGATTATGTATCGAATTGGGTGGAAGCAGTTGCGCTCCCCAACAATGAAGGTAAAAATGTCACCACATTCTTGAAAAAGAATATCTTCCCCACATTTGGTACACCGAGGGCGATTATCAGTGATGGAGGCTCCCACTTTTGTAATAAGTTGTTCAAGGCACTACTTGAGAAGTATGGTGTCCGCCACAATGTACCCACTCCTTACCATCCACAAACTAGGTGGCAAGTTGAAGTGTACAACAGAGAGATCAAACAGATTTTGGCGAAGACTGTGAATGCTAATAGAACGGATTGGTCAAGGAAGCTTGATGATGCTCTATAGGCCTATCGCATTGCATACAAGACCCCATATGTATGTCTCCTTACCAACTTGTATGTGGGAAGTCTTGCCATTTACCGGTAGTGCTAGATCATAAGCCTTTGTGGGCGATGAAGAAGCTAAATTTGGATTTGGGCGCCACATCTAATCAAAGAATGAATGACTTGAATATGCTTGATGAATTTCTCCTAAAAGCTTATGAAAGTTCAGCCTTGTACAAGGAGAAGATGAAGAGGTATCATGACAAATAATTAAAAAGCGAGAATTTGTTGTGGGTGATCTTGTGCTTCTATTCAACTCTAGGTTGCGTTTGTTTCCGGGCAAACTCAAATACAAATGGACCGGGCCATTTTTGCTCACAAAAGTGCTTCCCCATGGAGCGATTGAGATTGAAAACAGTGAAGGAACAAGGTTCATGGTTAACGGGCAAAGAATCAAGATCTATCTAGGAAACGCAGAAACTGTGCAAGAAGTTGTTAAAGCCTATCATCTTGATGAAGTCTGATTATTCAATAGGCCTGCGTCGTGCCGCGACGTTAAATCTAGCACTGCTTGGGAGGAAATCCAAGATGTAAAATCTAGCCAACAATAGGTTTTGTTTTCCATTTAGTAATTTTCTTTGTTTAGTTGCTTCTCTGCACTCATTTAGATAGTTGTTTTACTGTTGTTTTAGTGTTGGCTAGAAATAGCATAGGGTCCGTCTCTAAAAAGTTTCCAGAAAATGTAAAAAGAACGTGCTAATGGTTGCTACATGTGCAGGGGCGAAAAGCAGAATCTGTAGGAAAAAGGTCTGGTGCAGCATCTACGGACCCCATTGACAGCCAGTAGTTCAGTCCACGGATCGTCAATAGTGTCCATAGATCCCAGGTAAGTTCTGATATTTTCCAAGTTAGAATGTCATTTACGGTCCCAATCTACAGACCATAGGTTGATCCACGGACCGTAGACGGGGTCTCGTGGATCCAAACCCTAATTCTATCTGACCTGACCTGAACCGCCTATTTAAAATTCCGCTAATTTGAAATCATTTCCACTTCCCTCCATTCACTCTCCAACCGGTTCAAACACTTCAACTCCCCTAAATCACTCCATAACTCCCCCATAAAATCATCTCTTCCATTCCCCCATAATTCCCACGATTCCTTTGCATTTTGAATACTACTCATCCATATTCCACAAAAGGGTCTGGTGTTTGGTTTAGTAACGAAGATGTGGTTTTTGGTCTTAAAAGAATCTATCATCACACAATCACCCTATTCCCGTTGCCCAAGGTAATAGACTTTCTCGCCACTTTGAAATTCGATTCATTGATATTTTATAGAAAGTCAGGGATTGGGTTTTGACCTTGGGTAATTGTTAGATGAAATTGCAAGCTAAAATTGAAAGTTACAATACCCTTAGAACGATAGATAGTGATTGTATTGCCTTGTTGTATGAGATTATAAGTCTAAATGTAAGTTTCGAATTAGGGTTCCAAAATTTGTCTTAAATACTTGTTAAAATGATTAAACGGAATCCTAAGAATGACAAACTAGCATGATTAAGTGTTGAAATGCATGATTAGACTAGGACCCTGTTAAAAATGGTCAAACATGTGAGATTGAAAGTAAAGTATGTCTAAAACCGAGCACATATCCCATCCATGAATCCCCGTCTACGGAGCGTATATCAATCTACGGACAGTAGATAAGGTCTGTGGATGGAAGCACTCGAAGAGTTCACTAAGTGTCAAACCACGAATGTGGACTACGGTCCGTAGATCATTCTACGGACCATTATGTACAGCCGTTGCTTCCCTCTGTGACCAATATTATTGGTCTTCTGATCCACAGAAGGGATCCATGGACAGTAGATCAGTCTACGAACCGTAGATCCACACCGTAGATGAACACTGTAGCCACTGTCTGAAATTTTTTTTAGTCTTTGTTGGTGTCATTTTTTAGTTCTAAAATCATTTCGAGTGTGTTGTTAGTTAGTCTTAGCACCTACACAAAAATGGGCACGTCTTCAGGTTAATTGACGAAGATGATGATGTGGAGACGGATCCTGCATACGTTCGTCCCAACACGAGGACCTCGCCCACTGCACCCCGAGTCACAAGAGGCATTCCCCGGAAGGTGATTCCCGACGTAGTCTATGTCTCCTAGTCTGATGAGGAGCACACACTGATCGGGTCTACATCTGGCTCTGAGTCTAGCCATGCTTCAGGGTCCGAGTTTGCCCATGCTTCAGGTTCCATTGATAAATCAGCCACAGGTTCCGACAATAATGCACAAGCAGCCTCGTCTGATGAGGCCACTAGCTCAGAATCAGTACCCGTACCACAGAATGATGACCCCACTCCAGTGGCTGGCGAGCCAAATATATGGTGTGTTGAGGGCTAATGGTAAATTTATCAGGATGACAAGATGAAGAATGACAAAGAGAAGATGGCCCGACC
This sequence comes from Solanum verrucosum, assembly GCF_900185275.1. Taxonomy (NCBI): domain Eukaryota; kingdom Viridiplantae; phylum Streptophyta; class Magnoliopsida; order Solanales; family Solanaceae; genus Solanum; species Solanum verrucosum. Next base: position 228,024 of record NW_026019991.1, on the reverse strand, counting down.
TATTACAGAGGAGTGCAAAGTCCTCACGGGGAGCTTGCACATTATCCCCGACATCCACCGGCGTTTTAAACTTCACAACTGTGACTGGATAGATCGAGACTTTAAGATGTATAGCAAGGAGATTGTGTGGGACTTTTATGCCTCCTATGCTGCCACTCTCCGAGGTTCGATTGACATGAGGTCTAAGCCCACAGCCCAGGACCCTATCACTTCTACTATGGTCCTAGGTTTTTCAGTAGACATCTTATAGACCACTATCAGCCGATTCCCTTATGGCCCTGGTCCTGATCACACTTGGGCCCTCAACACAGCCGAATTTGATTACATATGGGATGTTGTGAGGAGTGGAGCCTTCACGCGTAATGCTAAGCAGAGGGAGGCTGTTGCATTACTTTATATTTCTTTCCCGCTCTAGGTCATTTCTTTTATATTGCATTAATTTTGTTGTTTAGAGCTTTTCTACACCGATCTTAAGTCATTTATAACCTAATCGTTCATTTGATGAGTCTGATAATTTGATCAGCTAATCGTTCATTTGTTTTTATGTGAGTTTGTATATATTAAATCTTATGAAACATGACCTTTTATGTGGCCCTCGAGGCTTTCGAGATCATTTTGAGCTATATTTTGGGTTTTTTTTGCCTAAAATAGAGTTTGGGTGTGGAACCTACTTTTTGTGGAGATGTCCTCCGTTGAAAGTCTTGACAGCTCCTTGAGCCTGAAATGTCACTTCTGATTGGTATCATATTCATTTAGTGTTAGTCAGACCCTGAACCATTTCTGAAAGTCCGTTTGAGACTTGGGGTTTTAATCCCTAGTGTTTGTATATCAGATGCTGGTGAAGGCTCTTAAGTGGAGCCTAGGTGGGCTTCTACAGAGCCACCCCTATGGAACTGCTCTTGTGGAAAGGTGGTCTCATATGGGAAGGTGACCAGGTCAGTAGGCCTCGGTCAAGTACAACCTTGGTTGCACTTACGACCTCACGCCTGCGGAGCCAATGCCCGATTTTGTGAAGTAGGCTGACCAGTGGACCACTACACCAACAGATTTTTTCCGTACCTGCGACATTGGGGTCGCACATGTGGGCCTTTACATTTATTAAAACAGACGGCACATAACCGTTTATATTCGATGAATTTTCTTAATTTTTTTCACTAACTCATTCACAATTGAGCGATTTGTTTTTATTTTCTTTTTTTTAAAGAACTCTTTGTGTGTTTAATTTTAATTATAAAAAAAATATCACTTATACTTTGACCAGTATATTATATTAACGTAAAAAGAAATCACATGATTTGTTTCTCCTTCTACAATCTCAAGAACCAAAATCCTATAGTAATTGATATCTAAAATAGTTTGTGAAATGAAATTAACATCTTAGATAATTATTACACATAGCCATCTTGATAATTTGCAACAAAAAATTCAAATTCATGAATGTATAAAATATTGTTAGAATTTGCATATTACATGTAAATAAGATGTAAAAAATATTAAATGTAAAATTGCACAATTGTGAGGGAGATTGATTTTTTTTTTTACTAAATTCACCTCATAAATCATTGTGTTCCATCGGTTCAATTAGAGACAAATCGCTCAAAGCTAATCGTTTTTGTTAGAGAAAAAAAAGTTGTTGTTTATGCATTTTAGTGAAAAAAAATAAGTTTCACTTTTGGTTTCAAACTCTATAAAAGTGTCGAGTTCAAGAAATTGCAAAAGAAAGAGAATTGTTAGAATTAGATAACAATATTTTAGAATGCTTATGTCAGGCATTTTGATCTCTTCAAAAGTCATATGTGCGATAAATTTTCTTGTTTAGCAACAAAATATATTGGTCGCTTATAACATCATTTTTAGTAGTGATTCTAATTAACTTATGCCAAATTAATGTTATGAAAGGATAATTGTCCACCGGAAAATATTGATCATCTAAATATCTATATGTTATTATTAAGGGAAAAGGGTCTGAAAAATACTCCAACTTTGGCCGAAATTGTTGTTACGCTACCAAATTTTATGAAGGACCTTTTACCCTAACACTATTTAATAGTGTATTTTAAATGTATATATGTGCCCACGTGGACACGTTACAGTAACACCCCAGAAATTTTTTGAACTAAGACTCGAACCATCCTTTATTGTAAAAGGTCACTTGATATAGCACCTTCAGTTCCAAAAAGAATTAAAGAGAATTCATTCAAGTCGTTCCTTAGTTCTTTTAAGTTTTGGGTCAACTTCAAATGACCATAACTTTTAGTACACGATGAGTTAGGAGACCCATAAGATATCAAATGAAAGGTCTTGGAATCCTCCTTCCAACGCCGCCGAGTTTACTAATTTTTGAACTTGTATGAGGGAGAAATGACCTTTTGAAGCCGGGCTGTTCAAATAAGAATAGTTACCTGAAAATATGAGGGGTATTTTTGTCTTTTCCTTACCCAATCGGATTTAAACGTTTTTAGTAACGGTTTAAATATCTAAACTGATAAGAATCAGTTTCATTCACCCCAAAAGCGTTGGGGTTTTAGAGAGAAGATTCAAGAGGAGAAAAAATTCAAAGTTTCACACGTTTGTTCAAGAAATTTAAGATTTCTCCAAGAACCTAGTTCTTTAAGGTACGTAAGCTTCCATAGTTTTGGGTTCTATCACCCACACACCAATCATGAGTTTCTTTTGCGAATCTATCCATAAATATTGAACAATTTAATTTCTTGATGAGTTCTTGAAGTTTCCTTATTGATTAAGTTTTGATGTAAGAATCTACTTAGATCAATTTCAAACAGCCATATATCTTAGACTATAAAGAGTTATGTGGGCCATAACCTATCAAATTAAAGGTATTTGAATCTACTTTCCAACGCCACCAATTTCTCATCAATCCAATTTCTGAGTAAAAAGTTATGACTATTTTAGTAACCTATATAGTGCTGTTACGAATTAGCTAACGGGAAAACTTTAAAAAACATAGTTTTTGTCTTCTTACCTCCAATAAAACCCTAAAACGAATTTCTTTACTAATAAAAGGCTCAAAACAATCAGATTTTCATGTTTTAATCCATCATTCTCTTCTCTCTCAGACCCTAGGACAAAACCCTAAGCAAAAATCAAAGTAGAAGACTCCATTCAAAATTCTTCTAATCTTTTTCAAGATTGTTCTTCAAGGTATGTTTTTGTCCAAGAATTCCATTCTTTCCAACTCAAATTCTTCCATAAAATTATGAATCACTAATGAAAATAAAAAATCTTGCCCATAGATATTTCAAGAAACTAATTCAAGAATCTCAAGAAAGGTTTTCTTGATCATTTACCTTGAAGCAAGGGTTCCAAGGCTTCTAATCAACTTCTTCTTCAAGATTCTTTAAGAACCTTGTTCTTCTAGGTATGTAAGGCTATCGTAGTGTTGGACTAGTTCATACTCACGCCCTATGTCTTCTTTCAAACTAGTAAAAGAGAAATCTAGTATTCTACCCCTAGATTTGAGTATTCTTGAGATAAGTTGATTTGAGTTCTTGAGTTCATGGTTCTTTTAAAAATTCTATTCCTAATTATGGACTTTCTATATTTTTATTGAGATCCTTGAGTTGATTTGTTCATGTCTATAATTCAACATGAAGCCTATTTTGAGTTATAAATCTTGAGAAGTTTTTCAAAGCCAACACTTGAGTTTTAAACTGTGTTTTGAGGAAGTAAGTATGATAATGAGAAGAGTCGTATACATGAGTTCCATATTGTTATTTAGACCCTGGAGTCTAGTCGGTCATGCTCATACATTCCGCATGAACTCCATACATTGAGTATCTTTGAGGGGAGTAGCATCTTCGAGTTCTATCTCTTTAAGCATTGAGTTCCTAATCCTTTTAAGATTATATTCCTACTTATGGGACTACTACATGTTACCCATAAAGCTCTTGAGTTGCGTTGTTCATGCCCATAATTCCGCATGAACCCTCTCAGTCGAGTAGTCTAGAGATGAGTAGTATCACTAAGTCTTGAGTTCTGAGTACTGAGGTTCTTTAATGTTATTAAGATCCCTGAGTTGAGTCGTTCATGTTCATAATTCCACATGAACCCTATGATTTGATTTATAAATTTTAAAAAGCTTTTTAAAGCCAACACTTGAGCTCTTAAACTGAGTTTTGAGAAAGTAAAGATGAGTTTTGAGAAAAGAGTTTTCTAAAACATGATTAGCATGACAATCGAGTATGCCATAATTGTATGAGCAGTATGGTATTTAGATATACTATCAATGTTTTTGCAGTATGACTTCCCGAGTCATAAATGATCATATTATAATATGATTTTGAAATGTTTTTGAGAAAAAGCAGAGTTGAATTCATTTTCTTTAAAATGAAATATAGGAACTAAGTATTCCAAGAGTAAATATTTTCACATTTAAGATGAGGGGAAACTGAGATTTGCAGAAGAGTTTTGAGCTGTTTGAGTACCATCTCTTTTAAGAGAAAATATTTTTGGGTAATAATCGTAAATCACTGAAAAAGTTATGTTTCTAAGCATATGAGCCAGTATATTTTGGGAGTAATATTGAGCAGCGATATGAGGGAGAGTTCATATAACTCACAACACCCATAAACCATGTAACCAACGTGGGTAAAAAGAGTCATACTTTTTAGATGATTCCTTAATGCTTTTTATCATAGACTAGTAGATCCAGTTAGTGAGTGGGTCTTATACCCTAGAAAAGTATAGGATAGTTTTGACAGCGTGGGTGAGACGATGTATCATCACATAGCTCATAGTAATGGTTGTCGGTTAGAGAAACTCCCACAGAGATATTTTGTATTCTCATATACACAGAGTTGTATGTATTTTTATATACCAATTGAGTTATTATTGTATTCTTCAATACGATTGAGTTATTATCCACTATTTTAAAGGTTTTCCATATATTGCATCTTTTATGGTTGATTTATCCTTGAGTGTATTGAGTTGAGTATCTTGAGTTGAGTACCTTTGAGTTGAGTTGAGTATCTTGAGTTGAGTACCTTTGAGTTGAGTTGAGTATCTTGAGTTGAGTACCTTTGAGTTGAGTTGAGTATCTTGAGTTGAGTACCTTTGAGTTGAGTATCATATCTTTGAGTTAAGTATCTTATTCTTGAGTTGATTTTAGTTGAGTGAGTTGAGAAGAGGTAAGTATATTTCCTTTTTATCAAGTTCAAACCTATGTTTATGCTTTCAAATTCGCCTAGCATGCTCATACATTCCACGTACTTGATGCAAATACAGGTATTTAGGATCATCAATAGGCAATTCGTTGATGTCATGTGATATTCGAGTCAAGTTTGGCGAGACTTCTTATATTCCAGAGGACTTTACCTTTACCTTACTAATGTATTTTTGAGATGTCGTGGGTCTTGTCTCAATATCTTTGTGTAATAATAGAGGTTTCATAGATAGACAAAGTTGAGTAGTTTTGAGTATGTATCTTTCTTGAGTTGTTTTTTTCAAACTCTGAGTTATCTATTGAGTATTGGTCAGATTAATTTCAAGTTGAGATTATTGAATTTAATTCAGTTTTTAAGATTTTGCATGCTTAAGTTAGTCTTCCTCTTGTAGTCAGCTAGGATGAGGGTTCACTTGGGGACCAACAATTGTTCTTGAGTGCCTGCCACGTCCAGGGTAGACTCGGGTCATGACAATTAGTATTTATAATGATGCAATATTTATGATGTCCACGTTTGCACATATATACCTTTAAAATACACTATTAAATAGAGTGGGGTGGGGGGGCGGTAAAAGGTCCTTTCCAAAGTTCAGTATTGTTACAGTAATTTCGGTCAAAGTTCAGATATATTTCAAACCTTTTTCCCTATTATTAATGTGTAAAGCACAATTTTTTTAATAAAAGATCTTGTTCTAATGAATCTGTTAATTTATAATGCTGAATAATTTCCTGTTTACTTACACACATAAACTATATCCGATCCTCTTCCCACAACAACCTAACTAATATAGTCTCAAGTTAAATTTTAATATACTTGGTTTTCTATATACCTTATAGAAAGTGTAATAGTAGAATTTATGTTGTATCTATAATATAGATGTATGTGTTTGGTTTATAAATATAAGTGATGTGCCCAATTACACGAATATTTAGTATCATTAACCCGTAGATAAACATAGGGATGCTTATGAGATAGAATAACAAGACATTCACATTGATCATCTTCTCATTAACGTGTATGTTTTCATCAACTATTTTTTTAATAAATTCCAAACATATACATTATATTTAATTTATGTGTTTAGTTAGAGGTTCATCTAAATATAAAATGATTCAAAATATGTGGCTATTATTTGACACAAAACATACAGAAAAATAATGTTCAACGACAACATGAACATGGACAGATGAACATACCTCAATCTAACAATGAGAGATATTGCAAAGTATGATTTCTCATAGGGGGGTTTGAACCCTCAACATACACTAGTGTGACAAGCATTTTCACTGCTTTTTCACCACTGAGCCAACAATCAATTTTTTTAGGGGGTTCACAAGTTAATATACATATATATTTATTTAATTTTCTAATACAAATACAGGGTCTACGATAAAGTTAGTGGATTCGTTGTAATCCATAAACCCCATCTAGCTCCGTGCGCCTCTGATCTTTATCATTACTATTCACAACATTGAAGCTATATACGAATGGATCTCACATGTAGCTTGTCCTTGAAAAAATAGTTGTGGATGTGTATATCAAACCATATTGATTGGAAACTTGTGCCAGTGTGTATTATAAAGAAGAGAGCAAATGTCAGTGAGCGGAGAGTTGTATATTTTATTTTATTTTGTAAAAGCAGAATAAAATATATTTTTTACTTATAGAGATAGTTGTGTGTTTTTATGTATGATTTTGAAGGACTTATTTTAAGTTTTTCCGTTCGCTTACGTTTCATTTAAGGGCATTTTTTGTCCATTTAACTTACTATGTGGGCATAAATAGACCAAAGTATACACGAAGGGAATTTTTGATCATTTCACATAGTACAAAGACATTTTTGGCCCTTTTCGTTTTAGAAATGATATATAACAATAGATAATTGGAATTTCTATGAACAAAAGAAATGTGATTTTACAATACACTATAGAATAGTTGAGTGATCATTTAGTAGAGAACTCTTTCATTCATCTACAAAGACGTAAGCTACTTATTATTTAATTTTATTTTGTTCAATTTAACCAATATATTTTATCATTTATAAATTATATTTTGTCCTTGTAAACTCTAGTGTATATGGAGTTGTTGTGATGAATGAGGCTGAATCATCATTGGTGATGGAAGTAAAGGAGAAGCAAGACAAGGACCCCATTCTACTTGAGTAGAAGGTCGATGTTAATAAGCAGAAGCTGATCACTTTTGAACAAGAGGGAGATGGCGTGTTGAGGTATCAAGGTAGGTTGTGTGTTCCAAGATAGGTTCATGGAAGAATCCCACAGTTCCAAGTATTTGATTCATCCAGGTTCCAACAAGATACACCATGACTTGAATAAAGTCTATTCGTGGAGCAGTATGGAGAGGTGTATTGCAGATTTCGTTAGTAAATGTCTAAATAGCCAACAAGTCAAAGTTGAGCACTAGAGTCCACGTGATGTGACTCAGAACATAGCTCTTCCAAAATTGTAGTTAGAGATAATTAATATGGACTTTATTACTAGCTACCTACGATATAACAGACAACATGACTCAATTTCGGTGATTATGGGCCACATGACTAAATCAGCCCATTTCTTGCCCGTAAAGACTACATATTCAACAGAGGGTTATGTCATATTGTATATCTGAGAGGTAGCTTGACTTCATAGTGTCCCCTTGTTTAATAACCCGAACCGTCGTTGATTTAGACGAACTAAACGTCTTTAATAACTCAGGCCCACCATCTTGCTAGAGTAGGGATGATGCCACTACGGTGGCGGTGCTCCAGCGGTATGGGGAGCGCCAGAGTGGGTGAGACGAAGGAAAGAACTTAGATGACGCGAAGTCTTATTTTCTCTTTTTTCCCTAAGTGCTAAAAAGAGGCGAGGATCTCCCCAAAAACCCTCAAAAGGCTGCTATAGGCCTGGGAAGGAAGGAAAAATAGATTTCTAGCGCAAGGCTGACGACAACTCACACATTCTCGGCCAAATTCCACCGTCTCATTGTCTGTAAGCCAAGATTGGAGCTACAACCCCTCTGCAACTTCTTGGTGCCCAGGTAGGCTAGGTTTAATCAATTCAATATTCATAAATTCGTGTTCACTACATAATATAAGGTTAATTAATAGTAAGATTCATATTTGGGCCATCGGGCATGGAAAAATGGATGATTGTACATGTACTCGAGTTGCTAAAGATGATGTGTACCGTGGGGAAAATCCTTGTCTTGTGAACTAGGGTTAGATGATGGTTCAACCACTAGTTTTGTGTTGTATATGCTTATTAATGGCCCGATTGTATGTGTACATGAATTGATTAGAGAAACATCAATCGAACCTAATGAGATGACTAATTATGAATAATTTCATGCCATGAACCTGTTACCTGACTATGTGACTATATGAACTGTTCATTATGGGTGTGATTATGGATTTGCTTGTGCTGAGCTGATTGGGTGTCACGTTCTGACACATCTACTGGATCGGGTGTCACGTTCCAACTTATATATTGGACCAGGTGTCACGTTCTGACTCATATATTGGATGGGGTGTCACGTTCTGCGACATATATATTGGATCAGGTGTCACGTTCCGACACACTATAGTTTGGGTGTGGGTTCCATGAGAGAACCACTAGTGAGCATGACATTTATGTCTACCTGTTATTGACATTGGGAAATTGAATGTGCCCTTAAAAAATAAATGAATTATGCATGTTGTATATGTGTGTTTACTGTGTTGTAATTAAATGGCTAATATTTAGTCATTTGAATTGATTATGAATAAGCGGGCCCACCGGTATGCAGTCTGGTAAGAAAAAACCGAAGGTCTAGGTGTTATTATATAATATGGTTAGAGGGGCTGTCGATGTTGAAATGACCCAAAAAGTTCTTAAAAATGTGCTTCGGAAGTTACCGGAAACTTGTTTAGCTATATATAAAAAAATCTGTTTTGTTTTTCGAAAATCCGACTTCATATTCTTGTTTAGGGGGTCAAATTGAGTGGGAAATGGGTCTAACCCAAATTTTAGAGCAACCGTATCAAAATCCAAAATTTCCAAGTGAAGCCTTTTTTGAGGGTCTACTTTGGAGGGTCATATCTCCTAGAACACAAATTATTGGGTGGCCAATAACATATCCATGGAAAGCCCTTTGAGTTAGCTACCTAACGCACTTTGTTTCACCTCAGTCGGAGTTCGGACGAAGAAGTTATGCCCATTTTCGTAAAATCTGTCCGGCAAGAAAGGCAATTTCCAGTGAGCATTTTTACTGTTCACCCGCCTCATTTTTTTTCTAAGTGTTTGACCATTTTTCCAAAGGGCATATGTTATTTCCTATATACCATTAGTTCAATTCCCATCTCTAAAACATTTCCCAAAACACCTCTCCCATACTTAGACACATTTTCTCTCAAGTTCTCCCAAGAACCCTAATCCAAAACCTTCCTCAGGATTGAAGAGACTCTTGCTCCAAGTTCCAAGCTTCCATTGAAGACACTCTCCACTACAACAAATTTGATTATCAAGGACAAATAATTTCGTCATCTATAAATCATATTTCGTCACTAAAAATTTTGTGTGACGAAAAAAATTTCGTCAATCAGTCGTCACTAAATGTGTGTCGCTAAAAGTATACAAAGACGATTTAGTGTTTCGTCGCTAAAAGTATACAAAGACGATTTAATGCATAAATATTTGTGACAAATTTATTTGTCATAAAAAGTGTAACTTTTTTGAAGTTAATAGTATGTTTTGTCACTAAAAGGGATATTACTACCGACAAGATTATATCGTCGCTAATTATTTAGTTCAATCAGTGACGACAATAATTGTCTCTAAAGTTATATATATTTCGTAGTTGAACAAATCTAATATCGTCGCTAATGACTATTTTTTATACACAAAAAATATTTTGTCCTTAAATATATAAATTAGGTACAAATTTATTATTATAAAAAGGTTAATAATTTTGTGGTTAAATCTATCATTTTGTCACTAAAAGGATTGCTTTTACTGACAACATATATTGTCACTAAATATTATCATGATATTGTCACAAAATAATAAAATAATTCATATTCCATAAAAAAGGGCACTAGGACAATATACTTTTGTCACTAAATGTAGTCAACTTGTGATGAAATAATTTTTTCATGACAAAATATTTATCTTAAAAAAATTATTTTTATCGTTGCTACAAGTTACCTTTGATGATAAAATATTTTGTCACTAATCACTAATAATTGATGACATTTGATTATTTTATATTGACATTATTTATTAAATTAGAGTTGCATATTGAAAATTAAATAGTAAAATATGCTATATAATGATAAAATTCACCTATGATCATATAATAAAACAACTAAAATTATACTAAGATAATTCTCATTACAAACTCCTTAAATAAAAGTAAAATATGTCCAATAACAAAAAAAATCTAACTAAAATATACTAAATATTACTCATAAACAAAGACATAAAAGTAAAAGTTCCTTCCAAAGTATCAATAATGTGCTGACACTTAGCTTGCAATCAATCTTGATTCAATTTTCACCTTTTATACCTGTAACAAAAAAAGACAAAAAATAAATGTAAGATTTAAATTGAGATGTTCATACTAGAGTCAAAAGTAAAATATGTACCATGAGTGTCTTTCATAGGTTGTAATGTCCAGTTTTATAAGACTTATTGGATAGATTGTCCTTGGTATTACAATTCCATATATATATATATATATATTGGTAATTTTCAATTTATAGTATAAATTTTAGGGAAAATGCATAAGTACCCCCCAGCCTATACCCGAAATCCTAGAGACACACCTAACCTTTACTAAGGTTCTATTACCCCCCCGAATTTAATTTATCTATAATATTCTACCCCTTTTCGGCCTATGTGGCACTATCAATGAAAAATTTGTCAACATGCGTTGGGCCCACAAGATAGTGCCACGTAGGCCAAAAAGGGGTAGAACATTACATATAAAATAAGTTCGGGAGGGTAATAGGACCTTAGTAAAGGTTAGGTGTGTCTCTGGGATTTCGGGCATAGGCTAGGGGGGTACTTATGCATTTTCCCTAAATTTTATCATTATAAGTTTAACATAAGTGAAAGTTTACGGAGTATATCATCACAAACTACTCTACATGGCAACATAAACTCCATCATTCATGAAAACTACTAAATATTAAAATATAATGTAATCTATGTAGGAATTCTCACATTAGAATCAAACATGACGTGAATTAAAGGAGAAACTACATATAACTATAATTTATAGCCTCATTCATTTCGTTACAAAGAAAAAAAAGGATGAGAGTTCTAGAAAACAAAATTCAAGTAAATTTTTAGAACATAATAGAAACAAGCCATCAAGTTGTAAAACAAATTTATCTGACTAAGAAATGACACAAATGAAGTAGCCAAAAGGGTTTTTTTTATCGAAGTCGACATATAAATTAGGTGCATGTTATCAACAATGTAATTCTCATTCATTTTTTCAAGGGTCTAACTCAGACATTTAAAGAAGATATTTTTAGTTCTTTGTATACAAACATCATATAAGCAAAACACAATAAATTTTTCACTTTAAGATGTAACACTTTGTAGTTTTAGTTGGGTTTCATTAATTTTCCATTTGATTTCTACTTCAAAATAACTAAATTATTTTCATCTATCTAAAAAGTCACAAACAGTCATTTGTACATGTCTAACTTTCAATTAGAATAAAAAAGGGCAGTAACATGTTAATCTATTATGCGATTGTCAGTTTAAAGAAATTGGGGACATTTAACGGTTGCTTCTTTTTCTTCCTATAGTAGCAACTATATATATCTAATATTTATTTAAAGAATATACATTTACTAATCAACTCAATTCTTCAAATATGAACAATATATTAAATTACCTATTTGTAGGAAGTTGATAATAACAAGTAATATAGAATCATTAACAAATGCAAGCCAACAACAGTAGGAAACTCATGACAATAGATTTTAACAAGATTTAAAATCACACATTTCACTTAAGAGCACCAAAATAGATCTAATAATAATTTCCTTGGTTGTCTCTTCTTTCAAGCATCTTACACATAAAAGTTTCATTATTTTTTCATTGTAAATGTAACTACATTGCTTTATAAATTAGCGTTATTTATAGTCATATGTATTTCCTCTATATGAGTAACTTAAAGAAAAATAAACAATGTTTCTCTCAAATTCAGAAAAGAAGAAGGAGATATTCAAAATGAGTAACTTACCTGCATAGTGTGCGTCTTGCCACTACTTGTAATACCACGAACAAAAATCATGAACGAAAACCTCAAGACTTCGATCCTATTTTCTTTGTTTTTGGAGTGTAGGTTTTTTTTTGTAGGACTGCTTTTTGTAGATATATAAGTGTATATATGTTGCAATGTTATTGTTTGAAAGGAATGTCAAATGCTTTGTCTTTCTAGATATAAGGGTGTGTTGTGTCGTGTGTGTGTGAGGGGGTTTATGTTGTGGGCAGCAGATAGTTAGGATGAGGAAGTTGTGGGGTAGCTTTAGGTTAGTGGGGGGTGATTTAATTAGGTAGTGGGTTTAGGTTATTTTTATTTTTAATTAAATATAATTAAAAAATATAATAATAAAAATATTAGCTAATTGTTTTGAACTAATACAAATAAAAAAGTAATTAAATAGGTAATCTGAAATTATAATTAAGAAATATTACCTTATTATTAATCTTAATTCAAAAGAATATATATATATTGTAACCTTTCATTTCTTTTTTAAACAATTGAAAATAAAACTTATCTTTAAATGTGATTCAATTTTTGTGGCTTTCACATCATTTAAAATAAACTTAATAAAAAAATTAAAATATTTAAACACTAAAAATGGTGTAAAACCTGAAGTTCGGTAAAAATTTACATGCTTACATACACAATAGGAAATAATGAATAATAGAAATATTAATTATGTATAATAATATAAAATTGTATATAAACACCTTTTATACACTATTATACATGTATATACAAGTGTATACATTTGTGCACAGTTATAATGTGCAACTCTATACATTTGTACAAGTATAATGTTGTATACGATCTCTTGTGGAAAAGACAATACAAATGTAGTTTTAAAAATATGGGCTATGTAGATGTAGTTATTTTATTAAATTGTATACTTTTGAAAATATCTCTAAATATATTCAGTACAGTTCTATTATTTTTTATTTTAAAATTATTCAGTACAATTATAAATTTATATAAAATTAAACTTTCAATTTTATTAAAAGAAAAGTAATAATAGGTTTGATTCAATCAGTAAATCGATTTAAAAAACATATTGAAAGCCATCACTATAGTAATTTATTATAATATATGTGAAATCTTAGTTGGTTAATTTATTTCATTTGTACTATCATTTTTTTTTTGGTTATTTCAAATTTCACACGGATGGAAAAGGTTAATAGAAATTCATGTAATATTTTACATCTTTACAAAATCTAAGTTTGTAAATCGATATTATCTGTGTATAGGTCCTCTACATATGTGAAATCACTACTAACTACGCATTTTTCGATAGAACCAAATAGATCGACTTAGTCTGTACAATTTACAAACCACAAAATCAATAGACACGCACAAAAATTAGCACCAAGACTTGATATATTATTTTTTCTATCGTCTTTATTGATGAAAGTGTATCAAATAAAAAATAAAATGTCTTAAACCAACAAATATTTGTGATGTGATAGTAGAACAGTACCCACTCACGGTACTTATAATCTGAATTGTATTTTTCAAAAGATGCATTGTATAATTTCGTAATTTAAGAAAATATAATTGATGAATTGATTTTTGTTATTTTTACAAAATCTATCAAATTTGTTTGTATTAATTTTCCCCCTCGCCAATTAACGAATAAACTTTGTCTATTTTTTGTGACGCACTTGTATTATTCTTTTTGACAGTTGTCACTTGTAATTATGGAGAGAAAATGTCATAAATGGTCCCTGAACTATTGTAGTAGGTCTAAAACAGTCTTTTAACTATACATTTACCAGATTTTGTCCTTTAATTATCCCAAATGTTATCAAGTATGGTCTCTTAACTATACACTTACCGATTTTAGTACTTTTTAAGTATTTAAAAATTTATCAGATTTGGTCTCTGTCTATTATTTTTATACACATAGCCTATATTTATATCAACGAAACTCATGCCTTTATGAAATTAAATGTTTAACCCATCTTTTCAATTGTTTCTATCTCCCCGCTACTTTTTCTTCAAATTGATGTTACGAAAAGAATTTTAACCACAAGAATTCAAAATAAAACGTTCCCTTCTTTAGTTGTTAACGGTGCATAATAATCGTGATTTTTTATTAAAAAAAATTCATACAAAATAAATAAAAGACTTGATCTTATTATTCAAATTTCTCTACAACAAAATAATAAAATTGATCTATTTCAAAATAAAACAAATCTTAAATAACGATAAATCTACCATTTTATAAGTTTCAACTTCTAAAAAATTAAACAAATTTCCTTCAATAAAATTGTTGGATTAGAAAATTTGGAATCAAAATATGTGAGTAAAGAACTATTAATTTTATTCGAATTGCAAGAAATTCTTTTCTTTTAAATATATAAAAATAAATCTCTCTCTACATCTTACGGGTAATAACATTTTTCTTTTTATAATAAATTTTAATATTATAAAGTCATTAACAACAATAATATTTCATTTCATCTTCCATTGAATAAAAGTCAAGGCTTCTTATTTCTTTTCCGTGAATTTTATTTTGAATCGTTAAGGTAAGGTTCTTTTCTTAAGAGTTATTTGAAGAAAAGTTAGCGGGGAAAGAGAAACACCTGGAAAATGGTTAAAAGATTTAATTTCACAGATACATGAGTTTTATTAATATAAACCAAACTATTTGAATAAAAAAAAATAGTCAAAGACCAAAAGTGATAAATATTTGAATACTTAAAGGACTAAAACTAGTAAGTGTACAGTTACAGGATTAAAAGTTGTAAGTTTATAATTAAGAGACTAAACTTGATAACATTTAAAATAGTTAAAGGACTAAATCTGATAAATGTATAATTAAGAGACTATTTTAGACACATTTCAATAGTTCAGGGATCATTTATGACATTTCCTCTAATTATGAACAATCTAGCCAAAGAAAATTTTGTATTTAGCTATGAACTTTTTTGTAGCAAATAATTGAATTATTCATCTACAAATTTTGATTCGTCCCTATTTAACACCTTACAGATTTTGTCACAATTTCTGTTGTCACTAAATCGAAGGTTTATTAGAGACAATAAAATGATTGTCACCAATTATTTATATTATTAGTGACGAAAATAAATGTAATAATTAAGTCTAAATTTTTATAGCTAAAACTTTTAATATTTAACTACAGACTCTAATTTGTCGCTATTGTAACAACATATTTTTGAGACGAAGTTATTTTGTGCCCAAAAATTAATTTATTTTAAGACAAAAGATAATTTGTCACGAATTAGATACATCATTAGTGACGAAATAATGTGTCACTGGTAACTTTAAATTTGTGACTAATAGTACTCAATAAATGGCGCCAGTTTATTTTTTGGTGGGAAATTTTAGTGGATAAAACTTTGCTACGAACTTTTATGCTTCGTCACTAAATATATTTGTCTCATATATTTAACCACAGAAAGTAATTTTTGTCACTAAAAGTGAACATTTAGTGACAAATTTTATGTCGTAGCTAATAATTTCGTAGCTATATATCATCTTTGTTGTAGTGCTCAAGACCTTCATAAAAACTCAAGGTATGTGGTTTTGAACTCATGGGTCCCTCCACCCATAGTGCCTAGACTCTAATCTACTCACTAATTCATGGTTTAAGTTAAGATTCATAAATTAGTCTTGTTCTTGTAATAATTTCCTGCACATTGAATTTTAAACATGACAAGTGATTGTTTTGAGCATGTTGTGACTCTAGAACTTGAACCCAAATTTGGAATGGATGTGGAGATTTTCATGTGGTATTGTGGGTGTTAAAAAGGTGTTGTTGTAGGTTGTTCACTGGTTTGGCTGCATAATTACTACCCTATTTTCCATGCTCTTTGATTCCATTACATGCCTTCAAGGTGTTTGACAAAATGTCCAACTATGGAGAATTGATGAATCGATGCTTTAAAGCTTGAGTTATGAGATGTATGGAAATCCAGAGATGTGTTGATGACAAACTAAGCTTGTGTATATGTTCATTCCATACGTGAGATTGCATTAGAGCCTAATGGGAATTTCCTATATAAAGTGTTGCATGACCATGCCTGGTCCGGGGGAAAAGAACCGGACAACCATGTGAGAGGTTTATATCTCACCACCTAGGATGCTTGGGGTGTGACCAACATCAACCATGTGAGAGGTTTATATCTCACCACCTAGGATGCTTGGGGTGTGACCAACATCAACCATGTGAGGGGTTTATACCTTGCCACCAGGGTGTCCGGGTGTGAACGGTATCCCCCATCCTAAGTTGGGGTTATAGATTGGTTGGATCATCCATACACATATGATTTCTACTATTAGTATAGATTTACTTAAACATGTTTTGACTTCACTTTGATCATGCATCCTCATATTGTTATTCATAATGCCTATGAAACTATTTCTTATATTTCGATTGTGTCCTTGTCTATTGTTGTGTTGCACCCCGCATACTTAGTACATTCCAAGTACTAACGCATATTTTGCCTACATGATGTCACCATGTAGGGACCGGAGCTACTCTTGATCCTTCTCTCCATTCACGTGGCTAGTACGGTGCTTATCCGAGTTGTTGGTGAGTCCTCAATGATTCGAGGGCTATGTTATGTTTCCTACTCCTATGTTTTGAGACTTTAGCTTGCAATTGTATTTTGACTATGAGGGGAGCCGGTAGTATGTCATGGCCCCGTCCTATCTATGTATGTAGAGGTGTGCGTTGGACAAGTATTTTGTAAATGAGTTTGACTCTTGTTCTATGATGTCATTTTGAAATGGTTTGCCCTTAGTCCCTATTTCCCGTTAATTAATGTTGAAAGTACTTTCGCGACCGATGAAGTGTGATGACAAGTTTGAGAGGCTTGTTTGGGGTTCCTTCGTGTTCCTCATTCGCCATGTCACGTCTAGGCCCTAGGCTTGGGTCGTGACAAGCTTGGTATCAGAGCACTAGGTTGTTAAATCCTTGGAGTCCAACACATCTCGTTGAGTAGAGTCCTAATCATGGTTGTGAAGCGCGGCACGACTATGAATGGGAGGCTACAAAACATTTTAGGAAAGGTTTCCCTTCTTCATGTTCTATGTCGTGCTTGGAGTGCGATAAGGTGATTCCTCCCTAATGCTTGTTCTTTGGATTGCTAGATCATCATGCCAAACATGAGGGGAAGACGGGCCCGATCATCGGAAGAGCCACCCACCAATGGTGAGCTCCGTGATGCACTCACCATGCTTGCACAAGTGGTAGCTAACCAAGTGCAACAAGGAGCCCAAGCTCCTCGAACTACCACCCCGGGGGAAAGGGTGAGAGATTTCATGAGGATGAACCCTCCGGTCTTCCATGGTTCAAAGGTGGATGAGGACCCGCAAGAGTTCATCGATGAGGTATGCAAAATCTTGACCATTATGGATGTTGGTGCTTGTGAGAAGGCGGAATTGGCGGCCTACCAACTCAAGGGGGTTGCTCAAATTTGGTTTGATCAATGGAAGGGTGAGAAAGGTAATGGCTATGTGGTGTTGTGGGAGGAGTTTAAACTTGCTTTCCTTAATAGGTTCTTCCCTCTTGAGCTTAGGGAGGCAAAGTTGGTGGAGTTCATGAACTTGAAGCAAGGAGCTATGAGTGTGAGGGAGTATGCCCTCAAATTTGTCCAACTCTCCAAGTATGCACCTCACTTGGTGGCCGACTCTAGGTCGAGGATGAACAAATTTGTGATGGGTGTATCCGACTTGGTTAGTGAGGAGTGTCGGTCCGCTATGCTCATTGGAGATATGGATTTGTCTCGGTTGATGACTTATGCCGAGCAAATGGAGGAGGAGAAATTGAGGAAAAAAAGGGGGCACGAGGCCAAGAGGGCCCGATTGGAGAATAGGTTCCCTAAGGGTGCTAGATTTCATCAAGGCCGAGGAAACCCTCATGTCAACCGGGGATTTGCTATCAATGTTCTTAGACCTCAAGGGGGAGGTGAAGTGGGTTCTATGGATGTATGCCCTAAGTGTGGGAGGAAGCATGGTGGTCCTTGTATGAAGGGTTTGAGTGCTTGCTTTAAATGTGGAGAAGTGGGTCATAAGAGGTTTGAGTGTCCCAAGATCCGCAACAAGGTCCGAAGTGCTAACACTACTCCTTTGGGTAGAGTTGCTTCTCTAAGTGGTGCCCCAAGGGACAATCGATTTTATGCTTTGCATGGTAGACAAGGTGTTAATGAGACCCCGGATGTGGTGACCGGTATGTTGCAAATCTTTGATCTCGATGTTTATACTTTGATTGATCAGGGTGCCACCCTTTCCTTTGTTACCCCCGTAGTTGCTAGAAAATTTCATGTCGAGTCGGAATTGTTGCATGAGTCATATGAAGTATCTACTCCCATTGGTGTCTCTATTGTTGCTAGAAAAGTGTGTAGAAATTGTCCGGTTTGCATATTGAATAAGTTGTTGCCTTGCGATCTTGTTGAGTTGAACCTGGTGGATTTTGATGTTATTCTTGGGATGGATTGGTTGCATACATATTATGCTTCTATTAATTGTAGGACTCGTAAAGTCAAGTTCCGATTTCCTAATGAACCCGTCCTTGAGTGGGAGAGTCGGGATGTTGTGGTGAAGGGGAAATTCATTTCTTGCATTAAAGCCCATAGGTTGATTTCCAAAGGGTGTTTTTACCATATTGTGAGAGTCAATGATGTGGAGTCTAAAGTCCCTCCTATTGAGTCTATTCCGGTTGTTAATGAGTTTCTAGATCTCTTCCCAGAAGACCTTCCCGGTGTCCCTCCCGAAAGGGAGATAGATCTTGGTATAGACCTCCTTCCCGATACTCAACCTATTTCTATCCCCCTTATCGTATGGCCCCGGCGGAGTTGAAAGAGCAATTAAAAGATTTGTTAGAGAATGGGTTTATTAGACCTAGTCATTCTCCCTGGGGTGCTCCGGTTTTGTTTGTGAAGAAGAAAGATGGGTCTCTTAGAATGTGTATTGATTATCGACAACTTAATAGGGTCATCGTCAAGAATAGGTATCCTCTTCCAAGGATTGACGATTTATTTGACAAATTGCATGGGGCTAGTCACTTCTCTAAGATTGATCTTCGGTCAGGGTATCATCAAGTGAAGCTGAGGGAGTGTGATATTCTCAAGACGGCCTTTCGTAGTAGGTATGGGCACTATGAGTTTGTGGTGATGTCTTTCGAGTTGACTAATGCTCCGGCTCTCTTTATGGATTTGATGAATAGGGTTTTCAAACCCTACCTTGATTCTTTTGTGGTGGTGTTTATAGATGACATCTTGATCTATTCTCGGGGTGAGGAAGAGCACAAGGGTCACTTGAGGGTTGTACTCCAAAGATTGAGGGAAGAGAAGTTGTACGCTAAATATGAAAAGTGTGAGTTTTGGTTGAAGGAAGTTGCTTTCCTAGGCCATGTGGTGTCGGGGGATGGTATTAAGGTGGATCCTAAGAAGACCGATGTTATTAGGAATTGGCCTAGACCTTTGACCCCGTCGGATATAAGGAGTTTCTTGGGTTTAGCGGGTTATTATAGGAGATTTATGGAATGGTTTTCTTCTCTTGCTTCTCCTATGACTAAGTTGACTCAAAAGAAGGCTAAATTTGTGTGGTCGAATGAGTGTGAGGAAAGCTTCCAAACTTTGAAAGAAAGGCTTGTGTCCGCTCCTATTTTGTCACTTCCGGATGGGTTAGAAGGTTTTGTTGTTTATTGTGATGCTTCCCGTATTGGTTTGGGTTGTGAGTTGATGCAAAATGGTAAGGTTATAGCCTATGCTTCTAGGCAACTTAAGGTTCATGAAAAAAATTACCCAACCCATGATCTTGAATTGGCCGCCGTGGTTTTTGCTTTAATGATTTGGCATCATTATTTGTATGGGGTGCATGTTGATATCTTCACCGACCATAAGAATCTCCAATATGTGTTCACGCAAAAAGATCTTAACTTGAGACAAAAGAGGTGGTTAGAATTCCTTAAGGATTATGATATGAGTGTTCACTATCATTCGGGGAAAGCTAATGTGGTGGCGGATGCATTGAGTAGAGTGTCCATGGGTAGCTTGGCTCATGTGGAGGAAGGTAGTAAAGAGTTGGCTAAGGAGGTCCATCGGTTGGCCAAATTGGGAGTTAGGTTAGAAGGGGTGGATAGTGGAGGAGTAGTTGTTGTTGATGGTTCAAGGTCTTCCTTGGTTGATGAGGTGATAGTCAAGCAAGATCTTGATCCTTCTTTGGTAGAATTAAAGGCTTCGGTGAGTAGTGGTAAGGTGGAGGTTTTCTCCCAAGGGGGAGATGGTGCCCTTAGGTACCAAGGTAGATTATCTGTTCCTTGTGTGGATGGTGTGAGGGAAAGAATCCTTGATGAGGCTCATAATTCTTTTTATTCTATTCATCCGGGGTCAACAAAGATGTATAGAGACTTGAGGGATGTGTATTGGTGGGGCGGTATGAAGAAGGACATTGCAAAATTTGTTTCGGGTTGCCATAGTTGTCAACAAGTCAAGGCCGAACATCAAAGGCCGGGTGGCCTAACTCAAGACATTGAGATACCTACTTGGAAGTGGGAAGAAATCAACATGGATTTTGTAGTGGGCTTACCCAAGGCTAGAAGAGGCTTTGATTCGGTTTGGGTGGTGGTTGATCGGATGACAAAGTCGGCTAATTTCCTACCGGTTAAAACTACTTACGGGGCTGAAGAGTATGCCAAGTTGTACATTCATGAATTGGTAAGGTTGCATGGGATTCCTTTGTCTATCATCTCGGATCGTGGTGCCCAATTCACTTCTCACTTTTGGAAGTCATTCCAAAGGGGTCTTGGTACAAAGGTAAAGCTTAGCACGGCCTTCCACCCTCAAACGGATGGCCAAGCCAAAAGAAAAATTCAAACCTTGGAGGATATGCTTAGAGCTTGTGTATTGGAGTTGAAAGGTAGTTGGATGATCATCTTCCTTTGATTGAATTTGCATACAACAATAGTTATCATTCTAGTATCGGTATGGCTCCTTTTGAGGCACTTTATGGTAGACGGTGTAGGTCACCGGTTGGGTGGTTTGAAGTTGGAGAGGTGGCCTTGTTGGGTTCGGATCTGGTCATGGATGCTCTTGAGAAGGTAAGGATGATTAGGGAGAGGTTGAAAACAGCCCAAAGTCATCAAAAGTCTTATGCCGATGTGAGGAGACGGGATCTTGAATCCAAAGTGGGTGATTGGGTTTATTTGAAAGTTTCTCCAATGAAAGGTGTGGTTTGTTTTGGTAAGAAGGGGAAATTAAGTCCTAGGTATGTCGGTATTTATGAGATAATAAGAAGGGTTGGTAAAGTAGCCTATGAGTTGGGGTTGCCCAAGGAGATGGAATTAGTTCATCCGGTATTCCATGTATCGATGTTGAGGAAATGTGTTGGTGATCCTAACGCTATTGTACCTCTTGAGGTTGTGGGTGTTGTAGAAGATAATTTGACGTATGAAGAAGTCCCGGTTCAGATCTTAGATAGACAAGTTAAAAGGTTGAGGAACAAAGAAGTGGCGTCCGTTAAGGTGCTTTGGAGAAATCAACAAGTGGAGAGTGCTACTTGGTAGGCCGAAGCGGACATGCAAAGACGTTATCCTTATCTATTCAACTCCAATCAAGCCTAAGGTATTAAATCAAGTCCTTTGTACTCCATTGAGTCTTACATTTCAGCCCCTGAATCATTAAATGTGCATATATGTTTAAATTGATGAGTTATGGATGCTTTACACTAAGTTTTGAAATCTTGAAGTGATGTTTAAATAAAATTTTTGCATTCATGTTGGGGCTG
Organism: Solanum verrucosum; assembly: GCF_900185275.1. Taxonomy (NCBI): domain Eukaryota; kingdom Viridiplantae; phylum Streptophyta; class Magnoliopsida; order Solanales; family Solanaceae; genus Solanum; species Solanum verrucosum. The sequence continues at coordinate 205,834 of NW_026019991.1, read as the reverse complement.
ATATGTTCTTACTAAGTCTTGGCTTGTACGTCTCTTCCACATTTGGGGACGAATGTTCCCAAGGGGGAGATATTGAAATGACCCAAAAAGTTCTTAAAAATGTGCTTCGGAAGTTACCGGAAACTTGTTTAGCTATATATAAAAAAATCTGTTTCGTTTTTCAAAAATCCGACTTCATATTCTTGTTTAGGGGGTCAAATTGAGTAGGAAATGGGTCTAACCCAAATTTTAGAGCAACCGTATCAAAATCCAAAATTTCCAAGTGAAGCCTTTTTCGAGGGTCTACTTTGGAGGGTCATATCTCCTAGAACACAAATTATTGGGTGGCCAATAACATATCCATGGAAAGCCCTTTGAGTTAGCTACCTAACGCACTTTGTTTCACCTCATTCGGAGTTCGGACGAAGAAGTTATGCCCATTTTCGTAAAATCTGTCCGGCAGGAAAGGCAATTTCCAGTGAGCGTTTTTACTGTTCACCCGCCTCATTTTTTTTCTTCTAAGTGTTGGACCATTTTTCCAAAGGGCATATGTTATTTCCTATATACCATTAGTTCAATTCCCATCTCTAAAACATTTCCCAAAACACCTCTCCCATACTTAGACACATTTTCTCTCAAGTTCTCCCAAGAACCCTAATCCAAAACTTTCCTCAGGATTGAAGAGACTCTTGCTCCAAGTTCCAAGCTTCCATTAAAGACACTCTCAAGACCTTCATAAAAACTCAAGGTATGTGGTTTTGAACTCATGGGTCCCTCAACCCATAGTGCCTAGACTCTAATCTACTCACTAATTCATAGTTTAAGTTAAGATTCATAAATTAGTCTTGTTCTTGTAATAATTTCCTGCACATTGAATTTTAAACATGAAAAGTGATTGTTTTGAGCATGTTGTGACTCTAGAACTCGAACATAAATTTGGAATGGATGTGGAGATTTTCATGTGGTATTGTGGGTGTTAAAAAGGTGTTGTTGTAGGTTGTTCACTGGTTTGGCTGCATAATTACTACCCTATTTTCCATGCTCTTTGATTCCATTACATGCCTTCAAGGTGTTTGACAAAATGTCCAACTATGGAGAATTGATGAATCGATGCTTTAAAGCTTGAGTTATGAGATATATGGAAATCCAGAGATGTGTTGATGACAAACTAAGCTTGTGTATATGTTCATTCCATACGTGTGATTGCATTAGAGCCTAATGAGAATTTCCTATATAAAGTGTTGCATGACCATGCCCGGTCCGGGGGAAAAGAACCGAACAACCATGTGAGAGGTTTATATCTCACCACCTAGGATGCTTGGGGTGTGACCAACATCAACCATGTGAGGGGTTTATACCTTGCCACCAGGGTGTCCGGGTGTGAACGGCATCCCCCATCCTAAGTTGGGGTTATAGATTGGTTGGATCATCCATACACATATGATATCTACTATTAGTATAGATTTACTTAAACATGTTTTGACTTCACTTTGATCATGCATCCTCATATTGTTATTCATAATGCCTATGAAACTATTTCTTGTATTTCGATTGTGTCCTTGTCTATTGTTGTGTTGCATCCCGCATACTTAGTACATTCCAAGTACTAACGCATATTTTTCCTACATGATGTCACCATGTAGGGACCGAAGCTACTCTTGATCCTTCTCTCCATTCACGTGGCTAGTACGGTGCTTATCCGAGTTGTTGGTGAGTCCTCAATGATTCGAGGGCTATGTTATGTTTCCTACTCCTATGTTTTGAGACTTTAGCTTGCAATTGTATTTTTGACTATGAGGGGAGCCGGTAGTATGTCATGGCCCCGTCCTATCTATGTATGTAGAGGTGTGCATTGGACAAGTATTTTGTAAATGAGCTTGACTCTTGTTCTATGATGTCATTTTGAAATGGTTTGCCCTTAGTCCCTATTTCCCGTTAATTAATGTTGAAAGTACTTTCGCGACCGATGAAGTGTGATGACAAGTTTGAGAGGCTTGTTTGGGGTTCCTTCGGGTTCCTCATTCGCCATGTCACGTCTAGGCCCTAGGCTTGGGTCGTGACAGATGTTCTTTAATAATGAGAATTAGGCTAGTGTTCATGATCTAAATAGTAGTTAAATCCTACCTTGGGAAGAGGATTCGTATTTTGAAACTGTTAGCGATCCCGGATAGGGTATACGCTGTAGTCAAGGGTTAAATGGTAACACAGAAGAAATAAGGGTATGTTTTGAGTGGTTGGCCGGGTTGGTAGTGGTTGTATTAGGAAATTCCTCTACGAGTTAGAACTATTAAGCTATAATCAAGAGCGAAGCGATGCAGGGTGTTAGACTAAGGGGGTTAGAGTCAAGTGTTCTAGTACTCTTAAGGTATACTATAATGGTAAAGGTATGAGGATAAAGGTTGAGGGGTGTACTTTCCAATTGCATGCTTCCTGCTGGTTGATTTCTTTGTATTATGCGATGGGAATCGGGTTGACCTATCATGCCAACCAGTACGTGTGGTTTGTACTAATACTACATTTGTTATGCCTCTGGGAATAGTCTGGTTGCAGGGTCAGTGATGTTTCATATGTGAAGACCAACAACTTCTACTCTTCCTTCGTTGTGTGGGAGCTGGGTCGTTAGTTACTACTTTGTATACGTAATCTTAGAATATCTTGTACCTATTGAGAGTAGATCCTTGGGCTTGTTATTTATTTTGTAAATCTTAACCTTGGTTATTAAAACTCTTTATTATATATAAATCTCTTGAAATTCTTTTTTGTCTCCAGTTTTCTTAATCATCCGCATGTTTTTAACAGTTTGGAAATCAAGGGTTCTCCTACTTAGGTGTCAGAGTAGGTGCCCACACGGCTCGTTGGGTTAGGTCGTGAAAAATCGGTATTAGAGCCCAGGTTGTTAGTCTACTAGTAAAAGAAAAAATGTGGAATAGACTCTTCTAGATTGGTGTGTTGACGTCCACATCTAATATTCAGGAAGCTATGAAGCATGCGAGTTGTCGCTTGTGGTATAGGTTGAGTCCAATTCGTATCTCCTGATTCCAATTGATATCTCAACAAAGTGAACTGAAAGTCATAGTCACTACTGAAGGGACACAAAAGAGGTAAATTGGAACCGAGAAGGTTCCAGTTGGTATCTGGTCTTATAGGTGATATAGGTTCACATAGGATAGTTAATGGTCTCCATGGAGTGAATTAAGTTGATGAATTTTTACTTGCCTGTGTGATGTAGCTGGAAATTTTTATTATGTGCATAATGATTGTCTGAATAACTACTAGTGTGTGAAGTGTGCTTGCTTGAATGCTACAATCTGACCCCTAAAATGAACTCTGGACATGTGAGATGACATACTTACGAGAAGGTATGCAACTGTTAGTTGAGCATGCACTTATCATTGATAAAAAGGGTAAGTGAAAGGAACGACTTGTGACTGTAAGGAAACTACGGTTTCAGGGCAGTCGGGATTAGTCGGGCACCATGTAAGAAAGAGGGCAATAATAGCGTAATAGAGAAATTTGTTGTTATGAAAGGTTTCCTTGACGTGTGTCGCAACCGATTATAAACTCTGTGGTTAAGAGGCATATTCTAGGGATGTGCATACTAGTTGTGTTAGATTAGTGGGAAGGGTTCTGTTGTGTATACCGTTGGGTTGACTGGAGTGGACAATGCCTATCCTAGATAAGAGGGTTATCCTAAATGCTTAGTTATGACCCTGGAGTGACTGAAAAACTCTAAAAACGGGGAGAACCCCCAGGAATTGTTATCCTAGCAACTAGTCTTGTGGGAGCCATTGTGGCAGGATTATTCCTGCTAGGGTGAGACAGCCAGAGCGGGAAATCCCCCGCCAGAGTGGGACTAGGAGAGAAAGAATCTCAGCCCTATCTCCTTTGTTTTTCCCTTGTTTCACCTATGGACCCCGAATCGTGCATGGACTAATTGCCACAAGCTAATCAGTACTAAGCAATAAAACAGAGAGTTATATGAAGATAGAAAACGAGCATCTATGTGCTTACAATAATTAATGGAAAAGAAAAAGAAAAATAGAAATATTGTTTATTACATGCCCAAGAGGGGAAAAACCTGGGAATGGGAAATGTCACTGTCAGACTCCATGTCCTCTAGGGCGGTCTCGCCAGTCCACGCCTCACTCAACCAGGGGAACTCCCAAAATTTCTATGGCTAGAGTGTGCGAAGCTCTCGCTGGGGCGACGCAAGAGAAAAGGACCCTAAAGGTCTTCCACATCCGGCCCATCAGATGGTCCCTCTCTACGTTCTTCTTTTTCTCCCATCGCAGCTGGTGGTAGAGCATCTCAACCTCAAGGGCAGTGAAGGGTGGAACTGAAGTCGAGGCGCTATCATGGGAGCCTCCAAATTTCTTTCGGATGGTCGTCAGGTCCTCCTCCACACGAGAACTGGAAAGCGGGCGCTGAAACTAGGTAGGAAGGGCGTCGTTCGCCTCATCATCATCATTTCCTCCATCGTTTGCGTCAACTGCTGCTCTACTGTTGCCGGCTCCGTCCCATTTTCTTCTCTTTCTTCCCTCGGTGGAGGGTTGCCTGATAAAAAAGGGATGAAAAAGGGGATCCATAAGAAGTTCCTCATGAGTGTCAAGGAGTGGCACCGCCGCCCGCTTGCACATCGCGGTCACAAATATAAGTAGGAAGAATGCTTTCTTATTACATGTGTGAAACATCTTCCACTCGGATATGATCTAAGCTCCCACATTCAGTCCAATCCCCTGCATAGCACAAGCCACCACTAGGGCTCGAGGGAAGGTCACGTCGGTACGGTTGCCCGACGGGCGAATCCTCCTAGAAACCAGGTGCAACCACCTCTTGGCATCCGGTAACTAGTAAGTACTAGTGATGCCCTCAGTAGTAGTCCAGTAAACCTGGTCCTGGCTCGCAGCCTCAACCAGTGTGTTCAGCAGCCAACCTAAATCCATCTCCCTCAGTTTGGTCTAGTACTCGGTGTTAGAGACTTCCGGAACCTCAAGCACCTCATTTATGAACTGAGTGCTCTGAGGGATGTCAACTCCTCAAATGTAGATGGTAGGGTGAGGATCTTCCCAGCGAACGGTAGGAAGTAGAGCGTAGAACTCCCTCACCCAGCCTAAGCAAGCGGCAGGGGAGCCTTTGTCAGTAAACCCAAGACAAACTCCATCACTTGCGCATATAAGGCAGGTGTTTACTTAGCTAAGCCCAGTAGGTGAAAACCCCTTTCGCATAAGAATTTAGTGTTCTGGTGATCATGGTGTCTCTCCCGACTTGCAACATCGGGAAATCGGATGAAGGGCATATTTTCCTCGTTAATTCTTGCCATAGTAGACGAGCCTGCAAAATTCACGAAAGGTACACAGTAGGACTCCATAGAATTAGTCAATCCATGGCTAAGGAAAAAGAAAATATTTGTTTGAAATGTCAATGAGGCCACTTATCTGCAGAATCCCGCCAGAGCGGCCAGGACCCCACCACATTGGCATGAAGGAGGCCGCCAAAACAGGATGGAGGCGGCCAGAGCGGCCTTGATCTAGGACAAACTTTAGGGTGTGATCATGGCGTCCCTTCTCCCCAAAACCTCATTTTCAGCAATTTTTTTATCAGATTAGTGTATCTAGAGTACCCTATTACCTAATATGAGAAATTCTAGCAATAAAACCCTTTAATGGTGCCCGAATCCAAGTTTTACACCAAGAACCTATTCAACTTCCTGCACCCACTTCGGAACCATTACAGTCATAATACCGCGAAATCCTTACGCTCAGAACGTTGTGGAGACATTGTGAAGGTAAGGGAAGTTCCCATGTTACATTTTTTTTGGTAAGCTGCATATTTCATTCATAACCAAAATTGTATCTTTACAAACAAAGTAGTATTGGACTAACTACTCACTCATAATACAAACAAAATCTACTAACCAATTGCCTTCTATACAATACAATCTAAAGATTGAGCAATTCAATACTATATATAGCTAAACCAAAACTAAGGGTAGACATTGAGTTGTTGAAGTGCATTCTTCCATTTCGCCCTGGTCTGACTCTTGATATGCATATGAATTACAATTTCCTTCAAAACTACATCAATGTTCATGCTCCCATTCTGAAATTTTATCATGTTCCTTTCTCTCCATATGACATATACTAGCATACCAAAACACTGTGTATTATTTCAGCTACTCCAACCTTCTTTTTTGCCATTAAGCACACCCATTTCACTTCATCTTGCAATTCCTAATCTTGAGAACCCCAGCCATTTACATAATCAACTCCGCAATGCCTTTGTCACCTGACATTTAAAGAAGAAATGAATAAATGTTTCTAATGTCAATCCAATGTATGCACAATCAGGAGGGACTTGGATCCCAAATTTAATCAGTCTATCAATAGTTTTCAATCTCTTCTAGACAACTAGCCATACAAAAGAACCAGTATCTTGGATGAATTCCAGGGTGGATAGCAATTTCCTTCCAGTGAGCTCTAGGGCCCATGCTACGTTTTTCTTACCAAATCAAGCAACCTATATTCACATTTTTGAAAACTACCCCAAGTCCATTCTACCTAACCAATTCCTTTCATGCAATTATTGTTAAGAAATGAGTGAAATAAATAGAGTTGGGAGCAAGAACATTACCTCAAGTTTGGCGTTCAGAGCGAAGAAATTGAGAAAGTTTTGGAGTTTTGAGTGAGCATAGGAGGAAATGAGGAAACCATTCACCTTTCCTCCCTTCTAAACTGTTCCGATCTCCCACCACAGTGAGAAGATATCCGCCACAGTGGCCCCGCTTCAGCGGGAATGTTGCCACTTAAGCGGGGTCAGACCATGTAAGTTGGGCACGTCTTTTTTTCGTGTGTGTGTTGCCTTGTTTTCTTAAGCTGGTTCACTGGAAAAAATCTTTTCGGGCTTGAACCATAGGAAACCGCTATCTTTCATTGTCCCATGATGGGCCGATCTGTTAGTTTGTTAGTGCTCCGAATAAACTATACGTACTCCTTCGCTTGTCGTTCGGGGATGAATAACGGGTAAAGTGGTATTTATTATTACGACATGAACTGTCATTTAAATAGACAGGAAAAATGTGTTGAGTAACTCAGGTCCACCATCCCGCCGGAGCGAGGATGGTGCCGCTACAGCAGCGGTGCTCCAGCGGTGTGGGGATTGCCAGATCGGGTGGGACGGGGGACATAACTTAAATGATGTGAAGTCTTATTTTCTCCTTTTTCCCTAAGTGCCAAAAAGAGGCAAGGATCACCCCAAAAACCCTTAAAAGACTGCTCTAGGCTTGGGAATGAGAAATAGATTTCTAGCCCAAGGTTGATGACAACTCATGGATTCCTGGCCAAATTACACCGTCTCATTGTCGGGAAGACAGGATTGGAGCTACAATCCCTCTACAGCTACCACTACAAGAAAAAGGCTTATTTATGACTAACATTTAGGGACACGTTAATAATCCCATTACTAAAAGTATACATATTGGGACGAGATTATATTTCGGTCCTAAAAGTTATATCTTTTTGAGAAGGTATGAAAGAAGGTCCCTAAAAATATTAATAATTAGTCCCAATTGTAATTGAGAGCGTTAGCGGGAGAGCACACCACCAAAACAACCCTAAATGTTTTACTAAAATACATTTTTTTCCTGAAAAAGTAGGCACCAAAATAAATAACCTTATGTCCTAAATATCTATAAAAAACACTATGTTTTCTCTCAATACCCAATGATTTTAGATTTGCCTTTACGTATTCTCAAGAACACACGCTATCTCTTTTTCATCTCGATCAAGTGCAGGTTATGCCTAGGGAATCAACGTCTCTGTTTGCTTCTCTCTACTACGAAATTTTGGTAAGTTTTTTTTTTTTTTTTTTGTGTTCTCTATTAGGTAGTTCAACTTTGCCCAATTTTCTTATTTTATTGAGTTTAGATTCTAATTGATTGTTTGATTTGTTGAAGTGTATTCCAGTTTGTATCATATTGTGTGTTCGAAAAATCACATAACCCATAAAGTAAAGCTTCTTTTTTTCTGAAAAATAACTAAGAGGACACTGTGCTTATGTTATTCTCTGCTTCTTGATTTTCCTTCTTCAATGGACACCAAAGTTCCTTGTATGAATGGATATTTGATTGTCGTTTGATTAGTTGATAATTATAAAATACAAAGATTTTTATATTGAAGTCTTTATCAACTTGTAGTAACAAAAGTGATTATTTTCTATATACGACAACACAAGGAACAAAATTTTAAACTAAGGATGTTTGCCTAATATCAAAACTAATTATGCAATGATTGAAAACAATCTCCACAGTCCAAGACCAAAAGCTCTTAAAGGTTTTGCAATTGTAGACAACTAACAAGGTAAGTGTAACAACTGAAATCTGAAGTTGTTTTACAGTTCCAGGTTTTAAGCTATAGAATTCATATGTGGTCCTGTACAGTATGATATAACTTTCTTTCCATCAAATATCGATACAAAGATCACTTAATCATAAAATGTTATATGTAATTCTGACTTTATATATAGCTAGTATTAGAACAGAAGAGTCATAAGTATCAAAGATCACCTATACTCAATATAACAAACAAATGTTAATCACATATATACTCCTTAGTAACTTCAGTAAGTAGTGTTCATGCCACAAGAAGGAAATTTACAATTGTAATCAAAAGCTTTGTCATCATAGAAATTGTCAAGACTGACTTGAGTTGTGTCCTCATACCTAGTTGAAGTCTTTTCTTCAGTATACTTGCTCATGCTAACCAGTTCAAGAATACTCCCAATTTCTTTCACAACCTCACCCATGGAAGGCCTCTCGGCCCTGGATTCATTAACACATCTGATTGCCAATGTAAATAGTTTATCAACGCCTTAAAATTTTGAACCTGGACGTATTTTTGGATCCATTAATTGGTAGACTCTGGTGTTATCTGTTGAATCATATATAGTCTCTGCAACCAGTCTCAAGATGTGTTTTCTTAGTATAGCGAATATAGTTGAGGACTTAGAATATTTTCATAGTATAGTTACTGAGCATATATAGTTTTTCTCATGATTTATCATTGCCTGTGTCAAGTGTCTGACAAGGAAGTTGGTGATTTAAATCACTTCTACAGTTTTTCTCATCAAATGTTGGACGCAAAGCTTCCTACACTTGAATGGCTTATCAGCTGAATCCTTAGCCACCGAAGTCTGAGAACTGTTTCCTTGTGTATTCTTAAGGACTGTGTATTCATTAGCATTTGTCTCTTCTTCTTTGTTAAAATTTTTAAAAGGAAAACAAAAAATAGAAGACGCTTTATTTCTCAAAACTCATCGTGGGAATCAGACAACCCTAGAAAGATTTTTCCTAAAAGTGATCTTCACTTACACATCTCAGTGTATACTCTCAACTGAAAACTGAAAATATGTATTTTTTCAAAACAGAGAAAGAGCAGGTATGTCTATAGCAGCAAATGAAAGCCCGGGTCTTAGTGTTTCAGCTGTGGTTTCTTAGAACATAGAAAGCAGAGGCCTACCGGCAATCTCAACTCAATTTATATCTTCTATTCAATCGAGTCTCAGGTATGCATCCACTTATGTTAGTTTTTTTGTTTCTTTCTATAAAGTCAATTTGTTAATTATGTTGTTCGAGTTATAGATCTTCTTGTTTGAGTTATAGCTGCTGATGTATTTTTAGAAAAATCCAGTTTTATAGTTGCTGGTAATTTGCATCAGCTCTTTTCTATAATAGCTACTTCAGTTATAGTTGTTGATCGATGTTTTAGAAAGATTCAGTTTTATAGTTGTTGGTCATTTGCATCAGTTCTTTTTCATTTTTGTAATAGCTTCTTGAGTTATAGTTGTTGATTGTTTTTTAGAAAGATTCAGTTTTATAGTTGGTAGTCATTTGCATCAGCTCTTTTTTATAATAGCTGCTAGTCATTTGCATCAGTTCTTTCACTTGGAATGAGGCACTAATAACTCAATTAGGTAAACCAATATTTAGAGATAATATAAAGAGAGTTGCGTTCAAGTTGAGAAATCCATTATGAATTATAAGTGAACTATTGTATGACTTTTAAAACTAAAAGAGGATGAGGGAAAAGTGAATGCAGTATGTTACAACTTCAAAAGTGAAAAAAGTTATATTCGTTTGGTTTTGAAACTGATAAAAGATGTCAAACGAAATAGAACTGATGCAAATGACCTCATGTGGTTCTGCACATTAAAGGTTCAAAAAGTGATAGTTTTGATATCATTCAAGAAGATACATTCTAATAGATGCTTAAACATTCATTTGTTTTTTTCTAACTAGTTCTCTGATTTTGTCTACTGGTATCTATATTATTCCTCCTCTTTCATGAGTTATTATTTTCCTCTTTAAATTTAATTTGTTAATCGTTTTCTTCTTATATCATAGTTTATAGTGTGCGCCTAAAGAATCGATCATATTTTCACGATGAAACTTACTCGTGCTCATGAAAGATAAAAGAAGTAATAGAACTGATGCAATTTACTTCTTGTATATGTTGTACATAGTAGGAAGAAACAATGATAGTGTCGTTTAGGTTTCAAGACTTTGTAAACTTGAGATTTTTCAAGAAGATACGTTCTAATAGTCGAACCACATATTCTTCCACTCTCGTGAAACTGAATCACTATTTTTGTTTGTTCGAAACTGATCAAGACAACCTGCTCTTTCAAGAGATGATTGTTTCCTATTCTGTTTATTTGATTTGTTTGAGTTACACTACTTGTTTGAACAATTCTTCTGCTCTAGGATTATCTTATCAATTCCTAATTCTTTTTATTTATTCTCTAAGGTTATGGCACCTAGTAAGCAATGGATGAACCTTTCTCTTGGTAATCGGGTCGATCAAGCCTATTTAGATGGGGTGAAATAGTTTTTGAATTATGCTTTTCGGGGATCAGGGAAAGAAGATAAAATATGATGTCCATCTTACAAATGTTGTAATACAGCATTAGGAATTCGTGAGACAATTCATACACATTTGAAATTATATGGAATAATTCAAAATCACCATGGAAAACATTTAGGTGACCCGGTGTCAAAATCTGAAGATGAAAATGATGATGAAGTCGAAGATTATGAGAGTGAAGATGAAATACAAGAATTTTTGAAAGACTTATATCCTAATGTTGATGGAGGAGCTACCCAAAATGGTTACGGTGATGTAGTTAAGGAAGAACCAAATGATGAAGTTCAAAGATTTAACAACCTATTGAAAGATTTGGAGCAGCCACTATACCATTACTCAAAGTCTTCAAAGCTTTCATCTTTGATTAAATTGCTTCACATAAAAAGTATGGGTCATTGGAGTAATGAGTCATTTAGCATGCTATTAAAAATTTTAAAAGAGGAGTTATTGCCTGATAGAGCCGATTTACGAAATTCATATTATGAGGCAAAATAAATTATTCAAGAACTTGGGCTTTCTTACAATAAGATTGATGCTTGTACTAATGATTGCATGTTATATTGGAAGGAGGATAGCTTACTTGATTCTTGTAAAAATTGTGGTGCTTCCCGATGGAAAATGAATACACATACCAGAGAAACAAAGAATAAAAAGGGTCAAAAGATAGCCTCAAAGAGTTTGTGCTATTTTCCATTAAAGTCTAGGCTTCAAAGGTTGTTTATGTCTACAAAGACATTTTCTCTAATGACATGGCATAAGGATGAGAGAACTAATGATGGAATAATGAGACACCCAGCTGATTCAATGGCATGAAAGTCATTCGATGAACTTTATCATTCATTTGCAATCGAGCCTCGTAATGTTCGACTTAGACTTGCTAGTGATGGATTTCAGCTATTTCGCAATTCAAAAAAATCGCATAGCAGTTGGCCTGTGGTTCTTATTCCTTATAATTTACCACCTTGGTTGTGTATGAAACAAGAAAATTTTATCTTGTCAATGCTTATTCCTGATACAAATGGTCTTGGAGATGCAATTGATACATATCTTCAACCTCTAATAGAGGAATTGAAAGAGTTGTGGGAAGTTGGTATTGAGACCTTTGATGCATCAACTAAACAAAATTTTAAGTTGCATGTTTCTTTGTTATGGACTATCAATGACTTTCCAGCATATTGGAAATTTATCTGGATGGAGTACAAAAGGAAAATTGGCATGTCCATCTTGTAATAAAGATTCTTCGTCAATGCGATTGACTTATTGCAAGAAACAGTGTTTTATGGGCCATCGACGTTACCTTCCCAAGGATCACAGATGGAGGAATGACAAGAAGTCATTTGATGATACAATTGAGAAAAGGCTCCCACCGAAAACATGCTCTTGAATTGATATACTTAATCAAGTGAGAGATCTTGAAGGAAAGCCATTAACAAAGGATCCTAAGAAAAAGAAAAAGATATCACATGAAAAATGAAAGGATAATTGGAACAAGAAAATCAACCTTTTTGAACTTCCATATTGGAAATCTCTCTTGTTGCAACATAATTTGGATGTCATGCATATTGAGAAAAATATATGTGATAATATTATGGGGAGAATCATGAATGTCAAAGGAAAGACAAAGGACACAATTAACACTGGGTTAGACTTCAAGGAAATGAACATTAGGCCAGAATTGCATCCTATTCAAAGAGGGGAGAAAGTTGAAGTTCCAACTGCGTGCTACACACTCTCGCCTGAAGATACGCACAAGTTATGTCTTTTCTTGAAGAATATAAAGGTCCCTGATGGATTTTCATCTAATATTTCTCAATGTGTAAACTTGAAAGATCACAAGATATCTGGATTAAAAAGTCATGATTGTCATGTTCTTCTGCATCGTATACTCCCTCTTGCTCTTCGTGGTATGTTTTCCAAAGAAGTGTGTGAGCCTTTTATTGAGTTATCTATTTTATTTTGTGTTCTTGGATCAAAGGAGTTGAGGATTGATGAATTGAAACATATTGAAGAACATATTCCCATAATACTTCGCAAGTTAGAAAAGGCCTTCCCTTTTTTTTTTGATATCATGGTGCACTTGCCCATTCATTTAGCTGGTGAAGCTGAGATTGCTAATCCTATTCATTATCAGTGGATCTATCCGATTGAGCGATGGTTATATTTTTTGAAATCTCTCATTGGTAATAAGGGATGTCTAGAAGATTGTATTGTCGAGGACTACATTGCAATTGAATGCATGACCTTATGGTCAAGGTATTTGCATAGAATTGACACAAAATTCAATCGGCCTGAAAGAAATTATGATTGAGGCTTCAAAACATCAAATGGGAGTTTATCTATATTTTGTCAACCTGGAAAAAAATTGGGAGCTAAAGATCTATGCGAGCTTGAAGCTAATGAATTGGAACAAGCACATATATACATTCTAAAGAATTGTGATGAAGTCCTACCATATCTTGAGTATGGAGAATTCTTTTATATCTTCTTATTTTTCTAATTTCCTTTAAGGTGATATCGTTTCTACATTAAATTTATGGTTAACCTCAATTTTGTACAGAGTTTGCACAAAATCATCTAGATACTACTCAACACTTGTCAGATGCAGCATGGGACCGAGAATTTACTGAATGGTTTAAAGATAAGGTGAGAAATACATAAATAAAAGATTCGAGATTTTAAATTTTTACTAAGCATTCTGATGTATTGAATGTTATCTTGTTTCTAGGTTGCACAATTGCATAAATTAGATAACAGTCGGCTCATGGAAGATCTTTTCTCACTTTCACGTGGTCCTACAAAATATTCAACACATTCTAATGTCTACATTGTTAATGGATATAGATTTCATGTAGAAGATCATGATCAAATGTTAAAGATTCAAAATTGTGGTGTTGTTGTAGTTGGAGAGAATGATAAAGATAGTGACAATGTTGATTACTATGGAATTCTAACAGATGTGATTGAATTGCAAGTTATCTCTGATAGAAGACTGATTTTGTTTCGGTGTAAATGGTTTGATGTGTATGACAAAATAATAGGATTTAAAAGAGATGAGTATGACTTCGTGAGTGTGAACCTGACTAGACTTTTGAAAACAAATGAGCCTTTTATTTTAGCTAGTCAAGCATCTCAAGTGTTTTATGCAAATGATAATTCAAACAAAGGCTGGCATGCAGTGAGGATGACTCAACCTCGTGATTCCTATGAGATGGGGTAACAAATGGATGATGATCATGTTGTAGTTGATGTAGAAAGTCCTTCACAAATGAAACAAAAAAGAATTGATGAGGTGATGTAGAAAGTCCTTTTGATTCTTGATAATAACTTACTTGTAAAAACTTCTATTCTTGATTACTTTGATTTTATCCTTCAGTTAACTAGTGATTTTATTCTATTCGTGAGTTTAGTAGATATAAAGTTTCCTTATAATTTTTCTACTTTTACCTCTTTTTGTAGGTTTAATATGAAAACTAAAAATGAGGATGGATCAATTATGAAGAGTTCTATCACATACTCATTTGTCACACCTGGGGCAATTGGAAAAGGACGAGGACAAGGGGTTAAGTCGTTGACATCGAAAGAAAACATTCCAGCTAAGAGTTTACTTTTTCAATCTAGTGATCTAGTTAAGCAATACATCCAAGAAGTTGAAACAAGTACTCAGCACATCACATCGAATGGTAATTTTCCCATATATAAAAACTGAAATGATGCTATTTCTGTTACTTCAATTATTGTTGTCATTTCTCAAAATATAGGAGAGATGTGAATAGAATCAGGCATGTAGGCAACCAAGAAAACAACATACATCTTTTGAGGGTATTTTTCCATAACAAATCCCAGATTCATACCATTAAGACTATGCCTCACTAGTATGACTTTCTCCTCTTGTGGAAGAGATTTATGAAGTGTGTTAAGGTGCTCTAGTTTCCCCAAATCAGTATCAGAGGCTGCCTGTCAAGCCTTCAGATTCCTCCCTCTTGTGTGTATGTGTACATCGATCTCTCTTGCTACTCAAGACTCCTAGTAGTGGTGACCTAGTAATCTCTTCATGTTTATTTCACTCCATATTAACGTACCTACCATCATATAGATAGAACTGAAGATGCTCCCTTTTCTTGAGTTTTTCTTTGCTCATTTTGTTGCCCTGGCGACTTCTCCCTGCCAATTACCTACCACTCTTACTTCACCTATCCAGCTGAACATTTTGAACCACAAGCTCTTAGTGATATTGCATTCAAAGAAGAGGTGATTGATTGTTTAATTATGTGTGACAAATAATACATGATTCATTGTTTAATTACTACAACCGCTGCTTATAACATAGCTCTACTTGTAATGTGTGATCTTTCAGGTGCTATTGGTAAGGGACGAGGAGAGACATAAAAACGACACCATGTATCCTAGTCAAGTTCATACTCCATTTCGTTCATTTACTAAACAAGTAAAGCAATGCACTAATGAAGTCGAAACAAGTAGGTTTTTAAAAATTTGTTGTATCTTTTATTCAATATATAACAGAAAATAAATGCCAAAATTTTTATACTATGACTTCTTGGTTCGAGATGCAATAGGAAAGGGACAGGAGCAAACACCTAGATATTTCTGCTCATCTTTAGGAGTTTCTGAAAATAATGTGAAATCTACTCAAGAATTGCCATTAATCGATAAGAATATCCTGGTCCTTGAGAAAGAAAACATGCAAACCAAATCCCCTTGTTCTACTGATCAAGTTATGCAAGCCCCAAACAACTGAAACAGGTATGACAATTTACAAATTCATGCACTATCAATCTGTCCAACTAAATTTTATTGCTACAGTTCTTAATAAATTATAAAACTATAGGGCCATCTAATCATAGAAAGGTAAAAAGAGTTCGAGGGAGCAATAAGTGTAAAGAAGTTGCATCACTTGAGGCTGGAAAGAAGGTGAAAGTAACATTTTACAATAATCGAACAGTTGGAACAAATAACAATTTGTTTTTGAGGCACTTGGGAAAAATAATCCGCGACAATAATATGTGTCCACTCGGAGTATCATCATGGAGTGACATTAAGCAGCAGAAGTTGAATCACATGTGGGCAGCTATTGAGGTAACAATTAACCACTGTTGCACATATTTTTCTTGCACAATTTTTTACGTACTTTTTGTATAGTAGATGCACAATGTTCACTGTCCTTTTTTATTTAAACTCACATATTAATTATTGTAGGATAAATTTGAGAGTGTTGACTTTAATGATCATCGTGATCATATATTTGGATGGATGAATGAGTTATGGAACAAATGGAGAGGATACTTGCACACTACTTATGTGAAGAAAAAGCCTATTGTTTAGGCTCTTAAGAATATTCCAAAGGGAGTAGAAAGAAAGGAATGGGAGTAGTTAGTTAAGGAACATTTTTGTTCCGAAAGTTTCTACGTATAGTGATCTAATAGCTTATATTTTTGAAGTATCCATTTCACAACTAATCATGATATTTAGATGTGAAACTTTTTTTAAACATGATAAGTTTTCTTAGATATGACAGTTTTACATAACAATACAGATGAGGAGCAATAGAAATGCAGAAAATCGGGCTAGATGTTTCGTCACATTGGTAGCAAGCCTATTAGAGAGATTATTTATCAGCAGGTAATATCAAAAAATAAATTTCCTAAAGAAAATATCTAAGACGTTCTATTTGACATGTTTCTCTTTGATGTGAAGGGCGGAAAAGATGGAAATCCGCCAAATTTGGCAACTGTTTTCTTTGAGACTCGTAAGAAAGATAACATGCTTGATGAACCAAAAGCAATTGAAAAATATGTGCATTTCGTAAATTTAATATGTATATTACTTCAAATTACTCCAGAATAAGTTGAAATGTACTTTTTTTTGTATTTTGCAGGCTCAAATCGAAGAAATACTAAAAGCTGAGCGATATTTGCCTAGCATAGAGATTGTAGAAAAGTGTTGTGGACCTCAAAATCGTAGCCATGTATATGGCTTTGGGGGTGGAGTAAAGGCAAAGGACATGAGAGGTGGCACTTCTTCTAAGGCTGAATTATTGTCTGAGCTACGTTCAACTCAAGAGAAATACAAATCTTTGAATGAGGAAAACAAATCGTTGAATGATCGCTTGTCTACCATAGAAGATGAGGTGAAAGAAATAAGAGAAATGAAGGAATTATTTGCTACTCAACAATCGCATGACCCGCATATGACATCACTCGTATCATTTGAATGACCATTGACTTTTTTTGCTGACCAAGTAAGTAAAAATATATCAAACTCTATTTGCGGATAGTCGTTTAAGCATTTAGTTTATGGATGAACTCTTGTATTGCTGTCATGCTTACAAGAATAAGATGACTGATCGTGTTTAAAGGAATTTCTTCATTTCTGAGGTTCTTTGTTGGGTGATTTTTTTCTCTTAGTCGGTGGTTGTTTGATAAGATTGGACAAATGCTTATAGCTTGAGGTTTTTGTATTATGATTCATTATACATATTGGAAATTTTTTTGTTTGTTGGATTGATAATGGAAAATGGTTTAGATATTGGACATCTCCAAAGTGTTCATATATAGATGACTTCAATGCTATGTCACTTATGAATCTTGATACATATGTTGGGATAGAGTTGATTTTGTTAATAAAACAAGAAAAAATTCGAGCAAACAGAATTATGTTACATATATTGTTGAGAAATGTGTAACAATAGCAACTATAACATTACTAATAACTACCACACTTGAAATGCTTCTGCTGTTCCAAGTAATTTTACTGTTTGTGTTGTTTCTTCTCCAGTCAGAAATTGGAACACTGATACGCATTCAGTTTTCTCCTTTAGGTGAATTATAACAGTTAGATTGAAGCTAATTCTAATATGCATGCTAGTATTTTCCTTGTTTAAGTTTTGACTACCTAAAGTAGTTTCTTGATTTGTAATTTTAGGTTGCTAGACAATAGGACTATTAGCTCTTGGTAGCCAATGTAAGTACTTTAACAATTAGGCTATTAGACTCATCCTGTCCATGTAGAGTTTCTACGAAAGCACCAAGTTTCAAAACTAAATTCCTTAACAGTCAAGAACAAAACATGTATCATTAGGATTGTTTAAAAGATTATTGCCTTCTTTATCTCTTTTTTTCATTTCTACACGTAGGCACACAGTTTGAGATTCATTGTCTCCTACAAGGATTAATGATAAGAATAAAACACTGATAACTTGTTTGTTTCCCCTTCTACAATAATAACCTGCTCGTGTCTTCCTGAAATAGTGATATCATGCTTGTTTAGTTCCTCCGCGACAACTTGTTTCCCCTAAAACAAAATATAAATCTTTTTGGTAGAGAGTTTGTCCATTTGTACTAGCTTATGTCACTGAATTTGTGGTTCTGATATAGATTTGGATTCTTTGTGAATACATCTCAAAGTTTTCTTAATCAATTCTTCTTATGCTCTTGCAGATTGTTGTTATTTTTGGATAGCCCTTGGTGTACTTTAGAGTTCTTTTTTGAATATTCAAGTTACAACTCACGATGCAGTTTAGAAGATGCACATGACCATTATTATTTTGCTAGGAAAGTTGTGCAAAAACATTTAATCATAGTCTGGTTCGGGATATTAATAATTTTTTAAGGTTTATTTTGTTAATTAAAAATTGAAACTTACACCATGGGATGTTTACCTATTTTTATATTAAAATAATCCTTTTAATGGAAATTTAACGTAGCAATATTATATTTATTGGTAGATTATATAATAAATTTGTGAAAGGAAGATCCAGAATCATTGGTGGTCAATTAAAGACCAAGAATTTTACTCGTCTCTAAAAGTTCATCTAAGACGAGATAGTTTCTTGTCTCTAAAAGTTTAATCTAGGATGATACAACCTCTCGTCCCTAAAGGTTCAACTAGGACGAGGTGTTGCTTGTCGCGAAAACCAATCTAGGACGACGTGGTTGTACGTCAAGAAAAAGTAATCTATGACGAGGTAGTTGCTCGTCCCTAAAGAGTAATCTAGGACGAGTTCGTTTCTAGTCTCTAAAGGGATTTAATGACAACAAATTACTAGTTTTCAAAGTAGAAAAATATCTATTTGGGACGAGATATCTAGTCTCTAAAAATATTTTGGCGACCTGCTTTGTTTCAGTTTTTGAAAACATTTAGCGACTAGTTAAAGCGACCCTTCCCAATTTACCTTTAGCGAAGATGCATTTTAGGACGGGTGGCGACCAGCCTTTTTGCATCCCAAAAGACTATTTGGGACTAGAAATGGACTTTTTGGGACCATATATCCCTTCCTTAGAGGATGTTTTACTTGTAGTGTACTTGTCACCTAGGTAGGCTAGGTTTACTCAATTGCATAGTCATAAATTTGTGTTCACTGTGTAATATAAGGTTAATTGACAGTAGAATTCATGTTTAGGCCTTCGGACACGAAAAAAGGATGATTAATTGTACATGTACCAGAGTTGCTAAAGATGTTGCGTATTATGGGAAAAAGCCTTATCTTGTGAACTAGGGTTAGATGATGATTCAACCACTAATTTTGGGTTGTATATGCTTGTCAATGGCCCTATTGTATGTGTGCATGAATGGGATTAGAGAAACATAAATCGAACCTAATGAGACTACCAAGTATGAATAATTGCATGCCATGAAGTTGTTACTTGACTGCACGACTATATGAACTGTTCATTATGGGTGTGATTATGGTTGTGCTTTATTCCGACACATCTATTGGATCAGTTATCATGTCCGACACATATATTAGACCGAGTGTCACGTTCCGACACATATATTTGATTGGGTTTCACGTTTTGATACATATATATATTGGACCGGGTGTCACGTTACGACACACTAACAGTTTGGGTGTGGGTTTTATGAGAGAACCACTAGTGATCATGACATTTATGTCTACCTGTTATTGACATTGGGAAATTGTATGTGTAACACCCCGCATTCTATGTGTACTAGTTCTATTTATATGACACTCATAATTTGCCTTGTGGTATAGTTATGGACTTAGTTTCCTATACGATAGTGACAATATAATAGGTTTAAAGTGAACTGTCCATAGATTTTAATGCAACCCGATTAAGTTGACGTCGATGGAAGTATTTAAACTTGAGATCATAAGTTGGTATTTGAGTCTTAAGTTTAAAGTGACATAGTGTATATAAGTTTTAAGTTAAGTTAAAGGTATTAAGGTGTAGAAATGAAATAAAATATTGAGGTTCTTGCTTGACTTAACTAAGCTAGTAGGTGACAAGTAGGTGCATCACCTACTTTGACTTATTGACCAACCCAAAGGACCAAGTGGGTGCATCACCTACTAAGACTCTTTTGACCATGTTATTGGGCCAAGTACAGTACCACCTACTTGCATTAATTATGGCCAAAATTGAGTAGACTATAGGGATAATTGGCAGCAAGGCCTAATATTCTTAAGTCCAACAAGGCCCAAGTTAAAAGGCCAAGTAGATGGGTCACCTGCTTGAATATATATGGCCCGAAATTGACCAAGAAAGTCGGCCAATGCACCTGCTTTTCAGAGGTATAAAGATCAGATCTTTTGCTTCATTTTTAACTTGAAAAATTTCAGATTCATTAGGTTTATCTCTTGGTCTTTCTTGGCTTAACACATCAGCCCTAAAAAACCTTAGGTTTATTGAATATTGTCCCTCTTTTCAAGTAAAATTTTGATGGAGGGTTTAAGTTATTGAAGTACAAGTTTGGAGGACAAATTTCCAAAAACTAAGCTACTGCCCATTTTTTTTCCTCTTTAAATACAGGTTTGTGGTGGTCAATTTTGTATATATTTGTCAATAACTCAAGGATGGTGATGAATCCTTGAGTTCAATATTCTCCTATTATGCTGAATGATTTTTGGGGATTGATAGTGGCTGCCTTATGTATATTGTTGTTGGGGGAAACTTGGGTATCTTGGCAAAGGATGAATGAAGTTGTATTAATGTATAGGAGAAGGTTGTGGTGATTTACCATTTGTGTATGGGTTGTATAGCCCTAGTGTCCATCAAGTATTTAGCTAATGTTTTACGAGGCCCTTAATGTAATTAGCTGCTAACATTAGTTTAATCATGAATTATATTGTAGATTAACACCCCAAAGGGAGGCTAAATCGTGATAGTTGTATTGGTCAGAAAGTAAGGTATGTAAGGCTATTCGATTTCCTATTTCGTTGCATGAATCCAAGACTTGTATTACAAAGTAAGCTTTCTAAGTGCCCTTGGTAGTGACTGATCCATAGGTGCAGTTCCTTCTCCCTGAACCATTAAAGTGAGTACTCTAATATGAATTTATTACTAAATGTACGTGCTTACTCTACCAAGTATTAGCATGCAAGGTTTAAACTTTTTTCATCGTCAAAGTACCGTTGGCACGTATTTCCCTTATATAAATCAAAATGATTCTAGATTACACATGGTACATATGTTTATATGTTGGATATACTGTTGAATAATTAGCTTTACGAGTAATTAATTTTTAAGCTTCTTTAATTTTAAATAATTAGCTTTACGAGGTTCAAATATTTTTTCAAGTTACTTTTAAGAATTTTAGTTATTGTTCATAATATTTTAAATATTTCAAATAATAAATATACGTATATTTTTATATTTTATAAACAAAAATCACCTCAAGATTTTACATTTTTTAAATAAGTACTTTATTTTTAGTTTAAATCATAATTGCCATTTCGAATATTAGTTCGTATTTTAAATCTATTACTTTGTAATCAAGTTGATTATTTTATATCGTTCTGATTAAAAAGCTCATTAATTAATTTCTAGTAACTCATCTTTTATTTATTATAGCCTAACCACCAACTAAACTCATTTGGCTAGATTTTTAATTTCGATTGGCTACTATTGAAATTCACGCGGCCATTCTTTTAATTGCAATTTTAGTGATCCTTTAACCCCTTTGCAAGACCATGTTTGGGCCCTTTTTTTGAATTTTCAGCATACCAATCCTTCCAATCCTAGGCCCAATAGCTCCATATTTCCCAACCCATTTTTTCAAGCCTACCATTTTCCATTCAGCTGACCCATTCCTTTAATTCCCCCTTTGACCCGGCCCACCTCTTTTTCCAGCAATAGAAACCCATAAGCAGTAGTACAACGAAAACTTGACAGCAACAATTCGGCGTGAACAACAACATTCACGATTCATGCTCGAAGCGGCGTTAACATCAGGGAGTGAAGTAACACGTGAACGACTCCAAGACGACCCCATACGTGACTTATTCTCCTTCACATGTCAAAATAGATGGAAAGCTGCCATCGTCTCCATCGATGGTACAACAAAAATAGACTTGCAGTTGCGTCCAGCAGCAGCCGCGTTTCCCATGCTTGACTCGTGTGGATGGATGTCACATCGAGCACAAGGACGATTGGGATGAGTCAAGCCATCCACCCTGCTTGTCATCCGAATTTTAGGGGATTTGGGTTGAATTCTTGTACAAACGAGCAGCTCTTTGGTTCTTGGGAAATTTTGAATTGATGATTGAGTTTGAGAATTCCGATTCTACCATCGTTCTCACTTGAATTTTCATCCCTTTCCCCCTAAGAATGAACCCAAAATCTCCTCTTATGTAAACCTTTCTCCTTTTCCATTGTAAGGGTTCGAAAATTTTTGAGTAAGGCATAGAGAATAGCTTAAGCAACCAGTCACAAAAATACAGATAAAAACACATTCGAAAAAAAAAGAAGAAGGGGAAAAGATGAATTAGTTCCAATCAGAGTCTCATTTTTCTAGTTTGATCATCCTCGTTCTTCTAAGTTAGCTCGAGTTCGAGTTACGGTCTGGTCCTTTCGCTTGCTGTTTCGTTCACGATTGTGTGGTGGAACTCGCTGTTGTCTTTCAAGCTCGTCCTGTCCTTGTTCACTGACCGGAAAAGGTAACATTTCCTCCGATGACTTTTCTCTTCATCTCTTTCTCTATTTTGTTTGTTAATGTTGGGAAGTCACTATTTTGTTGGTTGTTCGCTGATTAGTTGTCATTGGATTGTTTGTTTTGACATAAGGTATATATTCCATGGGATAGTCATAACATCGTATTGAGGTTCTGCTAATTTGTATTTAGTGTTTGAGCGCATTTTGGTGTTCTTTTTCTCGAATTTATTATTAATGTCCTATTAAGTTCACATTATTTCGCCTATATTGTCCTTAAGCATAAGGCTACTATCGTTTAGGTTGTTATTACTAAGTGTTGTTGTTCGCGTGCATCTTGAGTTAACTAGCATATAAAAAGGCCTTTGTTTTGTTCCAATGGAAATTGCTAGCATGTCCATGATGTTGTTGTTCACCTCATGTATGGCTTCACTATTTCTCGGTATTTATTTTGAGGCTATTTCGCTATCCTTTATATCATATTCACTTGCTCGAATGTCCTTGATTGCTCATGTTTTGGTGTTCGCAGTCTATTACCATATAAAAATTTCCTTTTCTCGCTGTTGTAATGTTACTTCCGTTCAAAAATAAAATAAAATAAAAAATAAAGGCAGAATCTAATATTTAACTAATCTGGAGCTCTTCTGTTGTTTGTCCATTGTTTGACACCCATGCAAGCTGACTGTATCGTCCATTACTATTGTCACGACCCAAGCCTAGGGTCTAGACGTGATCGGCGAATGGGGAACCCGAAGGAACCCCAAACAAGCCTCATAGCGTATCATTACACATCCTTGGTCGTGGAAGCAATTAAAATGACCATAAGCGATAAGCATAATCAAGGGGAAATCGGGACTAAGGGAGCAAGAGAAAAAAAAAAGGAATGATATATAAATACCATAGATGAGTCAAGCTCAACAATAAAACACAACTTGTCCAACACCACCTCTAAACATGGGTACTTAGCGGGGGCCAAGAAAAACTACCGGGCTCACCCTCATAGTCACAACATAACTAAAAAGGAAAAGTCTTATACATAGCAAAAGATCATAAGAAACGTCCCCGGAATGGAGGACTCACCAATAACCTCGATAGAAAATCGTATTAGCCATGCGGAGGAGGATGGTCAAGCGGTGCTCCGGTCCCTACATGGTGACATCATGTAGGCATAGAGTATGCATTAGTACGTTTGAATGTACTAAGTATATGGGATGCAATGCAATGTTACAATAGATGGACATCATAGGAAAAATGCATAATCATACCCAATAGATAGCATATTAATCAAATGATATGTATAATGATGCTTACATAAAAATCATATTTAGTGGACGTAGTACATGTGTGGCGAGTACCATCAATATAGTATTTCCAAGGCTACCACCCCCTGGAGAGGCGAAAGAGGTACAAACCCCTAAATGTGGTTACCCGGGCCTACCACCCCCCGAGCTAGGGACCAAGGTACAAACCCCTCGATATGGTTATACGGGTCTACTACCCCCCGTACTAGGCAACCAAGGTACAACCCCTCGATACGGTTACCGGGCCTACAACCCCCCGACTAGGCTTGGTCGACTCACAACACTTATATAGAGAAAATCATATACATGTATCCATTTCATCATCATTTCAATGATTATATGACATCCAACTCATAGGAGGTACATTGGACCTTCCATTTCCTAAGAATTCTATAAATGGGCATTTTATCAAACACATGGTGGACTATTGTTCATGTAATAAAATCATGTTTTCAAGAGTACTAAGTCAACCAATTCCAAAATCCATATAAATCAGCCCACCAACAACATACATATATATAAATCAACCTTCATAATTTGATCATGGAAGCATGAAAACCATAAACATCACATAATAATTCCATTTCATGATAATATGCAAAATAGACCATAATAGGTGTGTAGTAGTAATTCCATACTTCAAAAGTTCATAAATATCATAAGGACCCATAAACTTGAAGTAAATAGATGGATAAATGGTTGGACTTGTGGAAAGGAAGGTTTCCACAATCAACCCACATACCTCAACTTTGGAGAATCCTTGATGAAGATTGGAATGGAGAATTGAAGCTTGAGATTGAGTCTTGAATCCGGAATTAGACTTGAGATGTTTGAATTTGGTTGAAGATCTTGGTGGAATTTTGGAGAGGGCTTAGAGAGTGTTTTTTGAAGTTAAAAAAAATAACTAAGTATGGGACATTTTTATAAAAAAACGTCCCAACCCGCTAAAGAAAAGACTCACTGGAATTGAAATCTGCCGACAGGTTTTACGAAAATGGTCATAACTCCTTCATCCTAACTCGAATGAGGTGAAACCAATTGCATTGGAAAGCTAACTCGAAGGGCTTTAATTTAATAGGTAGTGGCCCTTCCATTCCTTGTGTGCTAAGAGATATGCCCTTTAAAGTTGACCCTGAAATCGCATTTTTTGCGATTTTCGAATTTTGATACGGTTGCTCTAAAATTCGGGTTAGACCCATTTCCCACTCAATTTGACCCCCTGAATAAGAATATGAAGTCGAATTTCCGAAATCATGCACGGATTTTGAGATATATGGAAATTACAATTATAGGTGTTTCCGAAGCACATTTTCGGGCATTTTTGGGGTCGTTTCAATATCTCCCCTTGGAACATTCGTCCCGAATGTTAAAGAAACGTACATGAGGGACACAAACATGGCAATTTCAGCCCACATAAGGATGCAACAATGCACTTACATCTTATTTCAAAAACCTCAACATAGTTGTAAAACCACAATGAACTTGTCAACTTAAACATGAATGTATGCAATGACATGGGGCTGAACTTAAGACCTGAGATTTTATAAGGGCTAAGATCAATACCTTAGCTTGAGTGGAGTGGAAAAGATAAGGATATCGCCTTTGCATGTCCGCTTCGGCCTCCCAAGTAGCACTTTCAACTTGTTGATTTCTCCAAAGGACTTTAACGGAAGCCACATCTTTGTTTCTCAACCTCTTCACTTGTCTATCTAAAATCTGGACCGGAACCTCTTCATAGGTCAAATTATCTTCAACAACACCCACAACATCAAGAGACACAATGGCATTCGGATCACCCACACACTTCCTCAACATAGACACATGAAATACCGGATGAACCAAATTCATTTCGCTAGGCAATTCCAACTCATAAGCTACCTTGCCAATTCTCCTCATCACCTTATAAGGACCCACGTATCTTGGGCTCAACTTGCCCTTCTTACCAAAACGAACCACACCCTTCATGGGTGACACCTTCAAATAGACCCAATCACCAACTCGGAATTCAAGAGCCCTTCTCCTCACATCGGCATAGGACTTTTGGCGACTTTGGGCCGTCTTCAACCTTTCTCTAATCATCCTAACCTTCTCAAGAGCCTCCATAACTAGATCTGGTCCTAACAAGGCCACCTCACCAACCTCAAACCACCCAACCGGTGATCTACAACGCCTCCCATAGAGAGCCTCAAAAGGAGCCATACCGATGCTAGAATGATAGCTATTGTTATAGGCAAACTCAATCAATGGAAGATGATCATCCCAACTACCCTTAAGCTCCAATACACAAGCCCTAAGCATATCCTCAAGTGTTTGGATAGTCCTTTCGGCTTGTCCATCCGTTTGCGGGTGAAAGGCCGTAGTAAGCTTAACTCTCGTACCTAGACCCCTTTGAAAGGACTTCCAAAAGTGTGAAGTAAATTGAGTACCACGGTCCGATATGATGGATAGAGGAATCCCATGCAACCTTACCAAGTCATGAATATATAACCTTGCATAATCTTCCGCCCCATATGTTGTCTTTACCGGTAGAAAATGAGCCGATTTTGTCATCCTATCAACCACCACCCAAATAGAATCAAAACCTTTTCTAGTCTTGGGTAAACCAACTACAAAATCCATATTAATTTCTTCCCACTTCCAAGTAGGAATCTCTATGTCTTGGGTTAGACCACCCGGCCTTTGATGTTCGGCCTTGACTTGTTGACAACTATGACAACCGGAGACGAATTTGGCAATGTCCTTCTTCATGCCTCCCCACCAATACACATCCCTCAAATCTCTATACATTTTGGTGGAACCGGGGTGAATGGAGTAGGAAGAATTATGAGCCTCCTCAAGAATTTTCTCCCTCAAACCATCAACACAAGGCACACACAACCTACCTTGGTACCTAAGGGCACCATCTCCCCCTTGGGAGAAAACTTCCACCTTGCCCTCTTTCACCAAGGCCTTCAATTCTAACAAGGAAGAGTCAAGATCTTGTTTTGCTATCACCTCATCAACCAAGGAAGACCTAGCACCATCAACAACGACCACACCACCATTACCAACCTCTTCCAACCTAACCCCCAACCTAGCCAACCGATGCACCTCCCTAGCCATTTCCCTATCACCAATATCAACATGAGCTAGGCTACCCATAGACACCCTACTCAAAGCATCCGCCACCACATTAGCTTTACCGGGATGATAATGCACACTCATATCATAATCTTTAAGAAATTCTAGCCACCTTCTTTGTCTCAAGTTGAGATCTTTTTGGGTGAAGACATATTGGAGGCTCTTATGATCGGTGAACACATCAACATGTACCCCATACAAGTAATGACGCCAAATCTTTAAAGCAAACACCACCGCGGCTAATTCAAGATCATGCGTAGGATAGTTCTTTTCATGCACTTTGAGTTGTCTAGAAGCATAGGCTATCACCTTACCATTTTGCATTAGGACACAACCCAAGCCAACTCTAGAAGCATCACAATACACAACAAATCCCTCAAGCCCATCCGGTAGTGACAATATAGGAGCGGACACAAGTTTATCTTTCAAGGTTTGAAAACTCCTTTCGCACTCGTCGGTCCACTCAAACTTAGCCTTCTTTTGTGTCAACTTAGTCATGGGAGAAGCAATAGAAGAAAACCCATTCACAAATCTCCGGTAGTAACCCGCTAAGCCCAAGAAGCTCCTAATATCCGACGGGGTCAATGGCCTAGGCCAATTTCTAATCACATCGGTCTTCTTAGGGTCTACCTTAATACCATCCCCCGAACCACATGACCTAGGAAGGCAACCTCCTCAACCAAAATTCACACTTTTCATACTTGGCATACAACTTCTCCTCTCTCAATCTTTGCAACACAACCCTCAAGTGACCCATATGTTCTTCCTCGCTATGCGAATAGATTAAAATATCATCAATGAAGACCACAACAAAGGAATCAAGGTAGGGTTTAAAGACCCTATTCATTAGGTCCATGAAGATAGCCGGTGCATTGGTCAACCCAAAGGACATGACCACAAATTCATAATGCCCATACCTAGTCCGGAAGGCTGTCTTGGGAATGTCACACTCCCTCACCTTCACTTGATGATACCCGGACCGAAGATCAATCTTAGAGAAGTGGCTAGCCCCTTGCAATTGGTCGAACAAGTCATCAATCCTAGGAAGAGGATATTTATTCTTGACGGTGACCCTATTGAGTTGCCGGTAATCAATACACATCCTAAGGGACCCATCTTTCTTCTTCACAAACAACACCGGAGCACCCCATGGTGATTGGCTAGGCCTAATAAAACCCTTCTCCAACAAGTCCTTCAATTGTTCCTTCAACTCCTTTAACTCCGCCGGGGCCATACGGTAAGGGGGAATAGAAATGGGTTGAGTATCGGGGAGGAGGTCTATGCCAAAATCTATTTCCCTTTCGGGAGGAACACCGGGAAGGTCATTAGGAAAGACATCAAGGAATTCATTTACACCGGAACCGACTCTATAGGAAGGGTTTTGGACTCCACATCCCTAACCCTCACAAGATGATAGAGACACCCCTTAGAGATCAACTTACGGGCTTTAATGCAAGAGATGAACCTACCCTTGACTACCACATTTTGGCTTTCCCACTCAAGAATGGGTTCACTTGGAAATTGGAACTTGACCCTACGGGTTCTACAATCAATGGAAGCATAGTATGCATGCAACCAATCCATCCCAAGAACAACATCAAAATCGACCATGTCCAACTCAACAAGATCACAAGGCAATATTTTATGCAAGATGCAAATAGGACAATTTCTATAGACCTTCCTAGCAACAATATATGCACCAATAGGAGTAGACACCTTATATGACTCACGCAACAATCGGGCTCAACATGAAACTTTTTGGCAACAAAGGGGGTGACAAAAGAAAGAGAGGCACCCGGATCAATTAATGCATATACATCAAAGTCAAAGATTTTCAACATACCGGTAACGACATCGGGGACTTCATCGACCCCTTGCCTCCCATGCAAAGCATAAAATCGATTGTGCCTTGGGGCACCATCTTGTCGGCCCCCTCTCCCCAAAGGAACCGCATTGGCACCTTGTGGACGGACCTCCTTACCCTTGTTGCGATTTCGGGGACAATCCATTGCCTTGTGCCCCATTTCCCCACAACTATAGCAAGCACCGGTATTTCTCAAGCACGGGCCACCATGGCCCTTACCACACTTCGGACATACATCAATAGGACCCATACCACCAACACCTTGGGCCCTTGGAACATCATTGGCAAACCCCTTATGGGGCGCATGAGAAGACCCTTGGCCTTGATGAAACCGGCCTCCCCTTCGACTTTGGAACTTGCCCTCAAAGGGCCCTCTGGCTATGACCCCTCCTCTTCCTCAACTTCTCCTCCTCCATTTGTTCGGCATAGACCATCAAGCGGGACAAGTCCATGTCACTAATCAACATTGCGGACCGGCATTCTTCACTCACTAGGTCGGACACACCCATCACGAATTTGTTCATTCTAGATCGTGAGTCGGCAACCAAGTGTGGAGCATATCTTGAAAGTTGGTTAAACTTGAGGGCATACTCCCTCACACTCATAGACCCTTGTTTTAAATTCATGAACTCCACCAATTTGGCTTCCCTAAGTTCAAGAGGAAAGAATCGATTAAGGAAAGCCGTTTTGAACTCTTCCCAAGGCACCACATAGTTTGCCCCCTTCTCTTCCTTCCATTGGTTGTACCATATTTGGGCCACCCCTTTTAGTTGGTAGGCCGCCAACTCCGCCTTATCTTCTGACCTCATGCCCATGATAGCTAATATCTTGTGGACTTCATCAATGAACTCTTGAGGGTCTTCATCTAACTTAGACCCATAGAATTCCGGGGGATTCATCCGCACAAAGTCTCTCACCCGAGATGCCGGGGTAGGAGCTTGGGCCCCGTGGTTGGCTTGATTAGCCATAGCTTGGGCAAATAAAGTAAGGGCATCCCGAAGATCCCCATTGGTCGGTTGTTCCTCGGGTGCGCGGGCTCGTCTTCCTCTTGTATTAGGCATGATCTAGCAAAGCAAAGAACAACCGTTAGGGAAGACCTTAATTCAACTCTACAACACGACTTAGAAATGGAGAAGGGAAACATTTCCTAAAACGTCTCATAGCCTCCTACTCATAGTTGTGGTGCACAACACAACCATGAATCGGACTCTAATCAACGCGGTGTGTTGGACTCCGAGGATCTATCAACCTAGTGCTCTGATACCAATTTGTCACGACCCAAGCCTAGGGCCTAGACGTGACCGGCGAATGGGGAACCCGAAGGAACCCCAAACAAGCCTCATAGCGTATCATTACACATCCTTGGTCGCGGAAGCAATTAAAATGACCATAAGCGATAAGCATAATCAAAGGGGAAATCGGGACTAAGGGAGCAAGAGAAAAAAAGAAGGAATGATACATAAATACATAGATGAGTCAAGCTCAAGCATAATACACAACTTGTCCAACACCACCTCTAAACATGAGTACTTAGCGGGGGCCAAGACAAACTACCGGGCTCACCCTCATAGTCAAAACATAACTAAAAAGAAAAGTCTTATACATAGCAAAAGATCATGAGCAACGTCCCCGGAATGGAGGACTCACCAATAACCTTGATAGGAAATCGTATTAGCCACGCGGAGGAGGATGGTCAAGCGGTGCTCCGGTCCCTACATGGTGACATCATGTAGGCATAGAGTATGCATTAGTACGTTTGAATGTACTAAGTATATGGGATGCAATGCAATGCTACAATAGATGGACATCATAGGAAAAATGCATAATCATACCCGATAGATAGCATATTAATGAAATGATATATATAATGACGCTTACATAAAAATCATATTTAGTGGGACGTAGTACATGTGTGGTGAGTGACCATCAATATAGTATTTCCAAGGCCTACCACCCCCTTGGAGAGGCGAAAGAGGTACAAACCCCTCAATGTGGTTACCCGGGCCTACCACCCCCCGAGCTAGGGACCAAGGTACAAACCCCTCGATATGGTTATACGGGCCTACTACCCCCGTACTAGGCAACCAAGGTACCAACCCCTGATACGGTTATACGGGCCTACTACCCCCCGTCGACTCACAACACTTATATAGAGAAAATCATATACATGTATCCCTTTCATCATCATTTCAATAATTATATAATCATCCGACTCATAGGATGTACATTGGACCTTCCATTTCCTAAGAATTCTATAAATGGCATTTTATCAAACACATGGTGGGCTATTGTTCATGTAGATAAAATCATGTCTTTCAAGAGTACTAAGTCCAACCAATTCCAAAATCATATAAATCAGCCCACCAACAACATACATATATATATCAACCTTCATAATTTGATCATGGAAGCATGAAAACCATAAACATCACATAATAATTCCATTTCATGATAATATGCAAAAATAGACCATAATAGGATGTGTAGTAGTAATTCCATAATTCAAGAGTTCATAAATGATCATAAGGACCCATAAACTTGAAGTAAAATAGAGGATAAATGGTTGGACTTGTGGAAAGGAAGGTTTCCACAATCAACCCACATACCTCAACTTTGGAGAATCCTTGATGAGGATTGGAATGGAGAATTGAAGCTTGAGATTGAGTCTTGAATCCGGAATTAGAGCTTGAGATGTTTGAATTTGGTTGAAGATCTTGGTGGAATTTTGGAGAGGGTTAGAGAGTGTTTTTGAAGTTAAAAAAAAATAACTAAGTATGGGACATCCTTTTATAAAAAAAACGTCCCACCCGCTACAAAAAAGCTCACTGGAAATTGCAAATTTGCCCGACAGGTTTTACGAAAATGGTCATAACTCCTTCATCCTAACTCGGAATGAGGTGAAACCAATTGCATTGGAAAGCTAACTCAAGAGCTTTAATTTAATAGGTAGTGGCCCTTCCAGTTCCTTGTGTGCTAAGAGATATGCCCTTTAAAGTTGACTCCAAATCGCATTTTTTGCGATTTTCGAATTTTGATACGGTTGCTCTAAAATTCGGGTTAGACCCATTACCCACTCAATTTGACCCCCTGAATAAGAATATGAAGTCGAATTTCCGAAATCATGCACGATTTTGAGATATATGGAAATTACAATTATAGGTGTTTCCGAAGCACATTTTCGGGCATTTTTGGGGTCGTTTCAATATCTCCCCTAACATTCGTCCCCGAATGTTAAAGAAACGTACATGAGGGACACAAACATGGCAATTCAGCCCACATAAGGATGCAACAATGCACTTACATCTTATTTCAAAAACCTCAACATAGTTGTAAAACCACAATGAACTTGTCAACTTAAACATGAATGTATGCAATGACATGGGGCTGAACTTAAGACCTGAGATTTTATAAAGGGCTTAGATCAATACCTTAGCTTGAGTGGAGTGGAAAAGATAAGGATATCGCTTTGCATGTCCGCTTCGGCCTCCCAAGTAGCACTTTCAACTTGTTGATTTCTCCAAAGGACTTTAACGGAAGCCACATCTTTGTTTCTCAACCTCTTCACTTGTCTATCTAAAATCTGGACCGGAACCTCTTCATAGGTCAAATTATCTTCAACAACACCCACAACATCAAGAGACACAATGGCATTCGGATCACCCACACACTTCCTCAACATAGACACATGAAATACCGGATGAACCAAATCCATTTCGCTAGGCAATTCCAACTCATAAGCTACCTTGCCAATTCTCCTCATCACCTTATAAGGACCCACGTATCTTGGGCTCAACTTGCCCTTCTTACCAAAACGAACCACACCCTTCATGGGTGACACCTTCAAATAGACCCAATCACCAACTCGGAATTCAAGAGCCCTTCTCCTCACATCGGCATAGGACTTTTGGCGACTTTGGGCCATCTTCAACCTTTCTCTAATCATCCTAACCTTCTCAAGAGCCTCCATAACTAGATCTGGTCCTAACAAGGCCACCTCACCAACCTCAAACCACCCAACCGGTGATCTACAACGCCTCCCATAGAGAGCCTCAAAAGGAGCCATACCGATGCTAGAATGATAGCTATTGTTATAGGCAAACTCAATCAATGGAAGATGATCATCCCAACTACCCTTAAGCTCCAATACACAAGCCCTAAGCATATCCTCAAGTGTTTGGATAGTCCTTTCGGCTTGTCCATCCGTTTGCGGGTGAAAGGCCGTAGTAAGCTTAACTCTCGTACCTAGACCCCTTTGAAAGGACTTCCAAAAGTGTGAAGTAAATTGAGTACCACGGTCCGATATGATGGATAGAGGAATCCCATGCAACCTTACCAAGTCATGAATATATAACCTTGCATAATCTTCCGCCCCATATGTTGTCTTTACCGGTAGAAAATGAGCCGATTTTGTCATCCTATCAACCACCACCCAAATAGAATCAAAACCTTTTCTAGTCTTGGGTAAACCAACTACAAAATCCATATTAATTTCTTCCCACTTCCAAGTAGGAATCTCTATGTCTTGGGTTAGACCACCCGGCCTTTGATGTTCGGCCTTGACTTGTTGACAACTATGACAACCGGAGACGAATTTGGCAATGTCCTTCTTCATGCCTCCCCACCAATACACATCCCTCAAATCTCTATACATTTTGGTGGAACCAGGGGTGAATGGAGTAGGAAGAATTATGAGCCTCCTCAAGAATTTTCTCCCTCAAACCATCAACACAAGGCACACACAACCTACCTTGGTACGTAAGGGCCCATCTCCCCCTTGGGAGAAAACTTCCTCCTTGCCCTCTTTCACCAAGGACCTTCAATTCTAACAAGGAAGAGTCAAGATCTTGTTTTGCTATCACCTTATCAACCAAGGAAGACCTAGCACCATCAACAACGACCACACCACCATTACCAACCTCTTCCAACCTAACCCCCAACCTAGCCAACCGATGCACCTCCCTAGCCATTTCCCTATCACCAATATCAGCATGAGCTAGGCTACCCATAGACACCCTACTCAAAGCATCCGCCACCACATTAGCTTTACCGGGATGATAATGCATACTCATATCATAATCTTTAAGAAATTCTGGCCACCTTCTTTGTCTCAAGTTGAGATCTTTTTGAGTGAAGACATATTGGAGGCTCTTATGATCGGTGAACACATCAACATGTACCCCATACAAGTAATGACGCCAAATCTTTAAAGCAAACACCACCGCGGCTAATTCAAGATCATGCGTAGGATAGTTCTTTTCATGCACTTTGAGTTGTCTAGAAGCATAGGCTATCACCTTACCATTTTGCATTAGGACGAAACCCAAGCCAACTCTAGAAGCATCACAATACACAACAAATCCCTCAAGTCCCATCCGGTAGTGACAATATAGGAGCGGACACAAGTTTATCTTTCAAGGTTTGAAAACTCCTTTCGCACTCGTCGGTCCACTCGAAACTTAGCCTTCTTTTGTGTCAACTTAGTCATGGGAGAAGCAATAGAAGAAAACTCATTCACAAATCTCCGGTAATAACCCACTAAGCCCAAGAAGCTCTAAATCCGACGGGGTCAATGGTCTAGGACCAATTTCTAATCACATCAGTCTTCTTAGGGTCTACCTTAATACCATCCCCCGACACCACATGACCTAGGAAGGCAACCTCCTTCAACCAAAATTCACACTTTTCACACTTGGCATAAACTTCTCCTCTCTCAATCTTTGCAACACAACCCTCAAGTGACACATATGTTCTTCCTCGCTATGCGAATAGATTAAAATATCATCAATGAAGACCACAACAAAGGAATCAAGGTAGGGTTTAAAGATCCTATTCATTAGGTCCATGAAGATAGCCGGTGCATTGGTCAACCCAAAGGACATGACCACAAATTCATAATTCCCATACCTAGTTCGGAAGGTTGTCTTGGGAATGTCACACTCCCTCACCTTCACTTGATGATATTCGAACCGAAGATCAATCTTAGAGAAGTGGCTAGCCCTTTGCAATTGGTCGAACAAGTCATCAATCCTAGGAAGAGGATATTTATTCTTGACGGTGACCCTATTGAGTTGCCGAGTAATCAATACACATCCTAAGGGACCCATCTTTCTTCTTCATAAACAACACTAGTGCACCCCATGGTGATTGGCTAGGCCTAATAAAACCCTTCTCCAACAAGTCCTCAATTGTTCCTTCAACTCCTTTAACTCCGCCGGGGCCATACGGTAAGAGGGGATAGAAATGGGTCGAGTATCGGGGAGGAGGTCTATGCCAAAATCTATTTCCCTTTCGGGAGGAACACCGGGAAGGTCATTAGGAAAGACATCAAGGAGTTCATTTACGACCGGAACCGACTCTATAAGAAGGGTTTTGGACTCCGCATCTCTAACCCTCACAAGGCGATAGAGACACCCCTTAGAGATCAACTTACGGGCTTTAATGCAAGAGATGAACCTACCCTTGACTACCACATTTTGGCTTTCCCACTCAAGAATGGGTTCACTTGGGAATTGGAACTTGACCCTACGGGTTCTACAATCAATGGAAGCATAGTATGCATGCAACCAATCCATCCCAAGAACAACATCAAAATAGACCATGTTCAACTCAACAAGATCACAAGGCAATATTTTATGCAGGATGCAAATAGGACAATTTCTATAGACCTTACTAGCAACAATATATGCACCAATAGGAGTAGTCACCTTATATGACTCACGCAACAAGTCGGGCTCAACATGAAACTTGTTGGCAACAAAGGGGGTGACAAAAGAAAGAGAGGCACCCGGATCAATTAATGCATATACATCCAAGTCAAAGATTTTGGACATACCGGTAACGACGTCGGGGACTACATCGACCCTTGCCTCCCATGCAAAGCATAAAATCGATTATGCCTTGGGGCACTATCTTGTCGTCCCCCTCTCCCCGAAAGGAACCGCATTGGCACCTTATGGACAGACCTCCTTACCCTTGTTGCGATTTCGAGGACAATCCATTGCCTTCTGCCCCATTTCCCCACAACTGTAGAAACCACCGGTATTTCTCAAGCACGGGCCACCATGGCCCTTACCACACTTCGGACATACATCAATAGGACCCATACCACCAACACCTTGGGCCCTTGGGATATCATTGGCAAACCCCTTATGGGGCGCATGAGAATACCCTTGGCCTTGATGAAACCGGCCTCCCCTTCGACTTTGGAACTTGCCCTTAAAACGGGCCCTTCTTGGCCTCATGACCCTTCCTCTTCCTCAACTTCTCCTCCTCCATTTGTTCAGGATAGACCATCAAGCGGGACAAGTCCATGTCACTAATCAACATTGCGGACCGGCATTCTTCACTCACTAGGTCGGACACACCCTCACAAATTTGTTCATTCTAGATCTTGAGTCGGCAACAAAGTGTTGAGCATATCTTGAAAGTTGGTTAAACTTGAGGGCATACTCCCTCACACTCATAGACCCTTGTTTTAAATTCATGAACTACACCAATTTGGCTTCCCTAAGTTCAAGAGGAAAGAATCGATTAAGGAAAGTCGTTTTGAACTCTTCCCAAGGCACCACATAGTTTGCCCCCTTCTCTTCCTTCCATTGGTTGTACCATATTTGGGCCACCCCTTTTAGTTGGTAGGCCGCCAACTCCGCCTTATCTTCTGACCTCATGCCCATGATAGCTAATATCTTGTGGACTTCATCAATGAACTATTGAGGGTCTTAATCTAACTTAGACCCATAGAATTCCGGGGAATTCATCCGCACGAAGTATCTCACCCGATATGCTGGAGTAGGAACCTGAGGGGTTGGGCCCCGTTGTTGGCTTGATTAGCCATAGTTTGTGCAAAGAAAGTAAGGGCATCCCAAATATCCCCATTGGTCGGTTGTTCCTCGGGTGCGCGGGCTGGTCTTCTTCTTGTATTATGGCATGATCTAGCATAGCAAAGAACAACTGTTAGGGAAGAACTTAATTCAACTCTACAACACGACTTAGAACATGGAGAAGGGAAACATTTCCTAAAACGTCTCATAGCCTCCTACTCATAGTTGTGGTGCACAACACAACCATGAATCGGACTCTAATCAACGCGGTGTGTTGGACTCCGAGAATCTATCAACCTAGTGCTCTGATACCAAATTTGTCGACCCAAGCCTAGGGCCTAGACGTGACCGGCGAATGGGGAACCCGAAGGAACCCCAAACAAGCCTCATAGCGTATCATTACACATCCTTGGTCGCGGAAGCAATTAAAATGACCATAAGCGATAAGCATAATCAAGGGGAAATCGGGACTAAGGGAGCAAGAGAAAAAAAAAGGAATGATACATAAATACCATAGATGAGTCAAGCTCAAGCATAATACACAACTTGTCCAACACCACCTCTAAACATGGGTAATTAGCGGGGGCCAAGACAAACTACCGGGCTCACCCTCATAGTCAAAACATAACTAAAAAGGAAAAGTCTTATACATAGCAAAAGATCATAAGCAACGTCCCCGGAATGGAGGACTCACCAATAACCTCGATAGAAAATCGTATTAGCCCGCGGAGGAGGATGGTCAAGCGGTGCTCCGGTCCCTACATGGTAACATCATGTAGGATAGAGTATGCATTAGTACGTTTGAATGTACTAAGTATATGGGATGCAATGCAATGCTACAATAGATGGACATCATAGGAAAAGTGAATAATCATACCCGATAGATAGTATATTAATGAAATGATATGTATAATGATGATTACATAAAAATCATATTTAGTGGGACGTAGTACATGTGTGGCGAGTGACCATCAATATAGTATTTCCAAGGCCTACCACCCCCTTGGAGAGGCGAAAGAGGTACAAACCCCTCAATGTGGTTACCCGGCCTACCACCCCCCGAGCTAGGGACCAAGGTACAAACCCCTCGATGTGGTTATACGGGTCTGCTACCCCCCGTACTACGCAACCAAGGTACCAACCCCTCGATACGGTTACCCGGGCCTACAACCCCCCGAGCTAGGCTTGGTGGACTCACAACACTTATATAGAGAAAATCATATACATGTATCCATTTCATCATCACTTCAATGATTATATGACCATCCGACTCATAGGACGTACATTGGACCTTCCATTTCCTAAGAATTCTATAAATGAGCATTTTATCAAATACATGGTGGGCTATTGTTCATGTAAATAAAATCATGTATTTCAAGAGTACTAAGTTCAACCAATTTTAAAATCCATATAAATCAGCCCACCAACAACATACATATATATAAATCAACCTTCATAATTTGATCATGGAAGCCTGAAAACCATAAACATCACATAATAATTCCATTTCATGTTAATATGCAAAATAGACCATAATAGGGTGTGTAGTAGTAATTCCATGCTTCAAGAGTTCATAAATAACCATAAGGACCCATAAACTTGAAGTTAAAATAGAGGATAAATGGTTGGACTTGTGGAAAGGAAGGTTTCCACAATCAAACCCACATACCTTAACTTTGGAGAATCCTTGCTGAAGATTGGAATAGAGAATTGAAGCTTAAGATTGAGTCTTGAATCCGGAATTAGAGCTTGAGATGTTTGAATTTGGTTGATGATCTTGGTGGAATTTTAGAGAGGGGCTTAGAGAGTGTTTTTTAAGTTTTAAAAAATGACTAAGTATGGGACATTTATAAAAAACGTCCCCAACCCGCTAAAAAAAAAGCTCACTGGAAGTTGCAAATCTGCACAGACAGGTTTTACGAAAATGGTCATAACTCCCTCATCCTAACTCGGAATGAGGTGAAACCAAGTGCGTTGGAAAGCTAACTCAAAGAGCTTTAATTTAATAGTTAGTGGGTCTTCCAGTTCCTTGTGTGCTAAGAGATATGCCTCTTTGAAGTTG
This sequence comes from Solanum verrucosum, assembly GCF_900185275.1. Lineage (NCBI taxonomy): Eukaryota > Viridiplantae > Streptophyta > Magnoliopsida > Solanales > Solanaceae > Solanum > Solanum verrucosum. The sequence goes on along the minus strand of NW_026019991.1, from coordinate 166,866 downwards.
ACCCTCCAAATCGCATTTTTTGCGATTTTCGAATTTTGATACGACTGCTCTAAATTTCGGGTTAGACCCATTTCATACTCAATTTGACCCCCTGAATAAGAATATGAAGTCGAATTTCTGAAATCATGCACGGATTTTGAGATATATGGAAATTACAATTATAGGTGTTTTCGAAGCACATATTCGGGCATTTTTGGGGTCGCTTCAACTATTTTTACCTCGTATTCACTCTAAATATTGAAATTTGATTTAGCCATGTAGGAGTCGTGACTTTTTTTTTTTGATGAAATATGATAATCTTCTTAAGACTTTCCTTATCTTTTAAATATATATGTGAATCTTTGTTTCTAGGGCTAAAATTGAGCTTTGTGCTTCACAAAGTGATGATATTTTTCCTACTGTGGTATGAGCAGTAGCTTAAGCAGTCACTATTGGGTCATTAACATGCCTTTATCTTTGATGTCTTCGGATTTTGCATCCCTATGTTGTTTTGAGTTCCCTCAAGTTATTTACTGTATAGTGATCTAAAGGCTGCTATGACTTGCGATTTATTTTCAAACACTAATCTTTCCCTTCATTTTATTGCATGTGAAATCTACTCGGGTCCTCATTGACTCTATTAGTTGCATTTTCCTATTGGGCCATGGAGGTCCGATTCTTTTACTTGAGTCAGCCATCTATAAAATCGACGTACAGGTCCCGGAGTTGAAAGAATATGAACTAGATTGGAGAATTGAAAAGATTGAGCCAAAGGCCCACTCTTTATTCCAGAGATTGTATTTTGTTATGTTGGGCCTAAGCCCTTGTCATTTTATTTCTTAATATCTTGTTAGAATTTAGGACAGTAAAAAAAAATTGGGCCTAAGGCCCAATAAACAATATTTTTTTTATGCTAAACTAAGACGGGTGAAGGTGATTAGAATGGGCCAAAGGCCCAAAATGAGATAAGGCCCAAGTACTGGCCCAGACGGACCGATCCAAACTTGGACCCAAATTCCTTTCCCTATCTATTTAACCGCTATTATGTGTTTTATTTGCTAAAATTGATTTCAGGGTTTTAAAAATTCAATTCCCCAAAAGAGTCCATTTTGAGTAAACACTTATATTTTTCTAAAATTAAATAAGGTCATCACTTCAGGACTATTTATAAGTTATTTGCCTAAGTAATTTTTCCCTTGCCCTTAATTTTTTTTTATAGTTTAAAACTATTTATTCGCAGCTTAGACAAATTTTCATATTACTTAATATTAGCCAAATAGTTAAATGTCGAATAATCGCATGTTAGCGGGCATTTCGGGTGCTTTCAAACCCTTCCCGAGCTGCTAATATAAACCGCGAACCCCTTTTAATATTATCATTAGATTTCTGTTTTAGTCTTTTGAAAAAAAATTCTCTTTATTTTTCTTTAAAATTAAGTGGTGACTCTTAAAACCAGTCTAATTATATTTTTAAATAAATAAAACATATACAATCTTCCCATATCTTGCCATCTTGCTTCATATGTTTATGCCATCATAATTGCATCTTTTCACATGTTCCTATGTTCTCTTTATTAGTTATTACTCCCATTGCGTTAGACTATAATGTTATCTCACAAGATCCCTAGTTGCTCTACTGTGCATTTTATATGTACTTGTATCCGTCCTTAAGTTGAATCTTCCCACATTCTCCCTTGGTTCCTCATTCATGTATACCTTGTGTTTGATATTAATTAGTGAGTATTTGGCTATCATATAGAGTTCAAATCTCTTGGCTGAGTGTTAAATGTCTTCACTTGATATGTGCTTCAATTTGAGAGGTCAAAATGCTTGTTGAGTCATATAAGCTCCGAAGTATTACGTTTGTGTGACCTTTGCTTCCCTTTTCATTGTTAATATCGTAAGTCCATAGTTCTAAATCTGAACGATGATTATAACCACAAAAACATAAATCTCAAAGAAGGTTTGATCATCAAAAGAACAATCTAAAAAGAGTTATGAGCATTGAAACAACAATCTATAAAATTAAAGAATCTAAGTGAAGGAAACTGTATAATTATGGGTGGCAGCCTAGAGGAAAATGCCTAGCATCGATCGATTCCAATTGGTATAAAAGGGTGGCATCTCAGGGGCGAAATCCTAGCATGGGCCAATCCCAATTGGTATAGAAGGAGGGCAGCTCAGGGGTGAAAGCTTAGCATGGGCCGATGCCAATTTGTTGAATTATGAGGACAGCATCCCAGAGGTTAAAATGCCTAGCATGGGTCATCCTCTTCTACCACTGATCAACTGGTCATTTGTATCATGTCATATAAAGATTATAACACACAGAAAATTAATGAAAAGAATGTAACATACATGATTCCACAAGTATAAGCAAATGTGGTCTCAAATCCTTATCTATTTGTATTTGGTTTCACTTGAGCTCTCATTTTACATATGGTTGTATTATACCTTACATATTAAGTACATTATTTCATATTGACTTCCCTCATTGGGGCTGCATTTCATACTGCAGGTATAGGTACTCGACTAGTAGATCTCCCCAATAGAAGCACATGATACTCAATAGTTGTTGGTAAGCTCTAGGTTGATTCAGGGCTTTGCCGAGTGTTTACTATGTGTATTTTCATAGTGGTACAATCATGGATTCAAGTATAGGCTTTATAGGCATTGTAAAGCTATCATCTGTATTCATAGTTTTACTTGTCACATGTACCAGTTCAGCTAGTGGACATGTGTTGTATATCTAGCTTCTCATTAGTAAATCTATATGCATAGTAGTTCGCTTTCTCATCATAGGTCACTTGTGAAGCATGTGTTCATATGGTACTTGTCCACCTTACCTTGGGTTGGGGTATGAAAAAAGTTGTATCAGAGTATTTCGTCCTAAGGAGTCTACAAAGCCGTGCCTAGTAGAGCCTTACTTATGAATGTGTTGCGCGCCACATTGATAATTGGGGGACTGCTTGGACATTTAGGAAATGTTACGTTCCTTCATTATCTAGATCGTGCGATAGAGCGAAGTAAAGAAGTCAATTTCCACTTGTACTTGATCATGCTATTCATAGTATGCTTACGATGGTTAAGGTTAACGGTGGCTAAAATGTCAACATGCAACCTACAGAAAAGAATCAGAAGTTATCAAAATTTAGACTAGATTGAGCTCATTTTATTCAACCGTCCCATTGCACAAGGTATATAAAGGCTTTTATGTTATTTGAATTTTAAGTTGCATTTGTACCATTTGTATCATGTTATTTCCATTGAGAAAGATATAGTATGGTTATCCATATGCTTAAAAATGATAGATTACCTAGTTACATATATGAGTTGTAGCATTTCTAAGCACATCTTTTTAGGAGCATATATCCAACTCTTGAGTTCTATATTTCCTCTATATTTATAGGATCTATTCCTATGGAGGACACTAGTTCTTAGTCTGTGATATACATCAAATTTTCAGCATAACACAAATACTCGAAATTGATGTTATTGAACGAGTTTCTTTTAGTTGGAAGAAGGCAGTGGTACAATCTGATAGGTGAATGTATCAGTGCAATAGTGTTACTAGAGATACCCCTAATTGGCTGACATGACCAAATTCTCACCATATATCATCCCGAATATGTTAATAGTTGGCTTTTTATATGGTATGTGCCAACCACCCCGAATAAGTACTAATTACATTTGTACTCTTTTCATGGTTATAAAACTTATGGATAAGTCTGTCAATTGGTGCAAATGATATATGTATGGTAGTTCCTACTATGATATATGTTTTGACTATAGAGAATTAGTATGTGACTAAAGGGTAAGGTTAACAAAAGGAAATTTTGTTGGTTAGACCTCAGTTGTGATTAGTTAGGTTGTACTTAGTGGGATTAGAGTACGTGAAGCTACTAATTTCAATTAAAAGGTGCTTGTTAGATAGGAAGCATGTGAGAATGAATCTTGAATGACACGAGCTGAATATGTACGTAGAGCTTCTAGTTAGAAAGATATGGGATATGTCAAATTCCCTTAACATAGGGGTAGAGGTTATATGAGGATGCGATAGAGGAGTGATATAGGTGATTATGAAAGAGGGGTTGCTAAGTGTATGAGGCAACAAAAAGGTATCAACTTTTCAACCCTAACAGTTATAATGGCTCACCCGGGAACAACTTTGTGAACCTTTGTTAGACAAAGAAGTCATTTTAGTATTGATTAAAGTCTTGATATTTGGTCTTGATAATAACAAGAAAAAGAGGGGAGTAGAAAGGTTACCTAGTTAGAAGATGCACGGACCTAGTTCATCTACATCATTAGTACAAAAGAGAACTAGATCATTACACACATGTATAGACTTCCAACAAATTGATAGAGCTACTATATGATTCATTTAATATATGCCTGTAGTAATTCATCAGTCATAGTCCAGTTAGGGGAGAGGAAAAATTGATCATATGCTAGTTGTTCCTATTCGCTATCTTGCTTTGGAAAAGAGTCGGAGCACCCTCACTTGTTATAAAAAATCAATTAGTATGGCCAGACCTATCTAGTTAATCCCAAAGCGGCTAACTCTGAGACGTTATGAATCATGATTTAACTTTATAGGTACCTGACATTTACATGTTATTAGAGTTCATGTCTTATGGTGCGTTCAAACTTCACTATTTATTTTCTATTATGACCTTCAAAAGGCACCAGCCGTTGAGTATGATGCAACACAAACTAGTAATGAAGGTAAAGTTGACCTCGGCCTCCTACTCCAAAAGATAAACTATTGAGGATTTTCTTGTTCTATCCTAATTGTAGTATTTATATTGACCTAGAAGGAAGCCAAGTCCCAATTGCAGAACACCTATAAGAATTTTTAGGAGATTGAAGAGAGTAGATGGGGAAATCAATTGTATGTGCTTTGAGGTGAGTAAGGAATATGAGCAGAACTATCCCACCGGTGATTTAATGCTTAAGACAGTGGGTTTTCCCTTAATATGGTAGAGTGGTTCTATAAGATATCTCATAGTTCCCAAAGATGGTTTGTTATATATTATACATGTTGCATGTTCTATAACTTATCTATTTGTATGTCATTTGCCCTTTGTGGATTACTTTCTCACATGTTACCTAATGTCATAGAATGCTTGCATGTAAGTGTTATCCTCTTCGGAGCACCCTTGTTTGTTGCAATATGTTTTCGTAGGACCTTTTCCCTACATGCTATTTATTGCATTGGTTACTTTCCACATGAAACTTGTCCATATTATTTGGGTACTGCATGCATGCTAATTGATCATATGCTATGGGCAAAATTAGTGCTTGTGGGTTATACGACTCGAATATCACTTGTTTACATGTTATATATATCATAAACCATTTCTATATATATTACATGCCTCGTAGCCTACTTGCTGAAACACTACAGGCCTACTTGCTCTCTTGCTCATATTTCATATGTGTACTTAATTACATGTTAGTCCACCTATCCATGCGATATAACACACTTGCCTAATGTGATTTGTGTTACGTAGTTCATTTTCTTATATGTCTACATATCCTGTAGTCTACTTGGTTACACATTATATATTTCGTAGCTTTAGTACTCATGCATCATGTGGTCATCTAGTCCATTTCCTACATGCCCAATAGTTCATTTGCTCACACGCTACCCTAAAGTTTATATGCGCGCATACACCACATATTTCTATATCTTAATGCTTGTATACCATGCGTTCCCTTTTGGGCTAGTCTACCAATGTGTCATACCAATGTGACTTATTTATCAGTATACTATGCCCGACTTGAGTTTTGAACATTTTGAGAAAACATTTCCTTATATCATTATGTAGTGAAGATTTTGACCAAAATATGTTGGCCATATATGTAAATTTGATCCCAACCATAGATAAATAACTTAGCATAATGCCCTATCCGAAGGTGTGGCATAAAACTTTTGAGTTTATATGAACAATTATGCGTTCTTATAAGACTCACCATTGAAAAGTGTCATAAGATAAAAGAGAAGGGAAAGTAGAGCCCCGATAGATTAGGCCTATGATTTTATGTGACGTTCCATATAAACAAATTGGGAGATACTATAGTAATTGTTGATTGTTAAGGCCCACAAGCTAAGCATAAAAGGTGTAACCTCCATTGAAGTATTGTGGAAGAACTAGAATATAACAAAAGATACTTGGGAATAGAAGATTGTAGAGATCCTAAATAATCCTCTTCATTCTAAACATCAAACTAAGGATCTGAGATCATGTGGTACCCTTATGTGATCATAAGTCCTACTAGCATTGGTTCATTTGATATGTCATTTGCATGTCTTGTGTTTATGTATATTAAATTCCTTATTTGTATGAGTTCTACTTGTGTATCTTCAGTCAGTTACATGGTCAAGAAAGGGGTTTGATTTGTCATATTCTTATTTCATGAACCATGCCTATTGAGATGTCATGCGAGACTTGTCTATACGTTTTTTTGTTAGTCTATATATTTTGAATAGTCCTATTTACATAGGATATTCTTGCAAATCTCCAAATGAAATTCCAAGGTTGACCAAGAAAGTCGTCCAATGCACCTCCTTTTCAAAGGGATAAAGATCAGATCGTTTGCTTCATTTTTAACTTACAAAATTTCAGATTCATTAAGTTTCTCTCTTGGTATTTCTTGGCTTAACACAACAACCCTAAAATACCTTAGGGTTATTGAATATTGTCCCCCTTTTCAAGTAAAAGTTTGATTGAGAGTTTAAGTTCTTAAAGTACAAGTTTAGAGGACAAATTTCCAGAAACTAAGGTAAGGCTACTGCTAATTTTTTTTCCTGTTTAAATACAGGTTTGTGGTGGAGAATTTTGTAAATATTTATCAATAACTCATGGATGGTGATGAATCCTTGAGTTCAATATTTTCCTATTATGCTGAAGGATTTTGGTGGATTAATAGTGGTTGCCTTATAGGGGCAGTTTGGGTATCTTTGCAAAGGATGTGTAAAGTTGTATTAATGTATAGGAGAAGGGTGTGGTGATTTACCATTTGTGTATGGGTTGTATGGGCCTAGTGTTTGTCATGTATTTAGCTATTGTTTTACGAGGCCCTTAATGTGATTAGCTGCTAACATTAGTTTAATCATGAATTATATTGTAGATTAACATCCCAAACGGAGCCTGAATTGTGATAGTTGTATTGGTTAGAAAGTAATGTATGTAAGGCTATTCGATATCCTATTTCTTTGGCATGAATCCAAGACTTGTATTACAAAGTAAGCTTTCTAAGTGCCCTTGGTAGTGAATGATCCATAGTTGGAGTTCCTTCTCCCTAGAGCATTAAAGAGAGTACTATAATATGAGTTTATTACTAAATATACGTGCTTACTCTACCAAGTATTAGCATGCCAGGTTGAAAGTTGTTTCATCGTCAAAGTACCCTTTGCATGTATTTCCCTTATATAAATCAAAATGATCCTAGATTACACATGATACATATGTTTATATGTTGGATATACAATCTCCCCATATCTTGCCAACTTGCTTCAATTGTTTATTCCATCATATATGTCATCTTTTCACATGTTCATATGTTCCCTTTATTGGTTATTACTCCCATTGTGTTAGACTATAATGTTACCTCACAAGACTTGCTTAATTGTACATTTTATATGTACTTACATGGAATATGTGTCCCTCCTTAAGTTGAATCTGTCAACATTCTCCTTGGTTCCACATTCATATATACCTTGTATTTGATATTAGTTAGTGAGTATTTGGATATCATAAATAGTTCAAATCTCTTGGTTGAGGGTTAAATGTCTTCACTTTATATGTGCTTCAATTTGAGAGGTCAAAATGCTTACTAAGTCATATAAGCTCTGAAGTATTACGTTGGTGTGACATTTTCTTCCATTGTCAATGTTAATATTGTAAGTCCATATTCCTATGTCTTCTACTACAGGTTCATAGTTCCAAATCTCAACTATGAATATGACACCAAAAAAACAATCTCGATGGATTTATGATCATCAAAAGAACAATCTCAAAAGAGTTATGAACATCGAAACAACAATCTCAAAGATTAAAAAATCTAAGTGAAGCAATCTGTATAATTATGGGTAGGAGCTCAGGGCAAATGCCTAGCACGAGTCGATCCCAATTGGTATAGAAAGGTGGCTGAGGGGCGAAAGCCTAGAAAGGGATGATCCCAATTGGTATAGAAGGGTGGCAGCTCAAGGGCGAAAGCCTAGCATGGGCCGATCCCAATTTGTGGAATTATTATGAGAGTATCCCAGGGCTTAAAATGCCTAGCATAGGTCATCCTCTTCTACCACTGATCAGCTGGTCATTTGTATCATATGTCTTATAAAGATTATAACTCATAAAAAAGTAAAGAAAAAAATGTAACCTACATGATTCCACAAGTATAAGCAAAATTTGTCTCCAATCCTTATCTATTTGTATTTGGTTTCACTTGAGCTCTCATTTTACATATGGTTATATTATGCCTTACATATTCAGTATATTCTTTCGTACTGACATCCCTTATTGGGGACATTGGATTTCATATTATATGTATATGTACTCAACTAGTAGATCTCCCCAATAGAAGCACATGATACTCAACGGTTGTTGGTGAGCTTCAGGTTTATTCAGTGCTTTGCCGAGTCTTTACTATGCGTATTTTCATAGTGATACAGTAATGGATTCTAGTAAAGGCTTTGTAGACATTGTAAAGTTATCATCTGTATTCATAGTTTTACTTGTCACATGTATCAGTTCAGCTAGTCGACATGCGTTGAATATTCAACTTCTCATTAGTAAATCTATCTACATAGTAGTTCACTTTCTCATCATAGGTCACTTATAAAGCATGTGTTCATATGGTAATTGTCCGCCCCACCTGGGTTGGGGGTATGACAGTATGTGCCCTTAAAAGATAATTGAATTATGAATCTTATGTATGCGTGTTTATTGTGTTGTAATTATTTTTTTCTTATATCTAGTCGTTGGAATTGATTGTGAATGAGCGGGTGTTGCACCCAAATCGCACATACAAGTGTACGTGGTCATTCAAGTATTCAAGTGGCTCTTATAAAGGTCCGGGTATCGTACCTACAGGGACTCATGATTAGAATCACTTAATTTTTCCAAGACTTTCAGTTAACCACAAATGTTATCAAGATTACGAGATTGATTGATTCAATAATCTAAAAGTTAAACAAGAACTAAACAAAGACAATTAAATTTCTAAGGTTTCAAACAATGATTGGGTAAGGTCCAGGTTGTAGCTCAATTAAGGAATCATGTAAATTATCTTATTAGATTGAGATTTATTAGCTATCAAATCAATCATCACAGGGTTAAATATATGATTATGGTCTCATGACCTCTAATCGCCAACGATAAATGACAACTTAACTACATCATTGAGCAGGGATAGATTGGACCATGTATCGAGCATTACCATTTCTTCCCTTACAATGACCAAGCAAGGTTTCTAGGTATATCCCTATCATATATACAAATTCACTTTAATTATTAAGAGAAAATAATTCTTCTGATGCCCCACGTTCTATCCTCTTATTCCTCTCCCGAGTTCAATTCAGAAAATATATTTATTTCAATGGTGATCAGGCATGAAATACGTAAAAAAAGAGCATAAAAAATATTCATTTGATAGTCAATGTCAACCCATAAAAACTCAATAAATTACAATCATCCTGTAGCCATAGCCCTAGAACTAGGGAAATTAGCTACTCATAATATTATTTTCGATCATGGAAAGTTTAAATATCATAAATAAATCGAAAGTAGAAGAGTTTAGGAAAGATCCCTAAAAAGTGATGAAATAGCTCTCCAAATCGCCGTTCTTCAAAACCCAGAAAAAGAATATTAATAAACTAAAATAATAATCTATTTATACTAAAGTTGAAACGGCCCAAAACTGGCGAAGAGTAGCGCGACGCGGAGAGGGTGTTCAGTTTCAGTTTGAAGATCTTTTGCCTTCTCCGCACGTAGCCTTGATACACACCATTCTGCCTGAGATTGCTTTTCGCGAACAAAAAGTAAAATCCCTCTCCACGACGTGGAGAGGACACGGACCATTCTGTCCCAAATTTCTAATTTGCACCAAGACTAGAATTCCTCTCAGCAACGCAGAGAGCATACGAATCCGACTTGCACTTCATTTCTTCACTCTTCTTTCATGTTTTTTTTTCAACAAGGATCCTTCCGTGATTTCCAATGCCCATTTCCGTTCTTGATTCTTCCTTTAAGCTTACCTACACTACTAATCATGGTGGTTAGTATATATACAATAAAACGACTCAACACGACTATAAATCAACATAAAATGATTCCAAACTAGGCTTAAATGTGGGTATCATTTGGTTCCTAGGCATATAAATACGCCTATGATCACTACCTCACATTCAGAACTTTGTTTGTCCTCGAACAACTTACTAACTTATCCTAGGCTCCCTACTATGGTATTTGTGCATCCGCCACTTCCTTTTAACGATCTATAATCTGTTAACACAAGCATGTTGTTTCTCACAAATGCTTCTGCCCCCTTTCATACATCAACAACCCAAGTATTGACTCGACAACTTTTTGCAACCAACGCATTCAACTTCATGTGTACCATTACATATAACCTTTCTTTCATACAAGTGCCCTCACTCAAAAGAATAGTCTGCACACTCAACTAACAAAATTTAAGATAGTTTAAGGGCTTTACAAACACAATATGCTCTCACTCAACAAAGATATCAAACATGCATGGAATGAGAATCATAAGCTTGCCCATTATGTACATCTCCAGTAATTAAGCATGCTTTGCCCAAAATTAAATAGGACTTTATGAGTTGTAATGTAAGCTTAAGGTAAGGGAGGATACATTTACATAAAATTAGTAACTTATCCTCCCTAATGCACCTGTTTTGATTTTCTTCTACATTCACAACTTTTTCCTTTCTTTGGCACCTCTTTCTACACATTTATCCACTAGATCTTCTTACCTCGCTCTTCTTTTCGACATATCCTATATATATATATATTTTTTTTTTAATACTTAACAATAGCCACCCTTAAGTTATCAATTTCTCTCGAGTTAAGGTGCACATTGTCCTTGTAAGGACCAGGGTCATTATTAAGGTTATCTCCGAGTTAGCCACCTTCAACTTAGGCTTTTAACCTTAGTCGAAGTGCACAATGTCCAAAGGACCAGGACCAACAACAAAATTAGGAACTTATAGGGAAACATTTTTCCTACCTATGTTCTTTCTTTCCCACAAAACCAAGCATTTCCACCCTATTTAGTCTCACTGCTGTTTAGCCTATTTTCCTTTTAACATAGTGCTTTAGGGATTAATTTGGGATCAAAACTACCGGTATCAATAAAAGGGATTCGGCTCAATTAAGTAGGTTAGAACAAAATCAAGGCTAAAAGGCTCAATAGGGCTATACTACGGAGAATTTGTCTAAAAGGCTAACATTTACAAGATAAATCAAAGAAAGCCTATTATCATCTCTTGACCAAAACACCACTTTTTATTTCTCTTCAATTACATGTCGCGCAAGTTCTAGACCCAGATGCATCACATGGATACTACAATATCTCACCGCTCATGGTACAAGTTCTACTTAAGATGGATCAATCACATCAACACAATTAGTTCATACACAAGGTTCAATTTAAGCTTAAGTTGCAATCATTACAGTCAAATACAAAAGTTCAAATGCATTCATACATCAACTTCCAATCATGCTTTCATACAGTCTCCTTTCAGAATTTGAACCTTTAACACATACCAACCTAAGACTCAATGACAAAAAATGCCATTAAGACGGACGTCATCCATCTATCATTGGGCAATGCGACTCAACTAGAACGACTGACTCAATCCTAAAAAAATAGCATTATGTTTTTGTCTTTTGTACGGTTCAAAGGGACGTTCCTCGGCCAAAGAACCAAAAACAACATCCAAGGAACCCAAAACAAAACAGATAAATTAAAAGACAAACACTACCAGTGTTCATTAATATATACAAACCAGAGATAATTTTCTCCCTCACCCCACACTTAAACAATAGTACCGTTCCCAGTGCTTCACAAAATCACAAAAATTTAGTACAGAGGTAGGTTGAAACACTCCCAGATCAATCCTCCATAGCATCTCCCCCGTTGGACTCATCAGCAACCTGAGCAGGGTCCACCTCCTCATCGAAATCTAACTCTAAATCTGAGCTTGTGCGCAGTCTCTCCTCATCGGTCGGGATGTCATCGTCCACCGGCTCATGAAAAGCAGAACCAATGCCAAGCAAATCTTTAGCATGGGCATTCAGCGGGTACCTTCTCTTGATGTCCCCCAATTGCGCGTTAGTGGAAGCCCGATAACCATTTTGGTGGCGCAACATCTCCAGGCCATACATCCTGGCCATGATCAGCTCATCACATCTATCGTGCTCCGCAGTAGTGAGTGTTATGCCAACCTCTGTATCGGGCACCTTAGTCCTCGTGATATCCACTGGTGCTGGGAATAGTGGTGCCATGTAATCCAAATTCTCTTACGGAACCCCTGGAACACGACATAGTCTAGTAATAAGACCACTAAATGCTTTCCTTCACCCTTTATGCACACGAGTCTTTCTCCTTGTTGATTTCAATACAACCCTTATGTTCAACTTTGTCCCAGGTGATGTCTGTGTAATGCAGCCCCAGTATCAAACAATTCATCACAATATTGAGCGTGACTCGAAACTCCTTAAGCATGTGAGCGTAGGGGAGAGATTGGTGATATCTTTTCCCGCTGTGCTTAGTCCACTACACAATGGATTGAGGACCGCAAAGTGCGTGTCGAATGGCCTGATACGGTGGGAGAATGTTCAACCTTGTAAGCACTAGTGGATCGGTGTTCTGTGACGTACCAACTATGTCATTAATCACCATTGGAGTGAGCGTCATATCTACTCCTCGCACTTGTACAAAGTGGGATCAAGATTCCATAGCCCATTTGGCATAAACCTCCAGAACCATGTGCAAGTCTAGGCTCGGTAAAAATAAACTCCATGTACAGCTCTTGGATCCGCCTCAATATTCGCGGAAACGCATGTGCCAAGTTGTCCCTGTCAATGCACACATAAGAAACATACCTTGCTTCGTTGTGCTTCTTACACCATACTTTTCATTCCTTGGTCACAACTCGCACCCCGAATCGCCTGAATTGACCCCTGGGTACTACCGATGCGGGAGGGCCAGTCCCCCCACTCCAGACACATTTCCTCTGGCTTGAGGTTGCCACTTCCTTTTCGGGTCTTTGTGTTCCATACATGATTTCCTGCAATCAGAATATAATTCAGCCCAAGCAGACTACACGATATTGATAAACATGGCTGGTGTGTAAACACCACCCCATACTTATTTTAATGCATTCTGCAACCTAGGTACTCATACTTTCCACAGGCGTACACATATAAACAAACAACAAAACACTGCACTACGCCTTCACATGTTTCATGCACGTACTACATTAGTGAGCAAAATCAACAACTTCAACTCAAGGTTCCGCAAATCACGACTACACTTCATACAATAATTTACCATCAGTGCTACTCAAGAATTCGCACTACTATATGCATACACCCATGCTATACCAATGATTCATACATTAATCAGCAAAGTAATGTCTACTCAAGAATTCGAAATACGCGATAGAAAATGCAAAAGTCACACAATTCACCATAAATTACCTAAAGCCCACACAAAGCACACAATGACTATTTCAATTCAAGATTATGAAATAGCCATAGCCATCATAGCATACACCATTTCATCCAACTAACGAAACCACATTAGCCAAACTACCATGTTCGACCACCCATTCAACCCCAAAAGTATGTTCATCCAACCCCCAAATCACCTTATGCCCAAATGCAAGCAACAATAGGTTAGTTCTACTCAAGACTTTGAACTACCCATCATATAACAAATATAATACGTCACTTTCACACCAAATCAAAACCATGACCACCCATTACACAAATAATACCACAACAGCCCCCACCCTTCCGCAACAACTACAATTCGAGAGAAATTAGAGAGAAGTACATACCTGAGATGCTGATCAAGATGGAAAACGAGAGAATAAGAAGCAAAGTTGGCTTTGCATTACTGGTTGAACCTCAAATATTTGCAAGGGAAGAAAGGAGGGGAAAAAATGCGATATGACGGGAGAATAATTAGGGATTGGAGATGAAATTTTGGGTTAAAATGGATGGTTATTTGGAAAATTAAAGGGAGCAGATCGGGTATTTTGAATAGAAAATGGGTACAACTCGTTTTATTTAATTAAAATAAAAAGGTACCTACCTGGGGGCGTGATGCGGTAACATTACGTAGCATTCTACCTCGTTTGGAAAAACTAATTCCTAGCGAGGCAAAATTTTGGGCTAGGCTCTGCGACGCAAGTTCAATACAGACCCCTTTGCCTCACGAAAACAGTTGATTCCCAGAAGAGTCAAAATTTGAAAGCTTTTCCGCGACACGGAGGTGTCACGGGGTATCCTTATTTTTGACATAAAAATCATTCCTCGTCGAATCCAAGTTTGGGGACCTCGTCCGCGAGGCGGGACGGTCACGGAATGTTGTGCCTCGCCTTGGGTAATTAATTTCACGCGAGGTGAAATTGACCCTAGCTCTGCGACGCTCTCAAGGTGTTAATTCCTGTTTCCTGCACATTTCAAGCTCAACACCTATTAGTAAAAATAGAGTGGTTTGCCTCCCATCCAATGCCTTAGTTTTGGTCGTGGCACGACTTCTATTTTTGTACTTCTTTTTATATATCTCTCTTTTTCTACCAATTCCTATGAATTGAAAGAACAAAACAAAAGAATAAAAAATCCTGACTATTACAAGGGGCCACACGTTGCCTCCCGTGCAACGCCTGATTTAACGTCATGACACGACCCACCTCATGACTTACTCGTCATTCAAAGTAAGCGCTTCTTCCTGAGGATCAACATCATTCTAGAAGTAGTGCTTCACTCGTTTCCCATTCACTAGAAAGGTAGAGCTCTTATCCTTGTTCCTTAGCTCCACAGCTCTGTGTTGGATAATCCTCACAACTTCAAACGGTCCACTCTACTTAGACCAAAGTTTTCTAGGAAACAACATCAATCTTCAATTAAACAACAATACCAATTGTCCAGACTCAATGGTGAGGGACACAATATGGTTGTCATGCCACCTCTTGGTCTTCTCTTTGTATAGCTTGGCATTCTTAATTGTGTGGAGCCTAAATTCCTCTAACTCATGCAACTGCGTTATCCTTTTCTTTCCTGCTAACTCAGAATCAAAATTCAAGATCGCCTAGTATGTTTTATGCTCCACTCCTCTGGGAGGTGACATACTTTACGAAACACCATTCGATAAAGAGAAGTCCCTATAGGTGTCTTTCATGCAACCCTGTATGCCCATAGAGCATCATCTAACTTGTCAGCCCAATCTTTCCTTTGTGCAATAACAGTGTTTTGCAGGATTTGTTTCACTTATCGATTAGACACTCCAACCTGCCATTAGTCTGGTGATGATACATTGTAGCTGCATTGTGCCTAACTCTATATTTTGAATGGAACTATTGATGAAATGCGTACCTCCATCACTTATCATGGCCCTTGGAGTTCTGAACTGGTGAAGATGTGCTTCCTGTTGAACTTCATTACCACATTTGCATCATTAGATGGTAGCGCGACTGCCTCCACCCACTCGGACAAATAGTCCACTGCCACTAAGATGTATTGATTTTCATTGGAAGATGGGAATGGTCTCATAAAGTCTATCCCCAGACATCAAAGATCTCAACTTCAAGGATGTTGGTTAATGGTATCTCATGCCTTCTAGAAACAGACCCCATTCGTTGACACAGATCACAACCCTTCACAAAAATTGCAGTATCTTTAAATAAAGTAGGCCGAAAGAAACCAGATTGCAATACCCTGTGCGCCGTGCCCTCGCCTTCGTGGTGTCCACCATATAATGAAGAGTGACAACTCTCCAACACTTACAATGCGTCTTGTTTAGCTATACACCTTCGCACTATTTGGTCAAATCCCTGCTTGAATAGGAAAGGTTCATCCCATATATAAAATTGTGCCTCATACTTTAGCCTCTATTTTTGATGTGTTGAAGCCCCGGGTGGAAATAAACCAGCGACCAAAAAGTTCACAATATCTTTATATCAAGGTACCTGGGCAAGGTCCAACGCCAACAATTGCTCATTGGGAAATTCTTTGCGAAATTTTCCTTCATTCCTCACATGAGATGAGTCCTCAAATCTAGATAAATGATCAACTATCTAGTTTTCAGTCCCCTTCCTATCTTTAATCTCTAGATCAAACTCTTGCAAGACCAATATCCACCTAATTATCCTTGGCTTTGCATCCTTCTTGTTTAACAAATACCTGATTGCAACTTGGTCACTATAAACAACAACATTGAAGCCTACCAAGAACAATATGAACTTATAAAATGCAAACACTAATGCTAGCATCTCTTTATCTGTGAAAGTATTGTTATATTGGACTGCATCAAGGGTCTTGATGGCATAGTAGACAGAATGAAACATCTTATCCTTTCGATGCCCTAGCACTGCACCAACTACTACATCACTAGCTCACACATGAGATCAAATGGAAGCTCCCAGTTAAGAGCAATCAGAATATGAGCTTCTATCAACTTCTTCTTCAAGAGCTCAAATGCCTGCAAACACTTCTCATCAAATACAAACTTCACCTCTTTTTTCAATAGGTTGCACCTGGGTCCTGCAGTCTTAGAAAAGTCCTTGATGAATCTTCTGTAGAACCCAACATGCTCCAGAAAGCTTCTAACTCCTTTAACAGTGATGGGTTGTGGCAATTTCTCAATGACTTCAACCTTGGATTTATCAACTTCCAACTCATTTCTTGAGATTTTGTGTCCCAAAATAATCCCTTCTCGAACTAAGAAATGGCACTTCTCCGAGTTCAACACCAGATTTGTTTCTTCACATCTTGAAAGGGCCCTGTCATGATTAGTTAAACAAAGATCAAAAGACTCACCAATCACTGAGAAGTTGTCAATGAACACCTCAACAAAGTCCTCCACTATATCATAAAAGATTTCCATAATGCATCTCTAGAATGCTGCTGGTGCATTGCACAATCCAAATGGCATATGTTTGAACGCATAAGTGACATACGAACAAGTGAATGTAGTCTTATCCTGATCCTCTAGTGCAATAAGAATCTGATTATAGCCTGAGTAGCCATTCAAGAATCAGTACTCTTCTTGTCCCGCCAGTCTGTCCAACATTTGATCAATGAATGGCACCGGATAATGGTCCTTCCTAGCGGAATCATTCAACTTCTTCTAGTCCATGCAAATAAGCCACCCTGTTATTGTCCTTGTGGGGATAAATTGATTCTTCTCATTGGTGATCACCGTCATTTTGCCCTTCTTCGGCACACACTGCACAAGACTCACCCACTTGTTGTCAGATATGAGGTACACAATCCCTACATCTCACCACTTGATCACCCTTTTTTTACCATATCTTTCATCACTAGATTTAATATTTGCTGGTGTTGTGCACTCGGATTATGCCCTTATTCCATGTAAATCATGTGCATACACAACGCGAGACTTATGCCATGAATGTCAGACATTTGCCAGCCAAGAGTTGCCTTTCTCTTATTCAATATAGTCAATGTTGCTTCCACCTGTGATTCAGATAGGGCTGCAAAAAAAATAACTGCTAATGTCTTTTCTTCACCCAAATATGTATACTTGAGGTGGGTTAGCAATGATTTTACCTCTATCTTGGGTGCTTTTTCAATGGAAGGCTTGGGTGGAGGACAGAACACCCTGTTCAAAGGCAACCAGTGGTTTCTTGGTGTGCCCACACTTGATAGATTCAAGAACTATACCATTTCTTGTGCTTCAGAATCCCCATAAATATCATCTCCCACTAGCACTCGCTCATATGGGTCATTGGATGCAATATATCGATCCTCTTCCTCTAGATCAATCAACGGTATCGCAGATCACTCTTTATACACGGCTAGGATTTTCAACACCATGAAAACATCAAACACCTCCACTTTGTCATGTGCCCGCATAGTAAGTTGCTCGGCTGCTACATCTATCATATCACGCCCTGTATCCAAGAAAGATCTCCCCAAGATGAATGGAACCTCAGGATCAGGCTCAAAATTCAGAACCACAAAGTATACTACGAGGATCAAAGATCCCATTGCACTAAGACATCCTCTACAACATCCTCTGGCCTAACAACAAATCTATCTGCCAACTGCAGGATAATGGTGGTGGGTTTAGGACTACCCAACCCCACCTTTTTGTACAACAACGTTGGCAACATGTTTATACTAGCTCTTAGATCACATAGTCCTCGCCCATGGATGCTCTGCCCTATAGTAATCTGAACCGTACAGCTAACTAGATCTTTTAGTTTGGTGGGTAACTTATTCTAGATTCGGGAGCTACACTCTTCAGTAGGTGCTACAGTCTCATATTCAGCCAAGCTCCTCTTGTTTGCCACAATCTCCCTTACATACTTTTCATACATGGGTATTTCCTACAAAACATCTACCAATGGCAAATTAATATGAACTTACTTTAGAAGAGACATAAACTTACCAAAACATTTATCCTCCTCCTATTTTTCAAACTTTTGAGGGAATGGAGGAGGTGGTTTCAATCTCCTTAGGGTCATTCTACTTTCTAGCAGATTCAATACTTATTTTCTTGGGAGCCAACTCCTCCAACTACAAACCACTGATTGTACTGATGAGTCCACGATTTAGACTCTTTTAGGGCTTTATTTTGATAGATTTAGTCTCCTCAAATGCATATTTTTTCTCAATAACTGATGAAAATCCTTGAGTTTCAGGTATTTGGAGTTAGAGACAAAGCACAGATACTATTTTGCAAAAAGGAACAAGGCTACTGAAAGGACGAAGAAAAGACGACCTGAGGATCGCCTAAACCATTAGGAAAGTCGCCGAATGTTTATACTCTCGCCTAATGTTCCAGTGTGCCAAGCCCTAAAGGAGGAAATGGAGTCGACTGGATGAAAGAGCAGTCGACGAGTCGGCGAACAAATCTGCGATGCAGTGCTTTATCGCCCAAAGTTATAGAATCTGAATATTTTGAAGGCCAATGCAGAAAGGCCATGAACAAGACCAAAGGGTGGATCGCCGATTGGATCAGCGATCCCGACTAACTACGTCGAGTGGTCCTTCGCAGCACACTTATTGACAACTATATATACTTGTTTAAATTTTTAGGCTAGTATTAGTTTTCACATTGAGAAATCAGTTTTCACATTCATAAACCATTTTTTAGAGTTAGAGAGTTTTAGAACTTGGTTTATTGAGAGAACTTTCCTTAGCTTTGATGATTTGAAGATTTCCATCTTCAAGCAATTGGAAGTGGGTATTGAAGATTCTTCATCTTAGACATTTGTACAGACCATATCAATCGTACCCAATTGATGGAAACACTTTTCGGTATCGATTTCTATCTTTCTACTATGTCTAGCTAAAACTCCAATTCTTGGGTATGATTATGGGTTGAAGTAACTGTTGGGTATTGCTAGTTGATTGTTTATTCGTTGTTTAAAAGTGATTTCGTACAGTAGTTCTGTTTGAATTTAATGGGGTTGTAGTTGCAAATACAATTTTAACTTAATGTTTTTGGCTTGCGAGAGATAGAGGTTTTAAAACCAAAACTACGGAATTGATAGTCTGTGGTTATTGGGTTTTTGTGGGTTCAACTCGATAGAGTTAATCCTAAACCCTCTTGATGTTTGCGTAATCAAGACACAACTTCTGATGCAAGTGTTTATGATGGTACAATAGTTTATAACCCAACCAAGGGTTGGGATCGTTCCCAAGAGAGTGGTTTTGAGAATTAATAGAAAAAATAAAATTTAGTTCTAACTACTCGTAGCTAAAGTTATTAACGATTAAAAAAATTGTAAATTAAAGGGGGACACAAGAGTGTCAATTAACAATGGGGTTTTGTCACTAGTAAGTAAAAACAACAAAATAAACAAGGATCTCTAAGTAATGAGAGGGGATCCTTGGAATTTGATGGGAATACAGGTTAAGCTAGATTATTGGGTACATGGTTTCGATAGAAGATTCATAGAATAATTGTGACTAGGCTAAACTTTAAGGGGGATAAGCTCTCTTTCGAGCAACTTACCCTGTTTCAAATGTGTTCTTCTTGGACACCCACTTGCTGCATGAAGACCAGCCTACGCCTTAACCTACTCACTCTCTCGAACTGAGTGTGTGGGAATAAGACTAGGATTCACTCTCTCGAGCTGAACCTCATGTCGACCCATTCCCATCGGCTATCAGTTCAGTAGTTTTAGTTTTACAACCTCTCTCTCGAGCAAGCCAAAAACACATAAATAAATTTGTATTTGCAACTACAAATTCATTAAATTTATCCACAACCACTAAATGAAATTATAATTAAACTATGATTATACTATCAGCAAGCAAGACCCAACAATCATCTAAACCCATATTCGCTAAATCACACCCCAAGAATTGTGGGGTTTAGCCACACATCTATAAGAGATAGAAATTTATACCAAATTGAGCTCACATTTAGCTGGGTATGAAGATTTAAGTCTTGATACAGGCCAAAAGTAAAGAATCCAACAGACCCAAACCCAAATCTTGAAGATGAAACCCTTTGGATCTTCAAGTCTTCAAAACCCTCTCAAACTTAGAGCAAAAATATCAAAAAGTACTATTCTATATGGAAATTATAATAATTGTTCGACTCTTAAAACTATAACTCTAACTAGTCTTTATAGTGTCCACAGATTTGTGCTGCAGCGGATCATTCGGCATCGTTAGTCGAAATCACCGATCAATTCGGCGATTTTCCCTTTGGTGTAGTTCATCGCCATGTTGCACCAGCCTTCAGCATCGTCGTGCTCTGGGTCATTGGGCGACATGGTACTGCTTCACGGAACTTCTCGGCGATGTACTGACTGCTCCCTTTTTCTGCCGACTTGATCCTTTCCTTCAGGGCTTAGCACAGTAGAACAAAAGGGGAAGTAAGACCCTTTGGCGACTCGCCAAGTGGGCTCGGCGATCCTCAGGCCTTTATATCTTCGTTCTTTTCAGCCTTTTCGTTTCTTTTTGCGACGTAGTGTCCATGCTTTCCTTGAAACTTCAAATACCTGAAACTTGAGGGTTTTAATCAGATATTGAGATAAAATAAGAATTTTAGGACATAATTTCTATTAAAATGTAGCCCTAAATGAATCCAATTTGTGGACTCATCAACACCCCCAACTTAAACTTTTGCTTGTCCTCAAGCAAACTCAAGTTCAGCCGTTCAAAAAGAGTGTCTTGAACAATGTTACAGAAGACTCAATCATGAGTGCACACAACAAGACTCAATTTACTTATGCAAGGATCAATTGTGTACTCACAGATTCAAGTTGTGACACACCATTACTAAAGATTCTCAAGCTCGCAATACTTACTTTAAATTTAAGTTCAAGCTCAACAAAAGCCTTTGAATGCCCTCACACAAATGATGATTCCATTTTCACACGCAAATGTATAATCAATTTAAAGTTTAGGAATAAGATACAATGCTCACACTCACAAAGAGTAACACAATGCATACTTTCACCCATAGGTTTGCCGCATTTTCTAATCAACATTTGTTTCGACTTTCTCAAGATCACAAAGGTCTTAAGAAGGCTTGCAACTGGGCTTAGTGTAAAGGTATGGTCATTTAAGCTCAGTGACATTTATCCTCATGAAAGGTGGTGCTCTCAACACTTCCTTTCTTTTTCCATCATCATTTTCATTAGTGCATCATAGGTCATCCTATTATTCGCTTCCCATTGACTGTTCGGAACCCTATTTATTTGGTACTTTATTCCAAAACTTTCTCTTTTCATTTTTTTAATTTTTTTTTTGTTTTTTAATTTGTTTTTTTCTCTTTTTTCTCTTTCTGTTTTTTGTTATATGGAAGTGTTCCATTTTTCTCAACACCATGGGTTAAAGGACACTTTCCTTGCACTTCTTGACTTTCCCTTTTTCTTTTTCACAACACCCCCAACTTAGGCTTTTGGCCTAAGTTGGCTATTCAATTAACCACAATTCAAGAGGATTATAGGTAATGGATTAAGAAAGGTCTATTTTTCATCATGTTTCTTCCAAAGAAGGGTAAGGCTCAAATGGTGTTCAAGAGAGAATCACACGCTAACAAGGTAGGTCACAAAAGAGGTATATGTCAAATTGGTTCACACTCTTCGAAATTGCCTAAGATCATATATAGAGAAAGTCTTACTTAGTCAACCGGACAAACAAGGCAAATTCAAGGTGTTGCCATGCATGGTTCCATGTAAGCTTATCACACAAGGCATCGACACTTAAGTCAAACAAGACTCCACACTTTTTCTAGTGTGCAACGGTCATCACAAGAGAATTGATTTGATAAATGGCTTATCACAACGAAATGCAAAGAGTTAACATATTGTCTATGCAACTTCATTTGACCTCATTGTAGCCGTACATTCATCTTTGTTCGATTGTAAGCACTATTCAAGTCATCAGTATTGATCAAAACTGAGACTCAAATTTGTGAAGGAACATCCACATTCACGAGCATATAAAGGGTGGTGAAAATGTGCGAAAAATTCAAAAAATTTCAGAAGGGTCAAAATCATTTCGCAATTTAAAATAAAAAAGAAGAGACATAAGCTCGAACATCCACAGAAAAGCAGTATTAACATAATTTTAAACAAAACAGCTCAAATATAAACACGAAACACAAACAAAAGTAGAACACAAAAGGTATGGGCTTCACCTCACCACAATCATGAGCCGCCAGAAAGGAGTGGATAGCTGTGAAGAATCCACATCTCCATGAGGAAATAGTGGGGTCTCAGTGATTTGTTTTCTTTCTTGCACTGGGTTTCTTTCCCTCAATATCTGTGTTGGGAGAATCTATCGCCTTTGTATTTTTCCTGAATTTTTATTCTTGTTTAACAGGGTGGCATATCTCTTACAACTACTTTCGGTCTAGCCATTTCTCTCGCGCTGATTAAAATATACTTGAATTGCTAGGCTGCAATGTAATCCAAGTTCCGAGCACAAATCACCAACTAAAATACTTGAAAAGTGCACCAAATATAGACACTAGAGTGCAGGTGTGAGTTTGGACAGATAAAAGGTGAGGGAAAGTGAATGAAGTTGAAACTTTTTAACCTTTGGCTTGCAAAAATAGTCCAGGTTTTGCCCACTCGGCGATATTAGTCAAACTCGCCTACTCACTCGGTGGAAGGCCGACTATTTAGTTTCTTCGCCAAAATTTACAGGACCTCTGGTTTACGGAGGGGTCCAAACGGCGGTTTCCATCGTGATCGCCGACAATTCACTAATAATTTCCAAAGCTCTCCAAGTTTTACAAACTCCAATGCATGATGTTATTGAGTCTAATGGGGGTGTAGTTCAGAGTCGCCGAACCGTTCGGTGATTCATTGATTGGACATGTTGCTCGCCAAACTGCACTTTTCGTTCACTCTTTACACTTCCATTTGCACAATCAACACACCATTATTTTATCAAAGAAGAAAAAAGAAATAAATGGTTTTAGGTTGCCTCCCAAACAACGCCTTAGTTAACATCGTGGCACGACGCAAGTCATCATTTAAGCTTCATTGTTGGGGTTAACCATATTATCACAAGGCAAATCCCTATTTTCCTGGGAGTGGAGACAAGGCAACACATGACCCATAAAGTTCTCGAGCAGCTGGAAAGCTATGGAATGAGACCAAATCATTCGCTTCATCCCTTCAGTGTCTTCTTTCAATTCTTCTAGCGCTCTATCTTCCTCAATCATGTTGAGGAGAATGGTTGAGAGCATTCCTTCAATGCGCTTAATTCATTGTCATTGCGACTTTTTCGCTAATGAGGGGGGATATCTTTATCTGTCCTTTTGCATTGAGGTTCGATATTCAACATCTTTTGGGACAACTCATCCATCTGAGTCATCAGTGTAGCCAACATGAAGTCCTTTTCTGCTTCTTGGTCCACTATAGTCATGTTGTCAAGCAGTTGGAGTGCCATTGCATATGGCTGCTTTACAAGATCACCCGGAATGAGTTGGTTGACCAACCTCTTGTTTCTGGGGATAAGACCACTGTAGATGCAATCAAGGAGGATTATGTCGGGAATATCATGAATTGTGCCTTGAGTGATCAGTTCTTTAAACCTTGCCCATGACTTGTGGATCCTTTCGCCTTCCATTTGCTTGAAAGTTAGTATTCTATCCCAAATTATCATTACCTCTAGTGGAGGAAATTCCATTAGCACTCAAGTGTTTATTGATATATTCATCTCCTCTTCTTTTAAGTCACAAATCAGCACAACAAAACTAAAAATAAAATTAGTAAAACTACAACTATTAAAAACAAAAAATTTTACTTAATTAAGAATTCCCAAATAACACCACTCCCCGGCAGCGGCGCCATTTTGATGTTTGCGTAATCAACACACAACTTCTGATGTAAGTGTCTACGATTGTAAAATAGTTTAGTAACCCAACCAAGGGTTGGGATCGTTCCCAAGAGAGTGGTTTTGAGAATTAATAGAAAAAATAAAATTTAGTTCTAACTAGTCGTAGCTAAAGACATTAACGATTAAAAACATTGTAAATTAAAGGGGACACAAGAGTGTCAATTAACAATGGGGTTTTGTCACTAGTAAGTAAAAACAACAAAATAAACAAGGATCTCTAAGTAATGAGAGGAGATCCTTGGGATGTGACGGGAATACGGGTTAATCTAGATTATTGGGTACATGCTTTCGATAGAAGATTCATAGAATAATTGTGACTAGGCTAAACTTTAAGGGGGATAAGCTCTCTCTCAAGCAACTTACCCTGTTTCAAATGTGTTCCTCTTTTAATTTTTTTTTTTTTATAATGCATCTATATTGTTGCTTTTATATTGAACTGTGTTGAGTATTTCTGAGGTGAGATGATGTGAGTACATTTCTTCAGTTTCAGTTCAAGTTTACACCATTGTCATGCCCCAAGAGCACCCCCTAGATGTGACTTGTGTACTTGATCCCGAAGGAGTCTCATACATTCCTCATAACATACATGAACATGAAAGCATAGGAAATAGTTCAGAATTTTAAAACTTTTCTTTACAATCGAAGTCTCTTAAAAATGAAAGAGAATCTATAACACTATGTCTCAAACCATCTATAACACTTGGATTATAACTCTTAAAATACAAACTTAGGGACATGGCCCTTACATAAGTCTAAAACATAAAAGTAAAGACAATAAATGACATATGGTTGAGCCCTTGAATACAATGACGGCTCACCAATCTTCTTCTTCTTGATCTCCTATGAACCTAGCCACGAGGATGGAATTCAATATCTCTAAAGCCTACATTTATAGAAATTGTAGAAAGATGGGGTTAGCACAAAAAGTACTAAGTATGGAAGCCATGCACAAAACCATTAAAACATGCATAAAAGGGACATTTTATTTGAAATTATGCTATATGCCATTTTTTAACATCATCTTTGAAATAGTTGGAAAATTCAACAAATAAGGCAACTCAGATACATTTCATTATAACGTGAGAGATATCATTATAATAACTAGCATAGTATCAAACATCAACAAAATACATATCCCAATCTCCACAATACATAGCCTCCAATCATAACACAATACAAAGTCAAACACCAAGATCATCTCATCATTAAGTAATCATCACATAAGCAACCCCTAAGAAACATTTGTGCGATGTATGGTACTAACATGCATTTACAATGTACAACACAAGCCCAAAGTCACATTCATACTCATTTCATAGTAAAGCTATTACCTTAGTAACCCCTAAGGAACACTTGTGCAATGTGGGGTTAGCATCCCATAATACTAACCCTACTAAGTACATCATTGAAGCTACCTTAGTCATGCATTTCATCTTTAGACCTCATTATAATCAATAGTCACAAATAAGGAAATAGTCATGTACATTACTTAAATTATAAGGGAAGTCATTCATAACAACTTTCAATTCAATATACATGCATACATTTAATTCTCATCATAATATAAAGGAACCATCCCATGACATCTTACTAAGTCTACTTGTGCAATGTGGAAGTGAAGTCCCATACCCCCACTCCTACTAAGTATAACTCATTAAGAAATCATTGTATAGTTCATGTCTCAATCATTATATTTGTTAAATAGGGAAGAATAGCCATAACTGACATAGACCATGTGAGCTACATCGAATCTACTGTCATGTAACCCCACACCAAAAGAAGGTGTCTACTTGCCTAAGGTAGAACTAAACGTGTTAGCATCTAGGTGGATCAACTAGTTAAGTCCTATGTTGGCACATAGTTATGGGATAGGGAGATTGCTTCTAGAAACCCACCATATTGTATTGGCGGAGGGACTTCCATCTCATGAGTTCACTTTGGATGACCCAACCTATTGCATTGGCGGAAGGGCCGTTACCTCATTGTCCATATCCACTCGGTACTAACCATTATTTCCCAAATTAGACATCATTAGTCTTGAATTATATTTACATGTGTGAAGGAGTGCTCTACCCTTCATTCAATATAATTCATTAAATAGCTCATAGATTTATTAAAGTGAGAATTGAACTTTGAACCTTAGAATCATCATTAGTAGGTGAGAATAACTTTCACACCTAGATCATGTGTTCTCATGAGAATGGACTTTTCATAAAAGTATATCAATACTCCATTAAAAAATCATAAATCATCACATATAATAATAATAAACCTTAAATAAACAATTGAATTCGTTTTGGAAAGACACCCTTGACTAGATTGAAAAACCCTAGATTTAGGGAAAATTGGAGACTTGAAAACATATTTTGAGAGGGCTCCTTGAATTGAACTTAGACAAGGATGAAAAATCCCATACCTTAGGTGTAGAATCCCACAAAATTCGAATTGAAAATTTCCCATACTCAAACCCTAGTTGATATCTTTCTTGGTCTTCAATGGAGTTCCAGAGAGAAGACTTTTGGAGGGAAGAGGAGTTGGGTTTTGATTTGGGGTCTAGGGATATAATGAAGTAATGATTTATTTTAGGGTCTTATTAGCTTATATAGGTTATTAATTAATTAATTAACCGACCTCCATTAACCCCTAATTAATTAACTAACTTAATTCCTAAACACCTAACTAAACTAAAAAGCTGAAAAACTGGCAGCATTCACGCCCACCCATCCACGGACCGTGGATGGGTCTACTGGCCGTCAACCACCTACGTGGTTGGTGTCTGAGGCTTCACCTGCAGGCCTGCAGCAGGCCTTGACCCACTCCCATGACCTACGGGGCATGGTCCATTCTACTGGGCGTGGTTTGCCATCCATGTTTCACCAAAGTTGGACAGTTTTGGGGACTGTTTTGGGGTCCTCCTAAAGTCCCCTTGGGTGGTCCTTGGGGAGTCATACCCGGACACTTAACCCTTAAAACGCTTTTTCTAAGTACGGGAACCATTTTTACAAGATTTAACCCTCATACGACACTCCAAAACTCTTACCAAAGGCTCTAGAACTCGCTAGTTCAACTTACTAGATTACGGGGTGTTATAGTCATGTTTTAAATTTCCCATTGCCTGCTCGTACATTCCATGTAATGACGCCATTTGTCCTGCATCTTTCATGATGCAGATACAGGTACTCAGGGTCTTCAACAGGCACTCTGTTGTTATCACTTGCAGTCCTAGAGTTGTTTGGTGAGTCTCCTTGCTTCCGGAAGATCCCCCATTTATTTCTATTATTTCAATTTTTTTAGGAAGATCAGGGGTCTTATTTTGACATCCCTCATAGTACTAGAGGCTTCATAGATAGAGAGTAGTAGTTGAAAAGTCTGTTTCATTTTCAGTTGTTAATGTTCTAAACTTGAATTGCCTCTTTTGGCCAGTTTAATGCTTCTTTAAAACATTCTGAGTTTATTTGTTTGAGATATCGAGTTAAATCATACATTTGAGGTTTATTTGTTGTTGAGTAAGTCTTCCGCTGAGTATTGAGTTAGGCCAAGGGTTCGCTTTGGCCCAACAATGGTTCTTGAGTGCCAACCACGTTCAGGATGTAGGCTCGGGGCATGAAAAACACTATGAATACACTTACATACTTGAAAGAACAAAATTCTTGACGAAACTGGAAGAATACTTGAAAACCCTAACTTTCTGCTCTTGGACCTTTCTCCAAAGCTTGGAAGTTTTAATGAGAGTAATATGGTAGATTAATATTATTTAGAACCTTATTTAGGTTTAAAAACATCAGGGTTTAGGCTTATAAGGGGTGGGAAGAGACTGAACTATCCCTCTAAAAAGCTATCAAAAACCTTCACAGGGCCGTCTACGGTATGGACCGTAGATCCCATCCATAGAATTTATATTGAATTTTAAGGCTCAAAATTTCATTGTACGGGTTCAATCTACGACGAATCGTAAATCAAATCCGTAGAATTTATACTGAATTTTCAAGCTCAAAAGTTCATTTTACGGGTCCAAACTATGGCTTGTAGAAGCTCTTATGGCCTGTAGAATGGATTCGTAGGAATCGGACCCTCAAATTTTACTCGCTGAACTCTTCCTAAGGCATAACAATACAGATCGTAGAAATTTCTATGACCCTTGGAACAATTCGTAAGAACTAACTTGAGGAAACTCTAATGTGATAGTCTCTAGTAAAAGAAGTATAACTTTGAGCGCATGTGTATGTCAAGGGTAATTAGGATGACCATCTTCCTTTCGTAGAGTTTTCTTATAATAATAGTAATCACTCCAGTATTCAGATGGCTCCTCATGAGGCTTTTTTTGGGCAAAGGTGTAGATATTCAATTGGTTGGTTTGAAGTTGGTGAAACTGAGTTGATAGGGCTAGATTTGGTTCATTAGGTTATGTAGAAGGTGAAAATAATCTAAGGAAGGTTCAAAACAACACATAGTCTTCAAAAGTCCTACACCGATGTTAGAAGAAGAGATTTGGAGTTTGGAGTGGACTATTAGGTAAAAGTTGCATGGTCAAACTTGAATTTGTAGCGTTCTTAGGCCACATCATGTTTGGCAAAGGAATATGAGTCGACAATCAGAAGATTGAGGCAATGCAGAAGTGGCCCAAGCCCACATTCCCAAATGATATAAAAAGTTTCTTAGGATTGGCAAGTTACTACAAAAGGTTCTTCGAGGGGTTTTAATCTATTTCATCCTCCGTCAACTATGTTGACTTAAAAGACAACTAAGTTTCATTGGTCTGAAGCTTGTGATAAGAGCTTTTAGGAATTAAAAACTCCGTTAACTACTGCCCATTGTTCACTGTACGAGAGGGTACAAAGGGTTTTGTCGTCTATTGTGATGCATCTAGAGTGGGGCTTAGTTGGGTGTTTATGCAAAATGGAAAGGTTATAGCCTCTGCCTCTAGGCAACTTAAGATTCACAGGAGGAACTACACAACAAACGATCTCGAGTTGGCAATAGCAGTTTTTTCTCTCAAGATATGGCGTCACTATATCTATGCCATTAATGTGAATGTGCTCACCAACCATAAGAGTCTAGAATATTTTTTTAGTCGAAAGGAGCTTATCTCAGACAAATGAGGAGGTTAGAGTTACTCAGCAATTACGATATAACCCAGGTAAACCTAACATCGTTGTTGATGCCTTGAAGAAGTTTTCCATGGGGAATATTGTTCATGTTGATCAAGGCAAGAATGATTTAGCTAAGGAAGTTCACAAACTTGCATGTTTTGGAGTCCGTTTGTTAAAAATCTAGTGAAGGTGGAGTTGTTCTGAAAAATGGGGTTGAATCATCATTAGTGTTAGAAGTGAAGGAGAAGCAAGAAAAAGACCCCATCTTAGTTGAACTAAAGATAAATGTTCATAAGCAAAAGGTGATAGCTTTTGAGAAAAGCTTGATGAGCTCCAAGGGAGGATTATGGTAAAATCTCATAGTTGCAGATATTCTATCCAACCAGGATCCACAAAGATGTATCATGACCTGAGAGAAGTCTATTTGTGGAATAGTATAAAGAAGTGTATTGTAGATTTTATTGCTAAGTGCCCAAATGACCAGCAAGTCAAGGTTGAACACCAAAGGCCATGTGGCGTGGCTTAGAACATACCCCTTCCAGAGTGGAAGTGAGAGGTGATTAATATGGGTTTCTTTACTTTCTTACCACGATCTCGCAGGCAACATGATTCGATTTGGGTGATTGTAGACCGAATGACTAAATCAACCCATTTCGTACCAGTGAAGACTAACAATTTAGTAGAAGATTATGTCAATTTTGACATTTGTGAAATAGTCCAAATTCATGGAGTCCTGTTGTCCATCATTTCATATAGGGGTTCAGAATTCACCGCTTGGTTTTGGAAATTTCTTAAGAAAGGTTTGGGTTCAAAGGTAAAACTTGGAAATAATTTTCATCCTAAGACAAATAGTCAAGCAGAGAGCACTATTCATACCTTAGAGGATAGATGAGTCCGAGGTTTGGACTCATTTAGGGATTTATTTACAATGATTTAGTGTCCTCAAATGCTTATTTTGTGCTAATAACTGATGTAAAACCCTTGATTTCCAAGTATATGGATTGAGGAACAAAGCAAGGACACCAATTTGCAAATAGGAACAAAGCGAGCAGAAAGAATGAAGAAAAGTAATCCTGGTGATTGCCAAGTTCACTTGAAGAGTCACTAAATGGCCTCTTTACCGCCTAAAGTTCCAGTGTGCCAAGCCCTGAAGGAGTATATCAAGTTGGCAAGAGAAAGGAGCAGTCGGCGAATCGCTGAGTGGTTTCGTGATGTAGTGTTGGATAACCCAAAGTTACAGACCTTGAGGATGCTGAAGTTCAAGGTAGAATGGAGATGTAACTAACCAAAGGGCGGATCCCCGATCTGATCGGTGAGCAAGACTTACTGCGCCGAATGGCTCTTCGCAGCACATTTTTGGCGAATATAAATACAATTTTGAATATTTAGTTTAGGATATCAAATTATCAAATTTTATCAGAATTTCATTACATGAATTTTAGTTTGAACTCTGAGTATTGAGACAAGTTTTCTCTAGTTTTTCCTAAGCTTTGAAGAATTGAAGTTTTTCCGTTTTGAGAAATTGGAAGTGGGTCTTTGAGATTCTTCGACTTGGAGTATTCTAAGGACGAAATTAATCTTACCAGTTGATGGAAAAGATTTTTATCTTTTTATGATGACTAGCTAAAACCCCAATTCTTGGGGTGTGATTATGTGATTATGGGCTGATTTAGTTTATGGGTATTACTAATTGTTAGTTTAAATGTTGTTTAGAAGTGAGTTCAATCACTAATTTTGGTTTAATCTAAAGAATTGTAGTTGCAAAGGCAGTTCAACATTTGTGTTTTTTGCCTGCGAGAGAAAGAGGTTTTAAAACCAAGATTATTGATTGATGGCCTGCGGGTATTGGGTTGTCATGGGTTCGGCTCGAGAGAGTGAATCCTAAACCTGTTTTGACAAATTCAGCTTGAGAGAGTGAATAGATTAAAGTGCAGACTGTTTTTATTTTGCATGCTTGTCGGTGCTTGAGAAAAATCAACTTGATTCAGGGTAAAATATTTGAGAGAAAGTTTATCTCCTCTATAGTCTAGCTTACTCACTAATATCTAGCTATTTTCTAATAGCTTCAATTAACCATTCGTCTATATTAGCCTATAATTGAATCACATCCCAAGAACCCGTCTCATTATTGTCATTTTTATGTTATTTGTTGCTGTGTAGTTGATAATTTCAAATGAAAACCCTATTTTATTTGACATTCGTGTCATCACCTGATTTGAATTATGTTTTTATTCGATAATGTCTATTCTTATGGCTCATTTGAATATATTCACACTTTCCTATTGAATCTTAAACACCTACCACTCCCTATGGGATTTGACCCCAACTCATTTAGTTGGGTTATATATACTGAATGGTGATCGTTGATAGTTAGAATTGGATGAAGAGTCCTTGAAACATTAATCAAAATGGCGCCGCTTTCGGGGAGTGGTTTTGGTTAAGATTCGTTGGTTAAGTTGAACTTTGTTCTTGTTAGTCATAGTTGAATCTACTTTCTTTAAGTTTTGGTTTGTGTGTTGATGTTTTGAACAGAGGAAATGAGTTTGAATGGAAGCAATGGTAGCCAAGTGGGCTACCAAGATGACATCGGTAACCTCAATGATATCAATGAGCCTAATGTTAATGACCCTCATCTAATGGGTGGAATTGCTTCCATTCACTTCTCTCTGGCTGAAGGGAATGTTGTGTTCCATATTACAAGTACCATGTTGCAGCTCTTGCAATTGAAAGGGTTATTTCTGAGTTGGCTCATGAGGATCCCCATGAATATATTAGAAACTTTGTTGATATTTGAGGGTCGTTCTCCTTCAACAACATATCCCAAGAGTCGGTTCGGTTGAGATTGTTACCATTTTCTTTAATGGGAGAAACATGTAAATGGTTGGCTTAATTGCCAACAAACTCCATAACTTCGTGGGAAGAGATTGTGACCACATTTCAAGTATGATTTTTCCCTCATTCGAAGATGATAACACTTCAGGACAACATCCAAAGTTTCAAGCGTTTAGAGGGTGAGATAATTCATGAGACTTGGCTACGATTCAAGAAGTTGGTGCTACAATACCCAACTCATGGTTTGCCCGACAACTTTTTGCTGCAATATTTTTACCGAAGCCTTGATTCGGTGAACAAAGGCGTAGCTGACCAAGTTTCTCCGGGAGGTTTGATGCAAAAACCTTACATTATAGCACCCCAACTTTTGGATGGTATGACCACAATTATTTAGGCTTGGTACACCCACGTAGATCAGGTCTCCCCTCTGACGTTTAAATTGACCAAGGAGCAGCTTGCGAAAGATTAGGAGAGGGACCAAAAGATGGCATATATCATGACTCAACTTGACATTTTGTCTAAAAATATCATGGGAGCGGGTGCTACGAGTGTTAATGTTGTGGGTTTTGGGTGTGTTAATCCCGATGAGGCCAAGTTTGAAGTGTTGTACAACGAAGAGGTGAACTTCATAGCCAACCAAGAAGGTGGTTATTGTTCAAACTACCCGAGGGAGGGTGGTAACCATGGTTGGAACAGGGATGAAGAATGGAAAGATCATGATAGAGAGTGGAGGGATCTTAACCCCACTTAGAAGGAAAGGGATGGGAGAAGGACATGTCCATTCCTCCCACGAGCATCAAAAGCCAAAGGATTTTGAGGGTGGCCGGTTTAAGGATATGTTGTCTCGTATTCTCAACAAGGTTTAGGGGTTTGATAAAATTTTGAAAGAAATGAAGGAAGATGTTTCGAACCTTATCCAGACGGTTACTTCTTAATCCATCTCTATCAAACAGTTGGAGACCCAGATGGGTCAAATTTCATCTCATTTAAACCCAAGACAACAAGGGGGGTGGCCTAGTAACACCAAGGCCAACCCCAAGAATGATGTTTGAGTGAGGACTTGCATCGTGCCACGACATTAACTAAGGCGCTGCTTGGGAGGAAACCCAAGTTTTATTTTCTTTACTTTTGTTTTAAACATAATCATGTGTTGATTGTGCAAGTTAACGTGTGGAATCTATTTGAAAAGTGCAAATTGTCGAGCCAAATATCCAGTTGGGGACTCGCCAAAGAGGTCGACGAGTCCGACTTGGACCGCCGTTGGACTCAAAGTTTTCTAACGTTGGAGTCTGTATAACTCGCGCGATCCCAGGAGCAAATTGGCGTGTCACAAAACAGGTCACCGATCGAGACTTTGTCCACCGTTTGGACCCTTACATTAATTGGAGCATATAAAAATCAGCGTGGTAAGTGCCCACTCAGAGTGTCGCCAAGTGGGTCGACGAGCAAAACTAATATTGCCAAGAGGGCGAGATCTGGACAGTTTTAAAGGTCAAAGGTTCAAAAGGTCAAAATCTTTCACATTCCCTCACTTTTTAACTTCCCAAACTCACACCCGCACTATATTTTCTTGTATTTTCACATTAATACTACTAGTTAGTCGTTGATTGTGTGTTCAGAGTTAGAATTCTTTGCCGCCTAGCTTTTCAAACTATTTATTTGGCATTAAAGGTTCGTTTTCCGAACCCCAAACTTGTATTCAATGGTTTTTACTCATTTGCAATTGTTTGATCTTAGTGATGTGTGTTGGGCCTCTCTGATTCCGTGTTTTTGTGCTAATGTGCCTGTTTTAATTTGAATATCTTGCCTAAACTACTAATATTGTTGATTTCCCGAATTTTCATGCTTAAAAATTGATCTAAAGTTTTGGGTTGTGCTAATTTGTTGTTGGGTCTAGTCGGGTAAAGTCTGAGTAACCTACATTTGTACCAAAGGACATGCTTTGCCTAATGATAGAGTTGTTGACGTCATTCTTAAGGGCTAAATTCGTCAAATGGCCAAATTTTGCAAAACCCAGAAAAGTCTGAGTATCGCGGGGGGCATGGGTAGCATGGGTCTTAGTCTAATTGAACTAGAGTGTGCTTTGATTTTGTTTTAGGGGGATGCGGGGTTGATTTTTGAAGTCGAGGTAGAAAATAGGCACGTTGGGCAGTTTGGTGAGTTGGGTCGAGCTCACCGAACCACTTGGTGGTTCGCCGAATCCCCCTTGATCGCCTTTAATTTTATGCATTTATTGAGTTTAGGTTCTGTAACTTTCGGCGAGAAGCCTGAGTTCGCCGAGTGCACTCGGCGACTCGCTGAAAGTCTTCTTTTATTTCACTTTCCGTGCCCCTAACCCTTAAAATACACTGTAACTTTCGGTGGGCTGGTCTGTGCTTGCCAAATACTATCGGTGATTCGCCGAAAAGCCCTTCGCATCGCCGACATGCCAATTTTTATGGGAAATTTTGAGGCAATCCTTTCGGCGAGCCCGATCAGGCTCGCTGATCAGTTCGAGAAGTCTGTCTACAACTATTTTTCTGCAACTTTTCTTGAAATAAATCTAACTCTTTTTTATGATTTTGCAGATATGGATAGAACCAACCTCGACATGCCACATAGTAAAAGAGCACGGGGTTTAATGATCAATGAAGGGGGAGCCAATCCTCCTAAAAAGGGAAGGACAGAGCCTGCAAAGGGAGGCAAGGGCAAGGGAAAGAGGCTCGTGACTGAGGTTCCGGAGCACAACTCGGACAGTGAGGGAGAGTCCTGTGACTCCCAAGATGCATTCTCGGAGCCAGATGATGACCACCCACTGCAATCCAGGTGAGGAAAGATTCGTGCTATGTCTCGTCCTGACTCATCGATAGCTCTAGCAGCCACCCCTCCTACAGCAGATATAGTGCTAGCTCCGGCACCACCTGTGGCCCCACTGCCACCAGTACAGATTCCTCTTCCCCAGCTACCGAACAGACTAAAAGCCGTTGGGTTGAGGACAATTCTAGAGGAGAAGCTGCTATCCATAGAGGGCTTAGTGGGTAGATATTCCACTGTGAGGGACACCCTCCAGTGTCACCGGTTCGAGCAGTTCACCAAGCCTCGAGGCCCCTATATTTTTACATGGGTCTAGGAGTTTACACAGCATACAGAGATTTGGTACCCAAAGGCAAGAAGAAGGTTAGTGCTTTCAGACAAGTGAAGTATGTCATAGTCCAAGGAAAGGAAGTAGGGTGCAACAGTGATTACATTATTATTGTACTCGACAGGGCTCTAAGTTCGACACTTGCATATGAGGGTTTGCCTACAACACGGTCCCTTGATGACTTAAATTGCTGGTTTGCACGCTTCATTTCTCATACAACCCCGAGGTGGAACGAGGCTGGAGCTCCCATTGAGAAGAAAGATGTAAATATTGCCGCTAGTTACTGGTTCGGGTTCATCAGCAACTCAATTATGCCCTCATAGAATGGGTCCATCCTTTGCCACCCAAAGGCGGCCTCTCTTGGATCCATCATTTCGAGGAAGACGATCAACTTGGGACTCATCATTGAGCAAGAGATGTCCATGAGCGCAAAGCAGCATCAGACACCCCTTCTATTCCCGATTTTGATTATGAAGCTATGTTAGTGTGCAGAAGTTCCTCGTGATGAGACAAAAGATAATAAGGTCATGATGTTAGCGTAATCAAGACATAACTTTCGATGCAAGTGTCTACGATTATACAATAGTTTAGTAACCCAACCAGGGGTTGGGATCGATCCAAAGAGAGTGGTTTTGAGAATTAATAGAAAAATAAAATTTCGTTCTAACTAGTCGTAGCTAAAGACATTAACGATTAAAAACATTGTAAATTAAAGGGGGACACAAAAGTGTCAATTAACAATGGGTTTTATCACTAGTAATTAAAAACAACAAAATAAACAAGGATTTCTAAGTAGTGAGAGGGGATCCTTGGGATGTGACGGGAATACGGGTTAAGCAAGATTATTGGGTACATGCTTTTAATAGAAGATTCATAGAATAATTGTGACTAGGCTAAACTTTAAGAGGGATAACCTCTCTCTCGAGCTACCTACCTCGTTTCAAATGCATTCCTCTAGGACACCCACTTGGCGCATGAAAACCAGCCTACGCCTTAACCCACTCACTCTCTCAAGCTGAGTGTGTGGGAATAAGGCTAGGATTAACTCTCTCGAGCTGAACCTCAAGTCAACCCACTCCCACCGGCCATCAATTTAGTAGTTTTAGTTTTACGACCTCTCTCTCGAGCAAGATGAAAACACATAAATAAACTTGTATTTGCAACTACTAATTCATTAAATTCATCGACAACTACTAAACGGAATCACAATTAAACTACGATTAAACTATCAACAAGAAAGACCCAACAATTATCTTAACCCAAATTCGCTAAATCACACCCCAAGAATTGGGGGTTTTAGCCACACCTATATAAGAGATAGAAATTTATACCAAATTGAGCTCGCATTCAACTAGGTATGAAGATTTAAGTCTGGATACAGGCCAAAATTGAAGAATCGAAGAGACCCAAATCCAAATCTTGAAGATTAAACCTTTTGGATCTTCAAGTCTTCAAATCTCTCTCGAACTTAGAGCACAAATATCAAAAAGTACTATTCTATACGAAAATTCTGATAATTGTTTGACTATTAAAACTACAACTCTAACTAGTATTTATAGTTTCCACATATTTGTGCTGCAGCGGATCATTTGGCGTCGTTAGTCGGAATTGTCGATCAACTCGGCGATTCGCCCTTTGGTGTAGTTCATCGCTATCTTGCACCAGCCTTCAGCATCGTCGTGCTCTGTATCATTGGGCAACATGGTACTGCTTTGCAGAACTTCTCGGCGATGCGTCGATTGCTCCCTTTTTCCGCCGACATGATCCTTTCCTTCAGGGATCAGTACACTAGAACAAAATGCGAAGTAAGACCATTCGGTGACTCGCCAAGTGTACTCGGCGATCCTCTGGCCTTTATTTCTTCGTTCTTTTCAGCCTTTTCATTTCTTTTTGCGACGTAGTGTCCATGTTTTCCTTCAAAATTCCAATACATAAAACTTAAGGGTTTTCATCAGATATTGAGATAAAATAAGCATTTAAGGACACAATTTCTATTTAAATATAGCCCTAAATGAGTCTAATTTGTGGACTCATCAACACCCCCAACTTAAACTTTTGCTTGTCCTCAAGTAAACTCAAGTTCAAAAAGGGTGTCTTGAACAGTACTACACAACACTCGATCATGAATGCACACAACAAGACTCAATTTACTTATTCAAAGATCAATTGTGCACTCAAAGATTCAAGTAGTGACTCACCAATATCAAAGAATCTCATGTTCACAATACTTGCCCCAAATTAAGTTCAAGCTCAACCAAAGTGTTCGACTGCCCTCACCAAAAGAATGATTCCATATTCGCACATAATGGTTTACACATTTAAAGTTCCGGAATCAATTTCAACGCTCACTATCCCAAAGACGAAAACAATGCATGCTTTCATCCATAGGTCTCCCCGTATTTTCCAATAGACATTTGTTTCAGCTTACTCAAGATCAAAAAGGTCTTTTTAAAGCTTGTAATGGGGCTAAGTGCGAAGGTATGGTCATTTAGGCTTAGTGTCTTTCATCCTCATGAGATGTGGTATTCACAACACTTCCCTTCCTTTCCCTTCATAATTTTGCTAGTGCTCGTAAGTCATCCCATTATTCACTTCACATGGATTGTTTGGAATCCCCATTTTTTGATACTTTATTCCACAATTTTCTCTTTCTTTTCTTTTTCTTTTTCTCTTCATCTTTGTTTTTATATGGAGGGGTTCCCTTTTTCTCGACACAACAGGTTAAGGGAGACCTTTCTTGCACTTCTTGACTTTTCCTTTTCGTTTCACCACACCCCCAACTTAGGCTTTTGGCCTAAGTTGGCTATTCAATTAACCACAACTCAAGAAGATTATAGGTAGTGGATAAAGAAAGGTTTAGTATTCATCAAGTTTCTTCCAAAGAAAGGTCAGGCTCAAGAGGTGTTCAACAGAGGTTCACACATGCTCACAAAGTAGGCCACAAAGGGGTATATGTCAAATTTGTTCACACTCTTTAAATCACCTAAGATCACATCAAGAGCTAGCCTTACTTAGTCGATTGGACCAATGGGGTAAATTCTAGGATCTATCATGCATGTTTTAAAGTAAGCTAATCACACTAGGCATCGATACAATAGTCAAACAAGACCCCAGTTTGCTAGTGTGCAACGGTCATTACAAGAGACTCGATTCGCTACTAGGCTAGTCAAAACGAGATGCAAAGAGTTCACATATTGACTATGAAACTTCATTTGGCCTCATTATAGCTGCACACTCATGTTCGTTCGATTGTAAGCACTATTCAAGTCATCGGTATTGATCGAAACCAAAACTCAAATTTGCCAAGGAATAGCCACAATCAACACACGAGAGGTGGCACAAATTTTTTGGACGGGTCAAAATCATTTTGCAATTTAAAATAAAAGGAGCCACAAGTTCAAACATCCACAGAAAAGCAGTATTAAAACCATTTTAAATAGAACAGCTCAAATATATACACAAAACACAAACAAAAGTAGCACACAAAAGGTGTGTGCCTCACTCCGCCACAAACAAAAACATTTGTCCTCAAATGCAAATTATCCAACAAGTCAATTAAAGAAAGACAGAGAGGGAGGTAAAGAGGGGATCATTTCTAAGTAGTCAATCCATTTGTCTGGGCAGTGTCTAGAGTGTCACTCTTGAATTTGATAATTGTCCCCGGAGTCTCTTTAAATTATTCAGCAGCAGCTGACTTACTACGATTATCCAAATCATGAGCCGCCAGAAAGGAGTGGATAGCTGTGAAGAATCCACGTCTCCATGAGGGAATAGTGGGGTTTCGGTGATTTGTTTTTTTGCTTGCATTGGGCTTCTTGCCCCCATTACCTGTTTTGAGAGGATCTATCGCCTTTATATTTTTCCTGAATTGCTTTTTTGCTCTTGTTTGTCGGGGTGACATATCTCTTCCAGCTACTTTTGGTCTAGCCATTTCTCTTGCGCTGACTAAAATGGACTTGAATCGCTAGGCCGAAATGTAATACAAGTTTCGAGCACAAATCAGCAATTAAAATAATCAAAAAGTGCACGAAATATAGAGACTAGAGTGCAGGTGTGAGTTTGAATAGATAAAAAGTGACGCAAAGTAAATGAATTTGAAACTTTTAAACCTTTGGCTTGTAAAACCGTCCAGTTGTCACCCATAAGGCGATATTACTCCCGATCACCAATCTATTCAGCTTAATGCAAAGTAGTCATTTACCTCGCCAAAGTTTATAGAACCCCCTATTTTGTGGGAGTCCAGAAGGCGGTCTCTATCGGGATCGCAAATACGGTCGACCGTTTGCCAATAATTTCCTGTGCTCGCCGAGTTTTACAGACTACAATGCAAGATGGTGTTGAGTTTAATGGCGGTCTAGTTCGGAGTCACCAAACTGTTCGGCGATTCAGTGATTGGACCTGTTGTTCACCAATCTGCACTTTTTGTTCACTCTCCACACTTCCATCTGCACAATCAACACACCATTATTTTATCAAAGAAAAAGAAAGCAATAAATGTTTTTGGGTTGCCTCCCAAACAACACCTTAGTTAACGTCGCAGCATGATGCAAGCTACTAGTCAAAAATCGTCTCTGGGTTTAGACCTAATGCCACTAGGAAACCCGCCTTTACTACTTGGGTAGAGATGAGGCAATATGTTGTCCAAGAGGTCTTCAATTAACTTGATTGATCATGAGTGGGAGACACTCATCTGATTCAGTACATCCATGCTCTCCCTCATCACCTCGAGCATTCCATCTTGCTCATGAAGCTTTTGGAGAATGATTAATAGTGTATCCTCGATACGTTTATTTTCATTGCTCCTAGAATTTTCTCGCTCATAAGGAGGTATGTGCCTCATTTGGCTCTTGCACTAGTTTTCCACCTATGAGGTTTTGGTGGCTAAGTCGTTCAGCTGAATTACCAGTGCAGCTAACTTGAAGTCACCCTCGACTTCTTGGTTCGCCTTAGCTAACTTGCCAACGCTTCCCTCAGCCATGCTGAGGGTTTATGCATACAACAACTTGGAGAAAAACAAAACTAAAAATAAAATTAGTAAACTACGACTAAGAAGAACAAAAATTCTACTAATCAAAGAATTCTCAAGTAACACCACTCCTCGGCAGTGGCGCCATTTTGATGTTTGCGTAATCAAGACACAACCTGCGATGCAAGTGTCTACGATCGTACAATAGTTTAGTAACCCAACCAAGGGTTGGAATCGTTCCCAAGAGAGTGGTTTTGAGAATTAATAGAAAAAAAAATTCAGTCTAACTAGTCGTAGCTAAAGAGATTAACGATTAAAAACATTGTAAATTAAAGGGGGACACAAAAGTGTCAATTAACAATGGGGTTTTGTCACTAGTAAGTAGAAACAACAAAATAAATAAGGATTTCTAAGTAATGAGAGGGGATCCTTGGGATGTGATAGGAATACGGGTTAAGCTAGATTATTCGGTACATGCTTTCGATAGAAGATTCATAAAATAATTGTGATTAGGCGAAACTTAAAGGGGGATAAGCTCTCTCTCGAGCAACTTACCCCGTTTCAAATGTGTTCCTGTCAGACAACCACTTTTCGCATGAAGACAAGACTATGCCTTAACCCACTCACTCTCTTGAGCTGAGTGTGTGGGAATGAGACAAGGATTCTCTCTCTCGAGCTGAACCTCATGTCAACCCACTCCCACCGGCCATCAATTTAGTAGTTTTAGTTTTACGACCTCTCTCCCAAGCAAGCAGAAAACACATAAATTAACTTGTATTTGCAATTACAAATTCATTAAATTCATCCACAACTACTAAACAAAATCACAATTAAACTATGATTAAACTATCAGCAAGTAAGACCCAACACTTATCTTAACCCATATTCGCTAAATCACACCCCAAGAATTGGCGTTTTTAGCCACACATGTATAAGAGATAAAATTTTATACTAAATTGAGCTTGCATTCAACTGGGTATGCAGATTTAAGTCTTCATACAGGCCAAAATTGAAGAATCTAAGAGACCCAAATCCAAATCTTAAAGATGAAACCCTTTGGATCTTCAAGTCTTCAAAACCCTCTCAAACTTATAGCAAAAAATATCAAAAAAGTACTATTTCATACGGAAATTATAATAATTCTTCGACTCCTAAAACTACAACTCTAACTAGTATTTATAGTTTCCACAGATTTGTGCTGCAGCGAATCATTCGGCATCGTTAGTCGGAATCATCGATCAAATAGGCAATTCACCCTTTGGTATAGTTCATAGCCTTCTTGCACCAGCCTTCAGCATCGCCGTGCTCTGTATCATTGGACGACATGGTACTGCTTCGCGGAACTTCTAGATGATGCGTCGACCGCTCCCTTTTTCCGCCAACTTGATCCTTTCCTTCAGGGATCAGCATACTGGAGCAAAAGGCAAAGTAAGACCCTTCGGCGACTCCCCAACTGGACTCGGTGATCCTCATGCCTTCATTTCTTCATTCTTTTCAGCCTTTTCGTTCCTTTTTGCGACGTAGTGTCCATGCTTTCCTTCAAACTTCAAGTACTTGAAACTTAAGGGTTTTTATTAGATATTGAGATAAAATAAGCATTTGAGGACACAAATTCTATTAAAATATAGCCCTAAATAATTCCAATTTGTGGACTCATCAGGTCACTCCAACATCCCCCACTGATATCCGACATATTGAGGCCTAGTACACTCAGGAGGAGGCAGACAGGAGGAGAGCGACTCTGGTGGACACATCCCTAGAGATTGATGTTGAGATTATTCCTGCAGAGGCACCTTTGCCTACCCCGGCCTTCGGGACTATAGGTACACCTGCTCCCACTTCTTCCTTCCAATCTCCTAGTAGTTTTTCCATTGCCCAGCCCGCCAGAATTACTCAGGCTATGATCCTAAGGATGGGTAATTCAGCTCATTTAGCGGATATGACGGCGACTCTATTAGAGGTTGCGGTACCATGGATGATCGAGAATGTTATCCTCATTGCACGGACACCCCTACGAGTATCTATTGACATTATCACAGCGAGAGTTGAGACTTGTGATAGTAGATAAGGGGAGACTTTAGAGGTGACAGCTTTGAAAGCCGAGGTGGCAGATTTGAGGAAGGATGTGGACTACTTGAAGTCCACAGAGTTCACTTCACTATTAGAGGCAGCGGATGATGTGGATTCCCCGATGACTTCTGAGATTCCTCTGGTCACCACCAGAGATGTACATCAGGATGATATAATAGCTGATGAGTCGGAGGCAGAGACCGATGAGAAGCAGATAGAATGTCGGTGGAGACCATCTATAGAGACCTTCCAGACCTTGTGGAGACGATTGTATGGTCAGAGACATCCATGGCAGGTCCAAGTGGATCGAGAGGTGCTGATGTGACACCAGGTACTAATGCCCCGACAGATGGAGTGATTACGTAGACAATATTCTCTTGACCTCCCTCTCTGCCTTCTTTATTGATATTTAATATTTTATTGCATTTCAGAAAAGAAATTTTTTTTTATTTGTGTTAGGGTGAGGTATTTCCATACCTACCTCTCGTGATTATTATTTTTGTTTATATATTGGGATTTTGGGTTGTAAATTTTGTTTTGGCACTATTTTATGGATGTTTGAGCTTGTGGCTCCTTGTTTTAATTGAAATGATTTTTGGACCCTCCTGAAAAATTTGGCCACCTCTTGATTGCATTTGAATATGGTTGTTCTTGTGCAAATTTGAGTGTCGGTCATGATCAATACCGATGACTTGAATAGTGCTCTTAATCAAACAAAAATGACTGTGCGGCTATAATGGTTCCAAGTTAAGTTGCATAGACAATATGTGAGCTTTCTGAATGTCGTTGTGACTAGCTGGTTATCGAAATGAGTCTCTTGTGATGAACATTGGACACTAGCAAAAGTGTGGAGTCTTGTTTGATATTGCTGCCAATGCCTTGTGTGATGAGCTTACCGTGAACTATGTGTGATGACACCTAGAATTTTCCCCGTTGGTCCGGTTGACTAAGTGAGGCAAGCTCTTAAAATGATCTTAGGAAACAATTTTAAAGAGTGAAACAATTTGACATTATACCCCTTTTGTGGCCTACCTTGTGAGTATGTGAACATTTCTTGAACACCCTTTAAGCCTTACCCTTTTCTTGGAAGAAACTTGAGCAAAAGCCTAAGTTGGGGTGTGGTGAAAAGAAAAGGTAAACAAAGAAGTGTGAAGAAATCCCCCTTTACCCATGGTTTTGAAAAAGATGGAACCCCTCCGTACAAAAAAAAAGAGAGAAAAAGAAAAAAAGAAGAAAAAAAAGAAAAAGAATGAAAAAGTTGTGGAATAAAGTTGTGAAAGTTGCAAAAGAAATGGGGTGTCCGGTATTCCATGGAAAGTGAATAATGGGGTGAATTTTGAGAATGAATGAGGATGATGAAGAAAAGGAAAGAAATTGTTGATCATACCACATTTCATGAGGATAGGAGACACTGAGCCTAAAAGACAATACATTTACACTCAGCCCAGTTACAAGCCTTGAAAAGACCTTTTTGATCTTGAGTGAGCTGAAACGAATGTTGGTTGGAAAATAAGGGCAAACCTATGGGTGGAGGCATTCATGTGTTCATCTTTGTGAGTGTGAGAGTTGTAAGTAATTCCGAAGCTATAAAGTGTTGAACCATTGTGTGTGAATATGAAATCATTCTTTGTGTGAGAGCTTTTGACTACCTTTGTTGAGCTTGAACTTGCATTTGAAACAAGTATTGTGAACTTGAGAATCTTTGGTAATGGTGAGTCACCACTTGAATATTTGAGTGAACAATTGATCGTTGCATGAGTAAGTTGAGTCTTGTTATGTGCATTCATGATTGAGTCTTGTGTAGCAGTGTTTGAGGTATCCTTGTTTAACTGCTG
This sequence comes from Solanum verrucosum, assembly GCF_900185275.1. Lineage (NCBI taxonomy): Eukaryota > Viridiplantae > Streptophyta > Magnoliopsida > Solanales > Solanaceae > Solanum > Solanum verrucosum. The sequence goes on along the minus strand of NW_026019991.1, from coordinate 122,372 downwards.
AACTTAAGGACAAGCAAAAGTTTAAGTTGGGGGTGTTGATGAGTTAGAGATTTGGACTCATTTAAGGCTTTATTTACAATGATTTAGTGTCCTCAAATGCTTATTTTGTGTCAATAACTGATGTAAGATCCTTGATTTCCATGTATATGTATTGAGGAACAAATGAAGGACACCAATTTGCAAAAAGGAACAAAGTGAACTGAAAGAATGAAGAAAAGTAAGCTTGGTGATCGCCATGTTTACTTGGCGAGTCACCGAATGGCCTCTTGATCGCCTAAAGTTCAAGTGTGCCAAGCCCGGAAGGAGAAAATCAAGTTTGCCAGAGAAAGGAGCAGTCGGCAAATCACTGAGTGGTTTCGCGATGCATTGTTGGATCGCCCAATGTTATAGACCTTTAGGATGCTAAAGTTCAAAGTAGAAGGGCGATGGAACTGGCCAAAGGGCGGATCGTCGAGCCCGACTTACTGCGCCGAAATGGCTCTTCGCAGCTCATTTTTGGCGACTATAAATACAGTTTTGAACATTTAGTTTAGGATATTAAATTATCATATTTTCATTACCTTGAATTTTAGTTTGAACTCTGAGTATTGAAACAAGTTTTCTCTAGTTTTTCCTAAGCTTTAATGAATTGAAGTTTTTCACTTTTGCGAAATTGGAAGTGGGTATTTCAGATTCTTCGACTTGGAGCATTGTAAGGACGAAATTAATCTTACCCAGTTGATGGAAACTCAATTTGGTAATGATTTTTATCTTTCTATGATGACTATCTAAAATCTCAATTCTTAGGGTGTGATTATGGGCTGATTTAGTTTATGGGTATTGCTAAATGTAAGTTTAAATGATGTTTAGAAGTGAGTTCAATCATTAATTATGGTTTAATTTAAATAATTGTAGTTGCAAATGCAGTTCTACCATTGTATTTTTGGCTTGCTCGAGAGAGAGCTTTTAAAACCAAGATTATTGATTGATGGTCTATGTGTATTGGGCTGTCGAGAGAGTGAATCCTATACCCTTTTTCACACATTTAGCTCGAGAGAGTGAATGGACTAAAGTGCAGGTTGTTTTTATTTTGCATGCTTGTCGATGTTCGAGAGAAATCAACTTGATTTGGGTTAAATTGCTTGAGAGAAAGTTTATCTCCTCTATAGTCTAGCTTACTCACTAATATGTAGCTATTTTCTAATAGTTGCAATTACCCATTTGTCTATATTAGACTATAATCGAATCACATCCCAAGAACCCGTCTCATTATTGTCATTTTTGTGTTATTTGTTGTTGTGTAATTGATAATTTCAAACCAAAATTCCTTTATTTGACATTCGTGTCATCACCTGATTTGAATTATGTTTTTATTCGATAATGTCTATTCCTATGGCTGATTTGAATATATTCAGACTTTCTTATTGAATCTTAAACACGTACCACTCCATGTGGGATTCGACCACAACTCATTTAGTTGGGTTATATACTGACTAGCGATTGTTGACACTTAGAATTGGATAAAGTGTCCTTGAAACGTTAATCAATATGCTGAGAGCATGCGTGTTGGATTTCACAGGGAATTGGGATGACCACTAGCCTGCTATAGAGTTTGCATATAATAACAACTATCACTCTAGTATTCAGATGGCTCCGTATGAGGCACTTTATGGGAGAAGGTGTAGATCTCCTATTAGCTGGTTTGAGGCTGGTGAAGCTCAGTTGACAGGACCACACATAGTTCATCAATCCATGGAGAATTTGAATATAATCCAAGAGAAGGAGAAAACAGTGCAACGCCACCAGAAATCCTATATAGATGTTAGAAGAAGAGGTATAGAGTTTGAGGTTGATGATTGGGTATATCTAAATGTTTCACCTGTGAAAGGTGTTAGGAGATTCGGTAAGGAAGGAAAGCTTAGTACCCGATAAATTGGTCCTTATTGGGTATCTAACAGAGTTGGTAATGTAGCTTTTGAGTTGGAGCTACCGCCAGTGTTAGTACAAGTCTATCAGGTATTTCACATCTATTTGCAAAATAAGTGTTAGGGTAATTACTATTATGCTAATTTCGATTGATTCATTAATAGTAAATTAATAAAATTGTCCTTCTTATTTATGATTTTTAAGGAAAACAATTAGTTCACTCCCTCTATTTCATACTCATATGTATCATACATTCAAATTCGATAAAGATAAGATATATAAATACATTAAAGCTATTGATGGAATTATCCAAAGAGGGATGAACAAGCATATATGAGATGAACATGACATACTGAGCAATGACATAATCTGAAAAAAGATATAAATACTGAAACATAACTTAAAAGTTAAGTTGAATGCAATGACCAAGTACTAATAATAAAATAACATGTTGAACTGCATCCTCATATAAATGGTGAAAACCTGGTCAATGCAATAAAAATCTGACTATGAGAGCTACTATTAACCGACATAAACCACATGAGCTAAATGTGGAGTCTGATGTATATGCCCCATCGAGAGGACCCAGTATACCTTGCCAGGGGTATAAAGGCATGATTGTGGCGTGATCACTAATAATGATACCCAACAGAGGAGACTTATAATCCTATGCGGGCACGTAGTTCTGGGACTTTGAGGGTACGCTGAACCCTAGTCCAACTCAGTGTTAAGTCTACTCCCAACTGAATGTATATGATGCTAAAATGCACTAAGTACTAAGTAGCTCAAAATATTGGCATACTAACTGAGAATGCAAAATTTATATATACTGAAAATTTGACATTGGAAATCTAACTGAAAATGCAAAATTTATATATACTGAGTATTTGATATTGGAAATCTCAAGCATGATTCTCTTTCTAACTGGCCTATAAAGTATAATTGATGAACTAAAAGAATTTAAACAAACTTTGGTTCTGAGTTTTATACAAGGAATTAAGAAACGTTTCCAAGAAAATATGTTATTTAGACGATGGCTACTATGGCAACTAAAATCACAACAATTTTCCAAGATTTTACAACCCTAAGTCTAAATAGGCTATGTAGAATCAAGGAACTAACTGAAATCTAGGGACATAATGGGTGAAAGGAACCCACTAGTGAAATCTGACATACCTGGTGACAGAATATATGGAGAAATCCTTTGGATTTTGGCACTGAACTTTGAAGAACACTATTGCTTGTTCTTGAAAGACACCGATGACTCTTTCTCTTCTTTTCATTCTAACTTGGATGATTTTTGCAGAATGAGGGTTCTGGGTATGCCTAACTATATTATTAGGCTTAGATTGAGTAAAACGACATAGTTTAGACATCAAACGACGTAGTTTAAGTGCCCAAAGCATAGGAGAAAAGACCAAAACGACCCTGAATTAAGATTGACGAAGTGCCAACTACTATGAGAGTGACGGACCGTCATTCGAACCACGGCCCATCAACTAGGTCATGGTTTGAGGTATGCTCGAAATGGATTCACTAAAATGAGCATAACTTTTTACTCTGAGCATGGATTTTAGCAAATTCGATGGTGTTTTTACAATGATTCAATTATTATTAATTTTATAGGTCATGGGACACCTAATTTATTTTTTGCTAAAAGATATGACCATTTGAATTTGACCCAATAACCCTTTCTTTCCATATAGTTGTCGGTCTCCATTGACAATCCTACCTACGGTCTGTTGGTCAAACCACGGACAGTCCTGATTGACCGTCGATGGTTTCAAAGACTAGTTCTCTACGCCTTAGAATGATGGGACCCACCAATGATCAGTGGTTCTACCTATGGTATATGGGTGGTTCCGTTGGTACTGGCACTGAAAAACTAGGATTTTCTCCATTATGAGATCTGAGGTATTACATCCAACATGAGGATTGTTGTCAATATTTACAGTTTGAGAACTGATTCGTTAAAAATACTCCATGGGCAGCTTCAGGGGATCTTTCTAATAAATCATTTGGGTAAATTTGTGAATGGGAAGCTTTATTGGATTGCATCTACAGGTATTGGTCATGATGATGATGCACGCAACAACATTCTTTTGATATAGCAAACGAGACATGGAGAAGCTTGGAGATTCCCATTTGTGGAGAAGACAATTCTAATATCAAACAGAGAGTAGTAGGAAGTGACATGTCTATGCTTTATACTTTTTATTTATCTACTACTACTTCTGATGTTTGAATTTTCAAAGATTCTAAAGTTAATGTGTCATGGACAAAATGGTTCACCATCAAATATCCTCAATATGTTGTGTTATTTATGCTTTGTCCACCCATTTTCACATTTCCTATATACCTTCGCAAGTTAAATAAGGGTTACATTCTACTTTAGCTTCCAGGATTAATCATGATATTACATGGTTCAACTAAAAAACTAGAGCACGTTGTTACTGTTGGGGAATGCAATCATGCAGAAAACATTGTTAATCCCTAACGATATCCAGTAATAATTCTGCTTAATTTTGTTGAAATGCTCTTTTTGCACTTCTTTTTATGTCAAATATAAGACGAGACATTGAATATGTTTTTCTTCCTGACAAACCATTGAATATATATGAATCCATCTGTCATATTTTCCTGTAGTTCTTGTATGCATTTCTCCTTATTATACTACTTTCTAGATACGTGTATTGCGCATAGTCCTCTATGGTCAATTATTGTATTACTGTTTGTATTCAAAAGTAGTAAATCATTCACAATATACATGTTTCAAAAGCAATTTTTTTTGAATTATTGATTGCTCAAAAATGCTACTACTAGTGGTATATCTTAAAACTACTATAGGAAACACGTGAATAAAAGTGTTCAATTGGATACCGTCAGAATGGTAATTCATTTATTGTTTTACCAAATAATGATTCTTAGAGAGTATATCTTCACGCATTTTCTCGTAAACATAAAGATTTCATAGCATTTTCTTTGAACTTTTATTTTTTTCTTGTTTAAAACATAAAATTCAACTGAACCCTCCACCTTCGAGTGTAGTTAAATATGATATAAATATATTGAGATACTTTTCGGAGATAACACGCCCCCGGTTCACGCTTACTAGCTAGGCTGGGAGCGGTCTGATTGTCTGGCGGCCTGGAATGATTTGTCACTCTTACTAGATGGGTTGCGAGTTTACTTTGGTCATGGTTACTTGGACTGGGAGCCCGACTTTCACTTCTTGGGTTCTGATTCGTGACATTTCTCTAATGGTCCTATTTTATTCTCTACATTCATACGCATTGCCTATCACCACAAGTATACTTGTTTTATTATTTTACCCTCTGATTTATGGGGGCTAGTTGGTTTATGTTTGTTATAAATACCATTCAGGCTGATGGGGTCGATTAGGTTATTGTTTGACTATATTTTGTTATATGTTATTATTTTCTTGTTAGTTGATAGGCTTTGACTTTAGAATTGTGATTGTGGGTCCTCCTGACCTTAGGTAGTTGACTTAGTATCTTAGTTGCTTGCAATTAGGTTATCGGCTCGTGTTCTAGGTACATTCTTTACTCAGCTTCTCACTCCTTGTATCCAGTTTCTAGTCTTTATTGTCTATGTACTATAGCATTCCTTGTTTAGTTACTTGCGTTATGCTCTCCTTATTTCTTGTTGATTTATGTTTGTGTTTATCTTTTGACCTCAGTTGGCTTGCCTACTGAGTACCCATTTGGTATTTATACTTTTTTTCTGCTCCCTGCATATCACAATTTGAGTTATTGGTGTTGATTTGATGTCGTGAGGAACAACTTGGAGTTTCAGAGACTAAAGTGAGCTCCTGACATCCGGAGCTATCAATTTACGTCTGTTTTGGCTACGTTGAGTCTCTATATCACATTAAGAGATAGTCTATACTTATGTTGTATTTGTGAAAGTCTTGTACTCTGTTTTGGATTAGATGCTCAAGTACTGACTGTTGTCAGGTCTTGAGGTGGTTTCTGTATTGTTTTATGTTGATTCTCCTTTTTTTGCTTTTCTTTAAGCATTTTGATTTTTGTGGTTGACTTTTGCTTTGTAGTTTGTTAGTTATGACTCTGAGCTAAGGGTTAGACTTACCTACTGGTGGGGTGTAGTAGGTGCTATCATGAACTAAAAAATCGATTCGTGAAGTTACCTAGTTTAATCTAACAAGAAAATTAGTATTCCTTAATTTGAGTGTACTTTCCTCTTATTAACGTATCACACATTTGTCTAGATACTATTTCAGCTACAATTAAGAGTGAATTACATCCATATAATTCATCTTTGCATTGAGCCAACAATAATAACAAACTCAGTGCAGTACCACAACGAGGTATGAGGAGGATAGAGTGTACTTAGATCTTACTCCTACCTCCTGTAGGTAGAAAAATTATTTCCCAAAGATCTTCGACTCAAGTAATGCACATCAAAGTAAATATAAATAAAACACACAAGTAAAGAGGACATAGCAAATAACGGTGAATGCATAACATAGCATTCCGAAAACATAAAAAAGCATTCTGAAAACAGGGGCAATAACAATAACTAAATAATGTGATGTTTAGTAGGAGTCACAAAAATTGTACGGCATGGAACTATGAGAAAAATGCTACTACTACTGGAATATCAAAATTATGTTCGGAAGCAAGTGAATTGAAGTATGTAAATGGATACATGTCTACTTTATATAAGTTTAAGTGTCTACATTATACAAGATTAAGTGTCTACTTGTGTAGAACAAAAGTTGCAGAAAAGAAATATGAAATGAGGCCAAGTTAAATGTCATATTTATGTATTATGCTAATTTGGATTGATTCATAAATAGTAAACTAATAAAATTATCCTTCTTATTAATTATTTATAAGGAAACACAATCAATGTATTTCTTCTATTTCCTACTTATATATATATATATATATATATATATATATATATATATATATATATCATACATTCAAATTAGCTAGAGATAAGATATAGAAATACATTAAAGCTATTGATGGAAGTATCCATTTGACATCTGAATATGTGGGGATCAAAGGTGGACCCAAAGAGGGATGAACCCCTTTAATAGAAAAATACTAACGCCATTTATACATGATTAATATTATTTTATATATAATAGATATTGGATCATGTTGAATCTCTTTAAATTCTTCCTTATATTATTTTTTGCATAAACAGAAGAGTCAGACAAAGTCATTTTAAGTGAACACAATTGTAGTGAAAAAATTCATAGAAGAACTTCCTCACTTCAGTGATAACATTCGACCATGTTTTCATTTCTTTCTTTTCGAGATTGGATTCATCAAAATTTTCTATTAAAATTCATTCTCTCGTGGTATCATTTCATTTTTCACTATAAATCATGATTCGATACTCCCAAATGAAATCATAACAAATATTCTCTTAAGGCTTCCCACAAAGTCCTTATTGAAATGTATGTCTGTTTCAAAATGTGGCATCAACTAATATCTAGCCCTCATTTTGTCAACACATATCTCAAATTAAACAAAAATCATAGAGTTGTATTTCCAGGCAGTGAAAAATACAAATTTTGTTCACCCCCTCACCTCTTTAACAAAGAACAACTCACTGAGGAGCTACTTCACACAGATCCATCTACTTTATCATCTCTTTTTGTGCCTTCTGCCAATGGGCTGATTTGTCTTTGCAATTAAGAAAGGGAGATATGTATATGGAATCCCACCATTAGCAAGTCAATGAAATTATTTAATTTTCCTTTGGTACCTCTTTCCATACTAAATATGGTTTTGGATACGACGACTCATGTGATGATTATAAAGCTTTATTTATTAATCATTATCATCATTTTTACAATGTTAAGGTGTACAACGTGAGGATTTTCATAAATATTTATAGTTTGAGGAATGATTCTTGGCAAACACTCCATGACCAACTTCAAAGGATCTTTCTAATAAATCATTCGGGTAAATTTGTCAATGGGATGCTTTATTGGATTGCATCTACGGGTATTGATGATGATGATGATGCACGCAACATCATTTCTTTTGATGTAGTAAATGAGACATGGGGAAGCTTGGAGATTCCCATTTGTGGAGAAGATAATTCTAATATCAAACTAGGAGTGTGGGAAGTGACCTTCTTGTGCTTTATACTTATCATATATGTGCTACTACTTCTGATGTTTTAATTTTGAAAGACTGCAGAGGTAATATGTCATGGACGAAACGGTTCACCATTGAATACCCTAAATATGTTGTGCTATATATGTTTTCTTCACCCAATTTCACATTTTCTATACACCTTCACCAATCAAATAAGGGTGACATTATACTCTGGATTCTGGGATTAATCATGTTATTTCATGATTTAACTAAAAAATTCAAATACATTGGTGTTGTTGGGGGATACAATCCTGCAGAAACTTATGCAGAAAGCATTTTTAATCCCCTAACGATATCCGGAAAGAATTCTACTTAGTTTTGTTGGTATGCTCCTTTTGCACTTCTTTTTCTGTCAAATATAGGACGAAACATTGAATATGTTCTTCTTGTAGTTCTTGTATGCATTTCTCCTTATAATTATACTAGTTTACAGATATGTGTGTTGCACATAGTCCTCTATCGTCAATTATTAGAGCACTGTTTATATTCTAAAACAATAAATCATTAACAATATACATGTTTGAAAAGCATTTTTTTTGAATTATTGATGGCTCAAAATGTAAACAGATAATTTTTCATCAAAGATAGATCTCGATTTAGAAATAAGTTGATGTAGTCTGCGACATCTTTCACCAATTTCATGTGAGTGTTTATATGGCATTCTTCGATCCTTGTGTAGGTAGAAGGATTGTTTTGAATCATACTTGACTCGAGGAATGCACATCAAAGAAGATAAAAGTAAAGCACAGAAGTAAAAAAGACATATCAAATAACAACGAAAGCATAACATAACAGTCAGAAAATAGGAGCAACAACAAATATTTTCAATACAACTACAAGAATATAGTATGCTAAAATTACTGAATTTTGATGAACACATTGGTGAAGTCTAGCTCCACCATTATCTCTAAAACTACATCAAGTTATATATGATAAGTAGATCCACTTCTTCTTGATTATAATAAATGAGATTATTTTCTCAGTTTGTAATTTAATTTAATAAATGATATTTACACAAGTATGTCAAATATGGGTCAGTTAGAGATCTTTTCTTTTGTGCATATATGTACATTGCAGTTTTGTTTCCTTAATCTCACGTACTCATTCAAATTGTTAGTACTTTCATCACAATATTTGTTAGAGTAAAACAAGATTCGACAATTAATTCACCAAAGAAGTAAAAAGAAAGAAAAAAATTGTCACAAAGAAAAATTAATAGTTTAATACAACAATTTACATCAACTAGCTTGAACTTTAAAAAAATAATATTCTCCATGACTTTCGTTACATGTAAAAAGTGACAACATAAAAGGAGGAATTCTTATAAAGCTACACACAGTCCAAGCAAATATGATTAGAGATTCATAGATATTCGTTGTTTACTTCTATGGTTGTTGTGACATCATTATAAACGACGCTAGTTAATGTTCCAGTCTGAAATAAAGTAGGAACTAATAATAATTTGTGTACAAAATTAGAAAATAATTACCATTTGACAATATAGAGAGCATTCACTTCAATTACAAAAATGACACGTGACTTAAAAAAATGAAATAGGGTCAAATATACCCATGTATTATTAGTAATAGTTTCAATATGTTCTTTGTTATAACTTTGTTCAAATATGTCTCTCTCGTTATACTTTGACAAAAAATTGTCCTTAATTTTGATGGAAGGACACATGTCGAGTTTAAACTCAAATGATACGTCCCTAATTAAAAATACCTAATTTTTTAGAAAAACTCACCAATTTAACCCGATCTTATAATAATATTTTCATCTCCTTCTCTTTTCAATAGACAAAGCATCAACGTTGTTCTTCCTCATTAATTCTCCATGTCAATTTCTGTCACGACCCGAGCCTACACCCTGGATGTGGATGGCACTCGAGAACCATTGCTACTCCCTAAGAAAACCCTCATCCTGGCTTACTATAAGTGGAAGACTAACACAAGCATACATAAGCATCAAATTCAAAGAAGCGCTATAAACCGTTTACTGAGTATGAAACATAAGTTTTAAATAAAATATATGAAACCGAAAAATCTCCAAAACTATCTATTTATGAAGCTTCTGCTATGCAAAGATGAGTGTTGGAACAAGACTCATGACTCGTAAAAAGAACTACTACTAGAAACTCATAAAATTGGAGTTCTCCGCAAGCAAGGAAACATCACTCGAAAGCTGACGAGCAGATGAAGTAATCTCAATAGACTCTTGTTGAGGTACTTAAGAACCTGTATCTTCATCATTAAAAGATGCATGTCATATGACATCAGTACATTGAATACACGAGTATGTAATATAGCTAAATAACAATTAACTGAAAGAAAGGACTAGAATAGATAACAACGTACTCAGGCTGAATGTAAAGAAAAAAAGGAGTTAAATTATTTAAAACTTTACTAAATACCTTCTAATCTCTGAAACTCAACATATTATGTGACATAAAAAACTACAGCTTTAACTCTATTTGGGAGATTCTCTAACCGACAACCATCACTATGAGCTATGTGATGATACAACGTCTCGCCCACGCTACCAGAACTATCATATACCTTGTCGGGGTATATAACACTTCAACTAAGTGGATCCACTAAGATATGCTTAAAAAGCAATAAAGAATCATCTAAAAAGTATGACTCTTTACCCATGCTGGCATACATGGTTTATGAGGACTTTTAGTTGTCTCAACTCGTCCCCATATCGGTACTAAGTACTACTCCCAATAATATATACTCATTCTCTTACGTTTAAAAACATAAATCTTCTTCTAGTTTGAGATAATTGCTCAAACTACCCTCTTAAAAGAGATAATTGCTCATGAAATATCTTTTGAACTCATAACTCAAACTACCCTCTTAACGAGTGTCGTCATCGAAAAATGGAGGGTGGAGCTCTGGGATTAGGGGCGGTTGATTATACTAACCTGGGGTTGGAGCCGACGAGGAAGGTGAATTCCATAGATCCGTTTGGGAAATGAAATGAGTAGGGCTCACTTGTTGCACTTCCTCCCCAACGTCCGGTGCAGGGGACATGTCCAAAAGTCCTCTGAAAAAAGAGGACAACAGGGGAGAGGCTGATGCGGCAGAGTCATTTTCCTCGGATAAGTTGAGGTACTTTTGCCAATTATCCGACCCCGACCCTGAATCCACTCCCTTCCTCCTACAGAATTATCCTCCATGTCAAAGTTGTTGCAACCGCCTACCAAAGTGATGAGTGAAAGAAGAAGAATAGGTATTTCCAAACCAAAGAGCCTAAAAAGAGCACGTAAGACATTGAGTAGAAAAGAACCTTGGAACCTCTCTATAATAAGGTAGGGATCAAAGCCAATCCAATGAGACAGGAGACAGGTAGTCAAAACAAAGGTAGAAAGGAGAATCATAGAATGAATAAAAGGGAAGGGTTGAAGGACTTTTAGAGATCCGATCTGTGTAAACATGATATAAAAAAATTGTCCTTTCTTAGCTTCCCCCAAAAAAAAGAGAAACTTGTAAGAAATCGCCTAATGGACGGATACATAGATAGTATTCAGAAAGATCTTGGGAATACATTCGTCATACCAAATATCTTTAGCAGTCGCAAAAGTAGTGACGGGGCTTAAATGAAGTAAACAAGTCATCTGTTATGGTCCCCTGCTATGGATTTGGTTATGGGGCGTTGTAGTGTGAAATCAAATGTTTTCTTCCTACGACCTATGATGCTGGTTCGTTAAGAGAGAACCTGCAATCTCTTGAGTTTGAAGTACTCAAAGACTTGGTAATTTTCTGCCTGACATTTCATTGAATTCAAATACATTAAATACAACACTGAAACAAAGAAAGTAACTGCCTACTGCCTACTACAACTAAATGAGAAAGTGGAGGAGTAACCTCCTTACTGCAATAACTGCTACACAGAAAATAAAAACATATATACCAAAAAGCTATAGTAAAATAACTTATAAGCTAAAGTAATCTATTTTCTAATTTCCTTAAATCTCCCATGTGTAAACCGTTGGTAGACTAAAGGGGTGCTAACATTACTCCCCCCTTTCAAATCACGCTTGTCCTCAAGCGGGAAGTGTGGAAAGCGTTGCTGCATAGAAGAAACAGTTTCCCAGGATGCCTCAGCTGGAGAAGTATGCTGCCAATGTATCAAGACTTCAGGTACATTACGAACAACCCGATGTTCAAGCACAATTATAGGATGGGGTAAGGGAGCTTCTGGAAAACTTGAAGGAAAAGTAGCAGCTGCTGGAAAGTCTCTTTCATGAAAAAGCTTCAATTTAGAGACATGAAAAACCAGATGAAGTTTTATACCAGGTGGAAACTCTAATTTATAAGCCACAGGCCCAATACGCTGCTCAATTTTGTAAGGACCATAAAACTTGGGCAACAATTTCTGGTGATGACGAGCACCCATAGAAAGCTGTTTATATGGTTGTAGCTTCAACAGAACTCTATCCCCCACCTGAAACTCAACATGTCGATGTTTGGAATCAAAAGTAGCCTTCATTCTCTGTTGAGCATGCAATAAATTCTGTCTTAAGGACTGCAGAATTTGATCCCGAGTACGTAACGCTATATCCACTGCATCTAGTTTGGAAATTCCAGGGGAATAAGGCAAAAGACGTGGCGGAGGACGCCCATACACCACTTCAAAGGGTATCATTTTCAAGGAAGAATGAAAACTGGTGTTGGATGAATATTCTGCCCAGGACAACCAGTCCATCCATTTGGTAGGATGTGCACTGGTAAAGCACCTCAAGTACATCTCCACAGTCCGGTTGACAACTTCAGTTTGGCCATCAGATTGAGGGTGATATGCTGAACTAAAACACAACTTGGTACCACTCAGGCGGAAGAGTTCTCTCCAAAAAGCACTTGTGAAAGTTACATCCCGATCACTAACCATGCTTACTGGTAAGCCATGTAATTTGAAAATATTGTCAAAGAAGAGTCGGGCAATACTTACTACTGAGTATGGATGAGCAGTTGACAATAAGTGGCAATATTTAGAGAAACGATCTACCACTACTAAGATTACATTTTTCCCACGTGAAGTACGTAAGCCTTCCACAAAATCCAATTAAATATCTGACCATATTTGCTCCGGAATTGATAAAGGCTGAAGAAGACCAGCAGGTTGCAAAGTTTCTGTTTTATGTCGCTGGCAAACACCACAAGCACGAACAAAGTCGCGAATATGACGCTTCATACCTGTCCAATGGAAATCCCTTGTAATCCGAAAAAGTGATTTTTGGTACCCCTCATGTCCCTGGTTATGCAAGGCAGTCATGACTGTCTGAATGGAAGGAGAGTTTGAAGCCAAGAATGTTCGGTGTTTATACAGAAGCAACCCATTTTTTACGCTCCACTGATCTGATGCAGTACCATCATGGACAGCAGATATTAACTGCTGGACATCAGGAGAGTTTTGTTGTTCATTTCTGATGTCATCAAAAAGGCTTAATTGAGGCATGGAAATGGCAAGAAGCATAGCTTCATCATTATCTCGACGGGATAAGGCATCAGCGACAGTGTTTAAACGACCAGCATTGTATTCAACTGAAAATGAGTAACCCAAAATCTTGGCCAACCAATGTTGTTGCGGAGGAGTTAGTGCCTTTTGTTCCAATAAAAACTTCAAACTGTAGTGATCAGTACGAACTATGAAGTGTTGCCCACATAAATAAGAACGCCAATGCCGAATAGCTTTCACTAGACCTATCAATTCTTTTTCATAAGCGGGCAGTGGCTGGTGTCTCCTTGCCAATACTCTGCTAAAAAAGGCAATGGGTTATTTATTCTGCAATAAAACAGCCCCAATACCCAGATCTGAAGCATCACATTCAATAACAAAAGGTTGAGAAAAATCTGGAAGTGCCAATACAGGTGTAGTTGTCATAGCAACCTTGAGTTTTTCGAAAGCTTGTGTTGATTGATCTGTCCATATAAATGAATTCTTGCGGAGCATGGCTATTAATGGTTCAGCTATGGATCAATAATTTTCCACAAACTCACGATAATATCCTGTGAGGCCTAGGAAACCTCGCAACCCCTTAAGAGTTGTAGGTTTGGACCATTCAGTCATGGCTGAAATTTTGCTGGAATCTGCAGAAACTCCATCAGCAGTGATGAGGTGGCCCAAATAAGCAATTTCATTTTGGGCAAATGAACACTTTGATCGCTTCAGAAAAAGATGATGATCGGAGAGTAACTTGAAAACAAGTCGCAGATGATACATATGTTCGACCCAAGTGCGATTATACACAAGAATATCATCAAAAAACACCAAAATAAATTCTCACGTGAAGCTGAAATACCTCATTCATTAATGATTGAAAGGTAGATGGAGCGTTGGTTAAGCCAAAGGGCATAACCAAAAACTCAAAATGCCCATGGTGAGTACGAAAACCAGTTTTCTCCACATCATCCTCTTTCATCCGAATTTGATAATAACCTTGGCGTAAGTCTAATTTAGAGAAATATTTAGCCCTAAACAATTCCTCCAACAATTCTTCAATTACTGGAATAGGAAATTTATCTTTGATTGTTTTTGCATTCAACTCACGATAATCAATGCACATACGCCAAGAACCATCAGATTTAGGAACAAGAACCACCGGGGAAGAGAATGGAGACTGACTTGGCCGAATTATTCCCTGCTTCAACATCTCTGAACATTGTCTTTCAATTTCATCCTTTTGATTATGTGGATATATATATGGTCGAACTACAACAGGTTTTGTTCCTGGTTCCAGAACAATTTTGTGGTCACAATCACGTTTAGCAGGGAGCCCTACTGGTTCATGAAAGAGGCAAGCAAAATCTTTCAAAATGATTTGCAGGTCTTCCTGATTATCTTTGTCAGCTAGCATAACATGAGTTGTTGCTCCTTGAGTTGGATCAGGAGACTTAACACCCTGTAACTCCACTTGTTTTCCATTTTTGAAGAATGGCATCCACATATCTATAAAGTCCCACAGTATGGGTCCTAAAGTTTTAAGCCAATTCACACCTAGAACCACATCAAATCCACTTAGATTGAGGACATATAAATCAATATGGAAAGCATAATTACCAAACCATATTGAAACTCCTTCGCATTGTCCCGGACTTCTGACCCGTTCTCCATTTGCCACCACTACTCGTAGCCCTTCTCGCCTCTCAACTTGAAGATTGAATTGTGACACAATTTTAGAGTTCACAAAGCTGTGAGTACTTCCAAAATCGACTAATGACACCACTGGATTCCCTGCCAGTTGGCCTTGTAACCGCATATTTTGTGGAGCTGTGACACCAATGATGGTTTGCAAAGAAATTTCAGGTTGATCTATATTAGGATTTGTCTCCTGTTCCAGAGATTCTTCCTCTTCGTCTATGGAATCAATCCAAAATAATTTCTTGCACTGATGGCCCCGAGTGAAGACTTCATCACAGTTGAAGCAGAGACCCTTAAGTCTCCTTTCATCCATCTCAGATCTAGTCAATTTCCTTACAAATCTGGTGCGCTGTGGAGGTGAGAAATCTGATGTTTTGGATCTGCGACCATCTAACAGTTGCGAACGAAAAGGTTGTCCCTTGCGTTCATAAAGCCGGGATAAACTCATCGTCGTAGCCAAATCTAGAGGATTATGTAACTCAACCTCAATTGCTATATAATCCACAAGACCACTACTATAAAGTTCTATCTTTTGCGATTGTGTGAGTGTACCAGCCCGGGAAACTAACTGCTCAAACTTTTCTTTGTAATCTGCCACAGACCCAATCTGGCGCAACTTAGCCAATTCTCCTAACTTCTGACTTCTGATTGGTGGTCCAAAACGAAGGTTACAATAACTTTTGAACTCATCCCAATATGGTTAAGGCAGATCTATCTCTAGTTGAAGAAACCAAAGTTGTGCATTCCCCTCTAAATGAAAAGAAGCAAGACTAACTTTTTCTTCATCCGGAGTCTGTTGATGTCGAAAAAAGTGATCACATCTGTTCAACCATCCCAAAGGGTCCCCTTGGCTAGTAAACCGTGGAAAATCCAACTTTGTATACCTAGGAATGAAGGAACTTCCTCCTGCATCTGATTTTGACCCTTCTGCCACTCCACTTTTACCCTTCCAGCCCCGATTCTGACTGGTATGATCAGTTGATTCAGAATCAACCTTCGAATTCGCTAGATCCTTTGTGAGTGCATCTAAGCGAGCATTCATTGCTTCCTGTCTCGCTATATTAGCTGCACGTTCTTCTTGAAATAAGTTCACCAATTGTGCCAGTTGATGTTGAATTTGATCTCCCATAACATTCGTCTGTGATACCAAGTTGTTATGGTCCCCTGTTATGGATCTGGTTATGGGGCGTTGTAGTGTGAAATCAAATGTTTTCTTCCTACGACCTATGATGCTGGTTCGTTAATAGAGAACCTGCAATCTCTTGAGTTTGAAGTACTCAAAGACTTGGTAATTTTCTGCCTGACATTTCATTGAATTCAAATACATTAAATACAACACTGAAACAAAGAAAGTAACTGCCTACTGTCTACTACAACTGAATGAGAAAGTGGAGGAGTAACCTCCTTACTGCAATAACTGCTACACAGAAAATAAAAACATATATACCTAAAAGCTGTAGTAAAATAACTTATAAGCTAAAGTAATCTATTTTCTAATTTCCTTAAATCTCCCATGTGTAAACCGTTGGTAGACTAAAGGGGTGCTAACATCATCCTTTGAAGCTAAGCACTTTTCATCTTTTGTAGGAAAATCCCCTTCTCTAGTCTTGGGAAATTGAGCGACGCATCCACATAAGCACAAGAATTTTGTTCTTTGAACAATCCTTCTAAATCCAAATTTTTTGTCCTTTAATTTGAGTTCATAATAATAATAACTGGCGAGTTTCATCACTATGAGCTACGTGATGATACAACGTCTCCCCCACGCTACCAGAACTATCATATACCTTATTGGGGTATATAACACTTCAACTAAGTGTATCCACTAAGCTATGCTTAAAAAGCAATAAGGAATCATCTAAAAAGTATGACTCTTTACCCATGTTGCCATACATGGTTTATGAGGACTTTTATTTGTCTGAACACGTCCCCATATCGGTACTCAGTACTACTCCCAATAATATATACTCATGCTCATAAGTTTAAAAAAATAACTCTTCCTTTAGTTTGAGATAATTGCTCAAACTACCCTCTTAAAAGAGATAACTTCTCATGAAATATCTTTCGAACTCATAACTCATTTAAGAATCTCAGTTCACTCTTTAAGCACTATAAAAATTGATACGTCTAGGAATACATAATCCCCTTATACTCTTCACAATTCATACTGAAAACTCGTTCTTAAAAATATATCAAAATAACATTTTAAGATGATCATTGATGATTCGGGAGGTCATCCTGCATAAACATTGATGGTATATCCAGCTACCATACCGCTCATACATTGATGGCATACTCAATTGTCATACTAATCATGTTTTAGAAACTTTTTTCTCAAATCTTATCTTTATTTTCTGAACACTTAGTTTAAGTACTCAAGTGCTGTCTTTAAAAAACTTTTCAAAATTTATAACTCAAATCTAGGGTTTATGTGGAATTGTTGAGATGAACGACTCAACTCAGTGTTCTTAATAGCAATAAGTAAACTCAGTACTCGGAATTCAAGACTCAAGAACTCAAAACTCATAACTCAACGATATTTCTCCTCTAAAAAATACTCAATATATAGGGTTCATGCTGAAATATAAACATGAACGAATAAACTCAAGAATTTTAATGCAAAACATATATCAATTCAATAATTATACATAGAATTTCAAAAAAAATAGACTCAAAAAAATCAACTTATCTCAAGAATACTCAAATCGATGGTAAGAATCTGTCGTGACCCAAAAATGGACGTGATGGCACTAGTCTTATCCCACCAAGACAAGTCAACCTAAAACTCAATCATTACAATAAAATGCGGAAATTTCATAATCCAACTAAAAAATACCCCCCAAAATCTGGTTGTCACGTGTACAAGACTCTAAAGTATTAGAATTGATTCAAAAGAAAACACAAGTCTCAAATGACCTTGTTTCTAGAATAGAACAAGATCATAATTAAGAAGAAAGAAGGTCCGCTGATATGAGAAGCAGCTTCCTCACAAACCTCCAAAAGATGTCTCAGACAAGGAGAAGAGAAAATATCACAAAAGTCTGAGCTAGTAACCTACAAAAAAAATGTAGTAGCAAGGGTTTAGCATCAAACCACATGGTACGCAATAAGCAAACCTCTAAACACAACCTAAGGGGGTAGAATACGGGTACTCCTTACACCCTAACCGAACCTCCAAAACTACAACCTGCATAAAACAAGCCCAATCTAACAGTTCACAATTTACAAATGCATATCTCTACAACAACATTCTAACAATCACATATTCTCAACAACAAGCTCAATATTCATCAATTACAACCTCCACAACTACAACCTGCTTAAAACTAGCCCAGCCTAACAGTTCATAATTCACATAGCACATAGCTCAACAACAACACTCTAACAATTACATATCCTCAGCAACAAGCTCAATATTCATCAATCAAAGTTCCACAGAAAGGCACTCACAAGCTCAGCAAAACGCAATATCAAGTTCACTAATGATAAATATGTGTAATGCAATGTAATACAATATCAAGTATAGTGATGCATGTCTGACCTAATGATACACACCTGTTGTCTCTCAGTCCGGGACCCATGGGGGACATATCTGTCCATTTATCCATCGCGGCACGTGATAGAACCCTAGATAAAAGTAATTAGCACGGCGCGCGGTACATCCTCCCAAATATAGTATCCATCGCTGCGTGCGATACGTCCCTTGAAATGGTACATCCTCTTTAATTTCTTATTCTTTCTCAATTCACATAATACTTGTCACAACCATGTCTCAGAACAATGTAAATGACATGTTCACACAAATAATGAGAAAATGACCATTTTCATAACATTACACAATTCACAACAACACAATCATGATACAACATCAACAATAATTCAACAAATCTTTCAAACCATTCTTAACTCATCACACAAACAATTAATCACATTGGCTTTTATTACCCCTTTTTCATCATTAGAATTAATCAATGTGGACAATTCAACCCATCACCAAGTCTCATTACCCCAAACACATATTACAAGGAAATACACGAATTTCATACACTTAACAAGGATTTAGAAATCCACTTGCCTCAAATAGTTGAACAATGACTCCAGAACTTGAGCCTTCCTCTTTTGGTTGACTTCCAAATCAATACAATCTATTTAAATAAATAATTACAATAAGATTTTAAAACTAACAACACTCATATCACTATAGGTCTAGCCTAGACCCAAAAACTCACATCAAATCTATAATCAAGTCTAAGGTTAAATCATAACATCTCCAAACACTACAACCTTAATAATTTTCATATAATATAATACATTTAATATTTAATTACATATCTCAATTTCTAAAAACTTGAATTGTAACTTGATAACTACAAGAAGACTTCCAAAATTGAAGCCAATACATAGATAGTACCCTTACGGAAACCTAACTCATATTTAAATCCAATCACCCCCTTATCATTGTGAAATTAGAATCCCTCACTAGCCACCAAAATAACAACTAATAATAATAATAATTAACTCCTAACAATGGATAAAAGTGACGCTGCACAGCAACAAACAAATTTGCCAAATTCTTGTAATCTCATGCCCCTTTTATGCACACAAAATATGATATAATAATATACACCTCTTTTCATGTAATCCATTCTTACTCAATTAATGATGGTTGTCAGAATTGTCTCCTCCAACCCCAAAATAATTGTCACCACTCCTATCACAATTCATGTGTATTGAATGCCCATTACTATAATATTATTCTATATTCATATATATTATGCACCAGAATTTATTTCTTATGAACATAGAGGTAAGCCTCTTACCTCGAGGTTCCACGACACTCTGCACAGGTAGTTTTTCCCTTCCTTTCTTTTCTTTTTCTAAATAAAATAATTAGGTATTCAAAGTGGCAAATTACACTAACTTAATCTAAATATATGGGTTAAGTGGTAAAGGTTATTAAACTAATTATAAACTTGGCCCATTAAGCATTAACTAAAGTAAATATTGAAGGAATCCCATAGTGTAGGATATAAATTACATCCTATCCCAACTAATTTACATTTTACAAAAAAATCCCTTAAAAAGGTAGGCGAATGATACATAGCTACAGTGTTTATCCATTGTCACTGATACACGCGTCTATAACTGAATGTCGCGCTAAAAAAGGGAAAAATGTAATAATTAAGTTTGTTAATTTAATTAGCTTAATTTACGCCTAACTAATCCTAAACATTCCTTATCTTAATAGGTAATCTACTCAGACATTACAAAATTTCAAATTTCAAATTTCAAAATTATATCTTCTACATTGAAGAACAATTTGTGAACATCCATCCATTTAGAAAAAGCTAGAAATAGGAATAAAACTCTGATTTTTTGCTGATACAAAATGAATATATCAATTTTACTGAGGCATTCAGGAATTTGGGTCAGCGAAGTGAAATATGAAAGTTACAAAAGTGACGGAATCGTTGTTGGACAATCAATTTCATTTTTGAATCTCAAAGTAGCAATTTCAGCCGAGTTGGATATCGATGTATCAAGGAAAAACATTGAAATTAGTTACATCATAGAAGGTAACTCGTCTCCAATGAAAATGAAGAACGACATGGGTGTTAAACTTTATTTAGAAATGAAAAAAGTGAGCCAGGATTTGCAATGTATCCATTATGCATTGACACAAATGAAAAGATTGGCGGTGATGTACATAACTTTGATGGAACATGTAGAAGGCACAACACAGGATACAAAAGCTCTTGCGGTGGTCGAATCAAGAATTTGTGATTCGTATTATATTCCAGAATTGGAAGTTACAAATTACATAATTGATTCAAATAGTATAGAGGTGAAGACATGTCAGTTATATAACGATAAAGCAACACTCGTAGATGTGATGGAGAAATATAAGATAAAGAACAACTTCAATTGCAAAGTAAAGAGATCTGATAGACAAAGGTATGCGAGTATTTGATTTGTTTTGTGAAGAACTGTAGTTGGATTCGTTAGATTTATAAATAGTGATACCATATTTTGTTTTAATGTATGATACATTATTAAATAAAAAGTCATTGATTTTAATTTTTTGTTTAGTTCGTTGAATATGATTTGTGGTAGATTGATAATGATACATTATTTGTTGATACATTAAGTTAATATTGTTGATACGTTCAGATTAGACTGTTTAAAAATTAAATAATCTAATCGCAAGATTCATGTAGCCGATACATTCCGTCATTTTGTGATACATGATTCATTATTTATTTATTTTTTGAATCTGATAAAAAATAATTGTGTTGGTTGTTAATATTATTGATACATTGAGTTAATATTTGTCATACGTTAAGATAATATCGTTGAAACAGTAAATAATCATGTAGCCGATACATTCAAAAAAATTGTGATACGTGGATAAATTATTATTTTCTGAATCTGATACAAAAAATACATCATTCTTTGGTTACTTTGAACTTTAGTGTTTTATAAATTATAACATGTAACTGCTATATGTATTAATATGATGAAAAAAAATGTACAGCTATGTGTTGGTATGTTTTTCGGATGAATGTGGCTCGACTATAAAGGCTTCCTTCAGAAAAAAATATGATGTTTTCAAAGTTAGATACTTCAATAGTGAACATACGTGTCCAATGCAGGATAGGGTACTAACCAAAGTCCAAGCAACAGTCGGGTTTGTTAGTGGTGTGACTGCTCCCAAATTGGTCAACCATAAAATAATTCATACTCCGAAATATATAATTGTTGATATTAGAGAATTCTATGGGGTTCAAATATCTTACCAACAGGCATGGCGTGCTAAAGAGCGTGCACTAGAAATGATAAGGGGTAAACCATCTGCTGGATATAGACAGATGCCGAGATACATATACATGCTAAATACTATTTATCCAAATTCTTATATAAGGATGCAGAAGAATGAGGAAGATGAATTTATGTATATGTTTGTAGCCTTAAGACAATTGATTAGGGGGTTCGATTACTGCAAACCAATAGTTGTTGTCGATGGTGCACATCTAGGTGGAGCTTACAAAGGGACATTTGTATCAGCAAGCACACTTGATGGGGCAGGAATATGTTTTTTGTAGTTGTGAGGTGTTTGTAAATGTTATGTATCAAATGAAATAATATGTGTTGCTCTGTAATTAGGTTGTATATTTCTATTGGCATATGGTGTTGTGGACACTGAAAATGACTGTTCATGGACATAGCTCTTCAAACAATTCAAAAATGCATTTGACGAGCGCGAAGAAATGTGTGTTGTATCAGATAGGAATGAGAGTATTATGAAGAGTGTAAGGATTGTGTTCCCAAATATACATCATTATGCATGCATATGACATCTTTGGAAGAATGTATGTGGAAACATCAAAAGGAGAAAAAACACCCTAAGTGATCTATTTTACTCTATGGCCAAGGCATACAGAAAGGAGGATTTTGATAAATTGATGGCTAAGGTTGATAAAATTGATCACAGGGTTAAGGAGTACCTTGATGATGCAGGGTATGAGAAGTGGTCGAGAGTTCATTCAACAGTAAATAGAGGTAGAATGATGACTTAGAACATTGCGGAATGTATCAATGGTTGTCTTGTTGAAGCACGTCAATTGTCTATATTAGAATTCTTGGAAGAAGTTAGAATTCTATTTCGTTATTGGCATTGCAAAAATAGAGAAATAGCCTCCAATACAAAGGACACATTGGGGAGAAGATTTGAGGAGGTATTGATTATAAACGCGTCTAAAAGTTCGAAGATGGAAGTATGTGTCATAATACATTATTTTATATTCTATGTATATAATTCGGTGTATCATTCTGTTGTTTGAACATGATTTCTTTTAATATACGCAGGTTGTTCCATCATATGAATTTATTTTCTTGGTTTATGAAGTTGGAAGAAGATACATTGTTTGTCTTGAGCGGAAAGTATGTTCTTGTGGAAGATTTCAACAAGATGAGATACCTTGAGCACATGCAATCATTGTTTTAAAGGAAAAGAATGTTAAAGATATGCATCCATATTGCTCTGATTACTACAAGCCTGATGCATTAGCAAAAACATATGAGATTCCAATGGTTCCAATGCTAGATAAGGAAGATTGATCAGCTCCTGAGGATGTTGTAGCTGAAACTGTGTATCCACCTAGATACAGACGATTAGCTGGATGACCAAGGAAAAGAAGAAAAAAGAATGCAGATGAAAAGATTACAGTGAACACAAATTGTTGTGGACAATGTGGACAAGAAGGTCACAATAGAAGAACTTGTACTTTCTTTCCAAAAGAAAAGTGAAATCATCATAATGTTTATATGACATTAATGTTTTTGTTGAACAATTTTTCACGTAAACAGTTATCAATGTTATTAATCAGTATTGTTGTTCAAAAATAATTAAACTGTATTGTTCATTTTTGTTATTAATAAGTATTGTTGTTCAAAAAAATAGTTTGTTATGATTTGTGTATCATTGTTAATTCTGATAAATAAATTTTAAGGTGCAATTATAAATAAAATGTTGGTTAACGTATAAGCTAATGTATCATATGCATTAAATAATAAATAATTTCAGTAATGTAAATTCCTACATCAAATTATATAACATTTGTTGTATCATATATATTAATTGGTTACTATATCATTTACATTAAAACATACACAACCTATATGTTAGCAATAAGCTATTAAACGTGTATCATATACTATATATATTATGATACATACATTAAACAATTAAGTTTGTAAACAGTTTATTTAACACAATAGTTATGAATCGTGTATCATATACTATATATATTATGTTGCACGTATAATATTAATTATAAATAATTAATCATATACGTTAAAGTTTCAAAAATCTATTTTTTAGTAATATGTTATTATATCTCATTACTTAGAAGATACATAATAACAATGAAAACATGTATCAGCTAATATATATGTTATATACTACACTTTTCCTTTATGTAATGCAATAATGTGTCTGAAATTTAACTTTTTATAAGCAAAGTATGTTGGTCCATACTGTATCAAAACAGACTAAAACATGAGTGAAATTGTCAAAAGGATAAAAAAAATAAAACATTATATATGCATAGATACTTAATTACTACACTACGTGAACCAAATCTTCTTCTGGTAGTTGTGTGACTACACTCTTAGGTTTTGGTGGATCATCATTCTCACTAACGTATGCACCCTTAGCCTTCTCGCTGCCATAACTCCACAACAATGCTCCATATCTTTTCCGTATGTATTCAGGAAGAAAATCAACTAATGATGTTTCGATTTGGTCGCTCAGATACTTCCCAAATGTAGCAACATATAACCCACAATCTCTACAAAAATGCAGAATATCAGTTATAAACTTAAATCAGACATGATTCAAAAACAATAAAAGCACAATACTTACAGGCTGTCACTCTTTTGTTGCATAATGTCTTGGGCAAATTTAACCATGGAAGGAACTTGTGCCTCTAAAAGTGAACCAGAATTATTGTCCTTGTACGCATCACAATCAACAAAGTTTGTTCGCGCAGTTTTTTCAAAGAATCCACTGTCCATGAGGTAAGAAGGAAGCATTTTAGACAACATTTTCATCTCGTACATAATTGCTTTTTTCCTTGAGCCTAATGAAGAGTCATACACCCTTATCACTCTATTTTTCAGTTCAACAACAGGCAACACCCAATGAAATTGTCCATCGCAATTAACCGGGATGTAAACATCGTTTACAAGATGCCATGGTAAAGCAGCTAGGATTTCAAAACCTTTGATGATGTTAGTGATTGATCTCTAATATACAGATACAGCTGAAGCGCGATCAATGTGTTCTTGGGTACTAATAAGATCATCATCATTAGCAAAGTAATACCTTTCATAGGTATTTTTGATGTGTGAGATGAACAAGCAGTTGGCTGTTGTGTATCTGTATTGATTCATGCTCCAGAGTTTTGATTTTTGGAGGTAGTAAAAAACAACATCGATGTGCTATAAAAAACATGATAAACAAAATTAGAAACTTGTAAAAAAAGGTCTATGATAGAATTGATACATTAAATGATAATCTAAACAAATACTAATTTGATCGTTTATTTGATTGTATCCGGGATGATTTTTTGTAGCATGTTGTTCTTTATCAGTGTATCTGATACATGCTTAAATTGTTTCATTAAGAACTTTACCTGATCAGTCCAACATTTATTTGGCTGTGACATGGCATAGAACCAGTTCTTGTTAATTGGAAATGCAACAACAAAATCCATCATCTCAAATTCAAAAGAAGAGGCTTTTGATCTGTATTTATCCTCTGATGGTTTCCTGTGATATATTTGTATTATCAATTGGTTACATCAAAATAAGTTAATCCAAACATTTACAAAATATATGTATTAAACTTACTTATTGGCATGATTTTTGAGAAGCCCCTTGGTTAACCATTGCATATACTCATCAATTAGTTTAGACGAAGGTTGATATGTAATCCCACATCCTTCAAATGGAAAATACAGACGAACATCGTCATCCAATTTCTATTTTCCCTTATCGCTTGAACCAAAAGAAGTCACGTATGGAGATTGAATAATTCTTGAAGGCATCCTATTTCTAGGCGCAGGAGTCTTTGAATGACTTCTAACAACAATCTCGATGGTTGGAATATCATTGGGTAATTGACTATCAGACAACAAATCATGACTGCCATTTAAATCCTGTGGATTGTAAACACACAATGGTTTAGCAGTAACAACAACTTTTCCTAGATCGGATACAAGTGCATCTATTGCTGCTTCAGTTGAGGGCGATATTGTTGTTGATGTGGAAGAATCTTGTATAATAAAATATTATATTTTTTTTTAGTATCATTGCATATAATGAATATTAGTGTAATGATGCATAATTGATAAATATACTGATGTATCAACTGTTATTCTAAAAGGTATAAAATGACGAATGTTGTGTTGAACTGTGTCAGCACCATCTTCATCCATGTTTACTTCATTTAAAGCTTGACGGGGCTTGATGTGCTTCATCATCCTGAATATAAGCATGTTGTATGTATCAGTTATCCATTATACTAATTATGTATGATATATATATATATATATATATATATATATATATATATATATATATATATATATATATATATAAGAGGATAATGTATCAAAGAAAATTGTAATGTTTAAAGTTTTGATCATACTGATACCTTCTTAGGATCATTTGCTTCAGTATCAACATGAGTACTTTCATATGTAGGCTAGAGCTCTGAAACACCCTTCATTTGTTGTTGGTTACTAATATTTTGATCAATCTATATTTGAATTTATAATAATAAAAAAGGTGTTAACATAATTGTTACTGAAACATTATTTAACATAAGTAATGAATATAAAGTTGAAATATATAACTGATTAATGAGATAGAAGATTTGGTGAATCACCTTTACTATATATATGATCTATATATGCTGATACATATGATTAATACATACTTAATGTATGAGGTATAACGACAATTACAAACAATGTATCTGATACATACCTCTGCATTGACATGAACTTGATGTCCACCCTCATTAACAGATACACCAACCTCAAAATCAGCTACACCAACTGCATCAGCAAAATCAGTCTGTATATGTGAAGATGGTTGTTTATTGCTTGATTGAGGATCGACTTTGTTGTTTTCCTTGTGTCGAGATAGCATCAACTGCGAGTGGTTTTCCTTTATCAAGATTACAAGTTCCTCAAATTTCTTGTCAACCTATCAAAAAGTTATAAAAAAACAACTACAATTAGAATTAATATAAAGAAAAAATAGTAAAATCGAAATAATTACTTACGTAATTTCTTCAAATGATCTTTCAGTTCTTCAATATCTGGAATTACATAGTTGACTTTTTAAGCATCTGCAGAACCGTGTACATTAGCAGCCGGTGTCGAAGGACCATCTGGAATAGAAAATGGCTGATTAATCACACATTGGACTGATCTGGTTGACTGGGTTCTAACACCTTTGTTGTAGGTGTATCCACTTTCTTTCTTCTTTTTGGTGGTGGTGGAGATGATGTATTAGACACTCTAGATGATCTCCTTAACAACTGTTCGGGAGGTCTTGTGGAGAAATCATCAAAATCAGCAATGTCATTCGGTTGAACTATCTTGGGATTGACAGATGTTGTGGTGGGTGAAGAAGGAGGATCATGTTCATCTTCAGTTAAATCAAAAGCTGCAAGTTCCTCCGGTGTTGGCACAATGTTTGAACATGCATTCTGGAAAAACAATTCTTTTTTAATATTAAGAGATAAAATTATGTATCCTAACACAAAAAAAAATGATTTTAAAAATACAAACTTGCAACCTTACAACTATATACTTAATTATGTATGAAATGTAATATAAAATGGGATTCAATGTTACCTCTTGAAAAATGCTAGTCATAAGCATTTCAAACTTTGGCTTTAAAGCCACTACCCTCCAATTGCAAATTCTAGGGATGACATTCCGTTCTTTCACAACAATTTTAGGATTTAATTGGGATGCAAATTCATATGTCAATACGTTAAGTGCATAAGGCATTCCGTTTAACCGATACAACTGTTTGCTAAGATTGAAATCCTGTCGGAGTGAATCCATGAGCTTTGTGAATGCAATCTGTCCCCAAGGATATACTTGATATCTACCATCTTCAACCATTAAAAATTCATTAACAGATATTGAAGATTCACCAGTTTGAGCCAAAATGAATGTATGGAGAAAGTATAGGATAGCCATCTGGAGTGCATCGTGATTATTCTCCCAGTTGCCCATCAGAAATCGTTGGACTAGATGATTCTTGCTTACACTTTTAACTGCACTAGGAAAATATTTTTGGAATAGCCTATAGGGAGTTGATTCTGGGTATTCAAATTCTTTGTTATTGCCTTTACATTTAAGACCAGTTATTATTGCAAATTCTTTGATACC
This sequence comes from Solanum verrucosum, assembly GCF_900185275.1. Taxonomy (NCBI): domain Eukaryota; kingdom Viridiplantae; phylum Streptophyta; class Magnoliopsida; order Solanales; family Solanaceae; genus Solanum; species Solanum verrucosum. The sequence goes on along the minus strand of NW_026019991.1, from coordinate 94,180 downwards.
AAATTTCAAGATAACCCCGTTTGCATGTCTAATATGCAACACCTTTGAGTTGCCTTGTTCCAATTCTAACAACAACAAACATTTATTGATTTGACCCTGAAAATTACATTTAGGAATGTCTAAATAGGGTCCAAAAATTGTAGCTCTAAACAGTTCAATTACGTCATCCCCTATAGACTTCTGGAACTCCTCCAAAAAATTTGTGTTAAAAGGGACACCAAACCTTATGGCATGTGTTGGTACCTTTTTTATAACATATTTGATTGACTGCAAAATGAAAAAGAAAATTATACTAAATAAAAACACCAAATCACACTACACAACAAGTAATGATACATAGAAAAATACATGCTACCAGACTTTAACATAATCGTATTATAAAACTTGATACATTATATAGAAGGATGCCATGTATGATATATTATTAATGGTGCCTTTTTTATAACATATTTTATGATACATACATAAAAACACCAAATCACACTACACAACAAGTAATGATACATAATAAAAACAAGTTGATACATAGAAAAATACATGTTACCAGACTTCAACAGAGTCATATTATAAAACTTGATACATTATACAGAAGGATGTCGTGTCTGATACATCAACGACTTTTTTGTTAAATTTGACAAGTCTCTTTTTCATATTGGGGTTTCTTATGTATCATTTTTTCGATACACATATAAAATAAGGCTTTTATAAGTTTCGACTAAATCTCAAATCAGTATGTATCAAACTAAGTTAGGGTTTTTGAATGTATCATGATTTAACCCAATAAACAATATTACACATCCAATTAATGTATCAGTCAATTTCAGTCTACGGTATCAAACGCAATACAAATCACAAACAAGTTTAATAAAGATTAAAAACACATACTCTAGGCAATGCAGGTATGGAAATAGTGGGTGCTGCTTTTCATCCCCTTTTTGGGGGGGTTTTGCAACCTTTGGATTAGTCGATTTTGGCACATCTTTGGTCGACTGATTAATCAAGTTTAATGGGTCATGCAAACTTTTTGATTTAATCTCTGCCCAATTTTCATCATCAGAGTCGTATATTGTTCGATTAGTATTAGAAAGATTTGATATAGGATTAGGATCCATATGTATCAAGAAGAAGAAATCGAAACAAAATAAAAATTGAAGGAAGAAGATGAAAGCTACAATGGTAGACTTTGGGAGAGATGACGGAGAAGACGAAGTTTGAAAAGCGTTGGATTGAGAGATAAAATTAATGAAAATCAATTTGGGATAATGATCTGTAACTGAAAAAATATTGGAGTGAATTTAGGGAGAAAAAAAAGGAGTGACATAAGGAGTGGTGAAACGTGGGAGGTAAAAAATAATCATGTATCTAACAAATTTGATATTTAAGTGAAATAAGGGATTTAAGTAATTTTTTTAAAAAGTAGGGAAAAATAAATAATAAGGAACTTAAAGTTGTTTATTTAAGTTATTTTTCCTTAACTAAAATTAGTTATTTAATAATTAACCACCAATGAATTCACTGTAGTTAAACAAATATTCTAAATTTCCAAAAATGACATTCTGGGTCATTACATGACCCACCACTAAAAATCATGTTCGTCCTCGAACATAATGAAGAGAAAGAAGAATAACCTACGTTTCCAAAAGCCTAAGGTATGATCTTCGACAGTTGGTATTCATCTCTCCAAGCGAGCTCCTCCTTAAGAACATTCCATCAAGATCAACTATTAAAAACTGAACTTTCGAATCAAATTTTGCAAATCTACAAGCCAAGAGTGATTACCAAACCAAAACTAACCCATGAACTCAGTCTGAACTAAAATCCTCATACTATGACACAACCATCAAGACGAATCTTCTCTCACATAACCGAGAAAAAATTATGAACCAATATCGGCTATAACCAGAAGTGAACCTGAACCAATCACTAGACACTCATAATGCACAAATCATCATCGATCTTATAAAGATTCCTTTCTCACAATACATTTTTTCCCCGAACTTAAGTTATAAAAATCTGATCTTTAGGCATCGGGTACTCATCAAGGGAGGGTTAAACTTATCTAGGCCAAAAAAGGAAATGATCAAGTAACCACCCATCAAACGATACATCTAATTATAGAAAACTTCTAACAACACTATCGGGATGCTAGATCAGTAGATGTGACTATAGGCAAACCATAAAAAAATTAGTAAAACTTGACCAAATGGTCCCCACATCCAATCAGACCTAGTCGAAACGTGACCTCGACGATGAGACGAATATTAAAACTATAGTACTACAATAACTATTCATGGTAGCTCTTCTATAAGTTTCATAAGTGAGGTCGTATATGTAGAACCAGTGGTATACTTCTACTGTCCCAAACCACACTAAATCTTTCATAACTGAAATGACCAAGTCTGTCCAAGGATCATACCCTATCAAGAGGACATAAGAGGATCGGTACATCCGATCCACCACTAGGAATTCACCATAGATGTAGAAACACACGTGAGCATATACAACGAATTATACTCCAAATCATGTCCGGAACGAAATAGTTGGGTCACATAAGAATGTATGGAACCAAAATAGAATAACACAATATACTCCCTCCATAGCGCCCATATCAAACATTTACATTCATATGACTCTATCTCTTTGAGTTTTAGTCACCCAGAATTAATCAGTATGATCCCCATTACAATATTACAAATACTTGATTCATCAAACCCCATATAATTCTCATAGTGCTCCATTGAGGCCAACACTCTTAATACCAACAAGCATCATAACCACACCAGCCATTTACCTTACTCTTAAACTATCACTAGTATCAAAGTCTTCTTAGCAAACACATTGTAGCCTCTAAAATTTTTAAAAAATACGACTCTCTATCTTTCCATTTAACCATTTCATGACAAATACAGGTCACACCCAAGACTGATAATACTATTTCCAAATCTAAAAGTACTTTCCCATCACGATACAATAATTGAATCACATCCAATGTTAACTTCACGTGAACTTTCACATACAATTTTTCAACTACCATTCATACATCATGTACCTATGCCAAATCTTAAAGAAATCCTTGGTCACTCCAATAATTCTGTATACTATAAGCTCATAACCTCTACTCACCATCAAATGCCTATGTAACACATCATAACAGTCTATATCTTCCCATCAACAAAGTAGTTTCAATCCCCTCAAAAGATACATCATTGGCCATTCCAATTAGAGTAAATATCATTGCTCTCTCCTCCTATAACTTTCTATGCAACAACGTTACTCACCAAATAGTAGCAAACCGCAACCTTAGGTACTCATTAGTCTTCCTTACAGTTCAAACAAATCGTTTAACCAACATTCCTTATTATATAGTTGCATCATCACAATCCATCGCGAACTCTTATTATCATCATCCTTAATTAGCTCTTGTCATCACCACGAAGTAAACCTTTTCATCAATATGACACCTTAAACCCAGTTATACCAATCAAATTCAAAGGACTAACCCACTTTTATATGCACTTTTTACTAAAATTTTCAACTACCTTCACACAAGTATACTCATTGAGACTTCCTTTACTCATAAGCTTGTTATTCTGGTATCTATCCATTCCCTTGGACCTTAAGATGAAATCATAGGTCCTCATTTAGAATCCTAGAGATACACTTCACAACCTAAACACATCAATATCATACCAAAGATCCACCACTAAAAGCTTCCTTATAAATAATGCTTAACCCATTCGTCCGTAGTAACAAGCTAGTTGGTTTTTCAAATATGAATGCAACATCAAATCTTATTAATTATATGAGCATGTGATACAACTGATAACTCTTTAGGCAGTTAGTATTCGCACTTGACAATCGACGTATCCATTTCCATGTACCACTAGTACCACATCGTGAAAGTCCGTTAGATCCACCACTAGAACACATCATATCTACTGAGAAGATTGTACCCAAATAGCCCATACATTTCAATCCATTGAATAACCGCAATACACTTCCAAATCTGTTCGATCTCTCATCCAAAGCGCTATCCATTTCTTCATATACCAGGTCGGTAGTTGAAATAACACACTCCATCACTCTAACCAAGTAAGAATTGGTACCATTATAGTAGTCGTATTATGACCCCTTTATTTATAGATACTCAATCTATGAAACATTCTAACCTTGATTGGTGCAACATCATTCGTTAAGCAACCCATATATGTTATGACAACTATACCAATTGTATTTTCCAAGATTACACTATTCATTATCTAACCATCCTTTAATCATTCTACTTCCAATTGTCAAACCACTCCAAATATTGGCTATACCACACAAGTACTAATCCCACTAGTAGTTGACTAGCCTAAAAAAAGTATAAGATACTCATGAAGTCTCTTAAAACATTGTTAAACCTAATTGTTTATTTATCCTCAAAGTAAATCATCAAAACATAAGCTCACGCAACTCCTTCGAATTATTGAACATTCTAAATCTGACCACACATCATCTCCATAAGTATATCATTTCAACCTTAGTACCATATTTAGCATCCAAGCCATACACGACACCAATTATTGACATGAGGAACTACACACGAGTCATCACATAAGTGAGAGATAAAGGAATGAAGTGATAAAAATCATAACAGACAAAGGATGCACGATAGAGATTCAAGGAGTGAAGATTTTTCCTAAAAGTCAATATAGCCTCTTAAAGATAAATACAGACGTTTCCATACTGATCCTCGAGACTCTACTTCGACTCGACTTGTATACCCGTGAGACCTATTAAACTGGGCTCTGATACCATTTTGTCACGACCCAAAAATGGACGTAATGACACTGGTCTTATCCCACCAAGACAAATCAGCCTAAAGTTCAACCATTACAATAAAATGCGGAAATTTCATAATCAACTCAAAAATACCCCCAAAATATGGTTGTCACGTGTACAAGCCTCTAAAGTATTACAATTGATTCAAAAGAAAATGCAAGTCTCAAATGACCTTGTTTCTAGAATAGAGCAAGATCATAATTAAGAAGAAAGAAGGTCCGTTGAAATGACAAACAACTTCCTCACAAACCTCCACAAGAAGCCTCAGACAAGGAGAAGAGAAAACATCACAAAGGTCCGAGCTATTAACCTACAAAAAAAATGTAGTAGCAAGGGGTAAGTATCAAACCACACAGTACTCAGCAAGTAAACCTCTAAACATAAGCTAAGGGGGTAGAATACGGGTACTCCTTACACCCCAACCGAACCTCCCCAACTACAACCTGCATAAAACCAGCCTACCCTAACTGTTCACAATATACAAGCGCATATCTCAACAACAACATTCTAACAATCACATATTCCAACAACAAGCTCAATATTCATCAATTACAACCTCCATAACTACAACCTGCTTAAAACTTGCCCAACCTAACAATTCATAATTCACATAGCACACAACTCAACAACAACACTCTAACAATTACATTTCCTTAGCAACAAGCTCAATATTCATCAATCAAAGTTCCACAGAAAGGCACTCACAAGCTCAGCAACACAATATCAAGTTCACTAATGATAAATATGTGCAATGCAATGTCAAGTATAGTCCATGCATCCATTGCGGCACGCGATACGACCCTCGATAATAGTAAGCATCGCGGCGCGCGATTCATCCCTCGAAATATAGGATCCATCACGTCGCGCGATAGGTCCCTCGAAATGGTACATCCTCTTTAATTTCTTACTCTTTCTCAATTCACATAACACATGTCACAACTATGTCTCTGAACAATGCAAATGACATGTTCACACAAATAATGAGGAGATGACCATTTTCATAACATTGCACAATTCACAATAACACAATCATGATACAACATCAATAATGATTCAACAAGTCTTTCAAACCATTCCCAACTCATCACACACAAACAATTGAACACATTGTCTTTTATTACCCCTTTTTCATCATTAAAATTAATCAATGTGGACAAGTCAACCCATCACCAAGTCTCATTTCCCCCAAACACATATTATAAGGAAATACACGAATTACATACACTTAACAAGGGTTTAGAAATCTAGTTATTTCAAATAGTCGAACAATGACTCTAGAACTTGAGCCTTCCTCTTTCGGTTGACTTCCAAATCAATACAGTCTATCTAAATAAATAATTACAATAAGATTTCAAAACTAACAACACTCATATCACTAAAGGTCTAGCCTAGACCCAAAAACTCACATAGAATCTATAATCAAGTCTAAGGCTAAATCATAACTTCTCCAAACACTACAACCCTAATAATTTTCATATAATATAATACATTTAATATTTAATTACATATCTCCATTTCTCAAAACTTGAATTGTAACTTGATAACTACAAGAAAAGTTCCAAAATTTAAACCAATACATAGATAGTAACCTTACGAAAACCCTAACTCATATTTAAATCCTATCACCCCCTTATCATTGTAAAATTAGAAGCCTTCACTCGCCACCAAAATAACAACTAATAATAATAATAATTAACTCCTAACGATGGATAAAACTGACGCTGCACAGCAGCAAACAAATTTGCCAAATTCTTGTAATCTCATGCCCCTTTTATACACACAAAATATGATATAATAATATGCTCCTCTTTTCAGGTAATCCATTCTTACTCAATTAATGATGGTTGTCAGAATTGTCTCCTCCAACCCCAAAATAATTGTCGCCACTCCTATCACAATTCATGTGCATCTAATGCCCATTACTATAATATTATTCTATATTCATATATATTATGCACTAGAATTTATTTCTTATGGATATCAAGGTATGCCTCTTACCTCGAGGTTCCACGACGCTCTGCACAGGTAGTTTCTCCCTTCCTTTCTTTTTTTTTCCTAAATAAAATAATTAGGCATTCAAAGTGGCAAATTACACTAACTTAGTCTAATTATATGGGTTAAGTGGTAAAGGTTATTAAACTAATTATAAACTTGGCCCATTAAGCATTAACTAACATTAGTTATTTAATAATTAATCACCAATAAATTCACTCTAGTTAAACAAATATTCTAAGTTTCCAAAAATGACATTCCGGGTCATTACAGAATCCTATATTACTCTTTTAATAATCTGGAAGTAGATGTAGGGCATGTTGATGAAATAGTCCAACACTCTGATAGCCTTACATACTTGGAAGAATAAGGTTCTTGATGTATTTTGAAGTAGAACTTTATTAGAAGCCTTGAAACCCTAGCCTAAAGGAGAAAAATCAAGAAAACCTTTCTTGATATTTCTTGAATTAGTTTCTTGAAACTCTATGGCCAAGAATTATAATTTTCATTAGTGATTCATAATTGTATGGAGGAATTTGAGTTGGAAAGAATGTAATTCTTATAGAAAGACTTACATTGAAGAAGAATCTTGAAAAAGATTGAAAGTATCTTGAAAAAGATTGAAACAATCTTGAATGGAAGTCTGATTGTTTTGGGTCATTAATTAGTCAAGAAGAGAGATGAAAATATGTTTGTTTTGGATCATTAATTAGTCAAGAAATTTGGTTAAGATTTTCTTAGAGGTAAAAAAATAAAATCAATCCTTTTTAATGTTTCCCGTCGACTTATTCATCACATTCTTGTATCAGGTTACTAAAATGGTCATAACTTTTTACTCAAACTTTAGATTTTTGCGAAATTGGTGGCGTTGGAAAGAACATTGAAATACCTTCTAATTTGATAGGTTATTGGCCACGTAACTCTTTTTATTCTAAGTGATATGGTTATTTGAAATCGACCCAAGTAGAATCTTACATCAAAACTTAATCGATTCGAAAAACTTTCAACTCTACTTTGTGCTAGGAGTTTCTAGTGACTTAATTGATATCCAAAATCATTTCCACAATGAAGAATTTATTTTTACACATATGAGTAATTTAAGAACCACCCGATATGACCCTACAAGTAAACGAAGAATAGTTTGGATCTAACTAAATTTTTTTTGGGGTGTTACAATTTCAATCCAATAATTCCAAAAGATAATAGTCCATGGAAAAAATACACACAGGAGGAATGTATTGTCTCCATTTTTTGTGAAATACAAGATGCTTATTGAATGCGATTTACACCCATTATATCAATTTTTGGATCGAACTAATCCATTGATCTCGATCGCAAACATTTCTTGAACATGTACACCGCAATCTTAGCCAAATAATTGTCACCATGTGAAGCTTTGGGGAACAGTCTTCGCAACTTGCTGTAACCAGCTGAGGATGAAGATGAAATCAACGACCATAATTCGATTTTCTAATTCTTTCTCAAAATTGGACGGATAAAATCAACTAACCATGAGTGAAAACTTATCTTCTTCAGAATAGTCCTCAATAGGGATTGCCTAATATTCGTATTATGAAACTTTCTCTAGAGTCTCCCCGTCTTGGTCATCCAGTTGTCTGCTTTGAGATTTACTAGTCTCAATAAAAATTTTGGCATGAAATCGTTCCCTTCATTTGCTTCTTCCTTTCAAGAGTGGTACATATGTCATTAAAAGACTTGACACCCAAGCTAGTAATTCGATAAAAAAATATTGATTATTAGAAAAGAGAAATATATATGCAATATGAAAATTTTATAAGACTACTCAAAGAACATAGATATATACGTTACAACATTTAAGTTGATCCAAATTCATTTAGAAAAACTTTTATATTCTTAAATAATTTAAAATTATTAAATTAATATTGAATAGGAAAGGGCATGAAGAATGCGACACAATTGCATTACCTTTTCATGTTGCGAAGAATACTTTAAAGTTACGAGTGATTTTTTGTTCTATACATGTCTATATACGGAAGAAGAAAACAATAATGTGTAAAAAAATACATTTAGATAAACTAATGAATTCCTTCAATAGTATTACGTTTAATGTGCACTGATAATGTATACTAGTTAATCTCTTCTATACATATAATAAAATTAATTAATTCTTTCACATAACAGAACGTTTTTAGTGTTGCATGCAACAAAGTGATTCAAGAATTAATTATTTAAATTGGAGGTTTGAAATACAATTGTGATATACTTGAATTCCGTTGTTAGAAATCATATATATCTCTGTGTGAACTCATCTCCCCACAGATATGCTTACTGCAAATCACCATATAAAGAAACAATAATGAATATAGGGTTTCCTCGTACGAGTGAATAACCAAATTTCAATAGAAATGAAATCTTAAAGAGAAATTAATGCAATTGCAAAGGAATCACAAAAAGTTGGAAAATAGTACATCAGTTTCACTTTTGTTGATAAAGTATATATGCACACAGACGAGACTTTTGTTAAAGGAAAGGAGCGAGGGAGACACAATTAGAAATTGGGTAGCACAACACATTAATTTCAAGTACAAAGGCGACGAAGGGTGCTAACTCAACAATCCAACCGTGTACATTATACATTAAAAGAACTTTAAGTTTTTTTTTCTAAACCTAAAGAAAATAACTATAAAAAAATGTTTACTCAAGATAGGTCTAATTAATAGGTCATCGTAGGTATTTATGATAGATACTCATTGGTAATCTAGTGCAAATGTAAATTAACATGTCATCATAGATTAAATTACGTTAAAAGTGTAAGAAATGTGTATACATTGTTGATATATATAAATTAAAACAGTTTCAAAATCACCTAGGCAACGAAGTGTGGAAGGACCACTATTGACCCCCGATGAGAGGGATTGGGTAGCTACATGTAGTTTAACAATTTAAAAAAAGAAGAGGATTAAGGTTTATAGAAAACATTTAAACTATAATAAAACAGAAGAACAACATTTAGTCAATGATTAATATCATTTTGATACTAAATATAACATATAAAATAAGCAAAACACTACATTGTTCATTCCAGTAAACATCAAACAAGAAATGGCAATTGTAATTAGCACCAGTGGAGACATCCAGGCATACTAATACAAAGATCAAAATAGGATAGAAAGGTCATTAAACAAATATCAAAATCAGAGATATCAATGCTTCATTATTTCGATCCATTGAATCTGAGTTCAGATTAGTCATACACATTAGCTTTGACTTACTGAAAGTTCAAGAATACCCGATAAGTTAATAAGTCCACCAATTATTTTGTGCATATGCATACATAGTGAAGAACATAAGTTTGCAGATCTACTTCTTGTTGATTATAATAAACATGAGATTATTTACTGATTTTGTAATTTAATTTAATAGAGCTTCAATCAAGCATGGGTTAGTCCAAGTCCTTTTCTTTTGTGCATATGTATACGTTGCAATTTTGTTTGCTTAATCTCTTGTTCTCGTTCAAATTGTTAGTGTTTCATCACACTGTTTGTTAGAGTGAATCAAAAATCGATAATTAATTCACGAAAGAAGTAAAAATAAAGAAAAATATTGTCACAAAGAGAAATTTACAATCTAAGACAAAATTTTATATCATCTAGGTTGAACTTTGAAAAAATAATATACTACAACATAGTATTCAATAACTTCTGTTACATAAATAGTGACAACATAAAAAGGAGGAATTGTTTATAGGGCTACCTACAATACAAGAAAATATGATTAGGGATTCATAAAAAGGGTTGTTTTGGCATCCTATGTAGAAAGTTGCAGGAATACCAACACATCAACAACAACATACCCACTATAGTCCCAAAAGAATAGTCTAAAAAGTGTAAACATTCTGTTTTTCAAAGACCCCTCCATAGAAGAGTATATCAAAATAAAATTTCATTCTCTAGTGACTTACATCGGTAAAAAAAGGTTCATTCCCCAGGGAATCTAAATCATCTGGTGAACTAGAGTATTTGTAAAACTTCCCACTATTACAGTAAGCTATATATCACAGCTACAGTGGCATCAAAATAATACCATGGCTGTTGTATTAGATTAGTTTTTACAAACTCGGAACTTGAGATTAAAGCGAGCCATGTTTTTGAAACAAACCTGAATTACAACAAGGCCTTCATAGAAGTACCTCCATGTTGATGTCTTCAGGAAGTTGTTTTCTCATCTTTGAAGCTCTAGTTTCCACCACTGAATTTGAGATGGATATTGTAGTTTGGGATATGATGTTGGTTGCGGCTTCTTTAAAGTTTTATATTTTAAACAATTGCATAAAAGGGTCACTTTTTCAGAGTTTTTAACCAAAATTGTGAATTGGTTTATTTTTATATTTTACATATTACTTTAAGCATCTTTAGTCCATAGTGGAACATTTATTTTCAAACTAATAGATTTAAACTAGTAACTTAAAAATAGGCTATTAAAAACAAGCTAAAACCAATTGACTAGGTCGATTTGATCCAAAAAAGAAACTAATGATGCTCGAGAGAATATTTAAAGGACAAGATAGATATTGTGCATCTTTTCTTCACCTGTTCACCATAAAAAAAATTACCATCAGAAAGAAATAAAATTTAGTATTAGAAATATTAGTGTAATGACATTAAGTTTGATGTTATTAGGTGCATAAACCAATTTGCTTGTTTCTCATTCAATATGTCCTTATAAACAACTTTATTTATGTTCCACTCTAAAATAAAGTAGGAACCAATACCAATTTGTGTAAAAAGGTGAAAAAAAGTAGTGTTTGACAATATATAGATCATGCACTTCACTTCAAAAATTACACATTGCTTTAAAAAATTGTGTCACTTCCACCATGGTATCTATAGGATAGGTGGACAAAGTATGCGACCAAAGAAAAGGTTGATGACATTTCAAATACAAGATTACATGTGAATGAGTTGAAGCCTTCCACCGTATGGCTTAATAACTGTAACACCCTAGAGAATTTTCGAACTAAGACTCGAGCCGTCCTTTATGTGGAGTGAGATTTTACCGAGGAATAAAATTTCTTGAGTGTTAAGTTAAGATCCCTAGATGTAGCACATTGAGTTCCAAGAAGAGTTGAATTGGAAATAGTCATTTTGGAAAGAATCTGGAAAATTTGGCTATGGAAAAAAAGTGAGTTTTTGGTCAACTTTGAGCAGTCGTAACTCCTAGCTCAGAATGATTTAGGCGAATTTCCAGTTATGTCTGGAAATCCCTTGGAATGATCTTTCCAACGCCGCCGAGTTTACTTGATTCCGAGTTTGTATGAGTGACTTATGCCCTTTGGAAGTTGGGTTGTTGGCACAGTCGCACAGTCGCACAGTGCAGTTTGTTTAGTCCGAAAATTTTAAGGGTATTTTGGTCTTTTCCCTAATCTTTTCTTTGGGTTATATTGAGGTGTTAGACTGATGTTTGGATCATTTTTGTCCCATTTTAAAGAGTGAGAGTAAGAGTGAGAGTTAGGGCTTGGAAGATAAGAGAGAAAGAAGAGGAAAAGAAGAGGAGAAAGAGAAGAAGAAGCTAAGGATCGTCGTGGATTTTTGTCGGGGGTGATCCCTAATCAGGTATGTGAGTCTTTAGTGTGGGTTTATCCTTTCCCCCCACATACCAAGCTCGTTTTTATGATTTGAGAAGAGATTGGATTTGTTGTTGAAGTTGTTAGTTGTTGTTGATGTTGTTAGTTGTGTTGTTGAAGTTATTGTTGGTTGTGGGACAGGATTGGGCTGTGTATTTGAGTTGTGACCTATTGTATATTGAGGGATTTTATGATCCTTAGTGTTGGTTGGTTCATACCCCCACACACCAACTCGTTTTTAATTCCAAGAGAAGATTTATTGGTTGTTGAAGTTGTAGTGGTGTTGTGTTGAAGTTCTTGCTGATTTAGTACAGATTTCTGGCTGTGATTTTTGAGTTGAATCTATTGTATAATAAGGGTCTTTATGATTCTAAGTGTTGCTGCTGAAACCTTGAGGTTGAGAGGGTTTAGAATTGGAAAGAAACAAGGGGAAAAAGAAGGATTTTTGGGGAAAAAGGGGCTGGGCTGTCGCACCTCTCCTAGTGCCAAGGACACCAATCCTTCCCTTTCATTTAGCATTTTTTTCATACATGTTCCTAGGTATTATACCTATGTTTCCTAGTTGTTTCCAACACTCCAAGGTACTTCCAAAAGTCAAGTAAAACTACAAGTCAAGTGAAGTTAGTTTCCAAGTCAAGTGAAATTAGTTTCAAAGTCAAGTGAAGTTAGTTTCCAAGTCAAGTGAAGTTAGTTTCAAAGTCAAGTGAAGTTAGTTTCCAAATCAAGTGAAGTTAGTTTCCAAGTCAAGTGAAGTTAGTTTCAAAGTCAAATGAAGTTAGTTTCCAAGTCAAGTGAAGTTAGTTTCAAAGTCAAGTGAAGTTAGTTTCCAAGTCAAGTGAAGTCAAGCTTAGAAGTAAGTAAGTCAAAACAAGTCTTTAAGGTTTTCCAAGAGTCTTCATTGATCGTTTTAACTTCATTTTAAGGCTCAAGTTAAGTAAAGAATGAAGAGTTCCAAGTTAAGAGTTTCAAGTTGAGTCAAAGTATCGAGTTTCAAGTAAAGTAAAGAGTAAAGAGTTGAGTTCATTTCTCAAAGTTATTAGGGAACTATGTATTCCCAAAGAAGTTTTAAAGAAATGTTTTTACATTTAAACAAGGTTGGAAATTGAGATTTCCAAAAGAACCTTCGGGCTAGTTTTTGAGTAATTATCTCATATCAGCAGGAATAAATATGTTTTAAAAACATAAGAGCCAGTACATTTTTGGGAGTAGTATCGAGCACCGAATTGGGGGAGCGTTCAAAGAACCCACAGCCCCCATAGAACCATGTTAGCCACCATGGGTAGAAAAGGATCATACTTTTTAGATGAATCCTTTTCAGATTAGACTAGTGGATCCATTAGGCAGTTCAGGTCTTATACCTTTGGCCGGGTATAAGATGCTCTGGCAGCGTGAGGTCGATCGCTGTATCATCACTATAGCTCTTATGTGATGGTTGTCGGTTAGAGAAACTCCCACAGCAGTTATTGTATTTTCATACACAGAAATTATTGTATTTTATATACATCAGTTCAATTGTATTTCTATATACATCTCAGGCTTATTTTATCCTTGTATACACTCAGAGTTTATAGCATGTTTTAAACAGTCTTTCTTTATATCGCACTTGTTTTAAATTGCCTTATATTGAAAGAAGTCAGTCAGGTTGAGTTCAGTTATTCAAGAGTCGAGTATCCTTGAGTTAAGTATCTTTGAGTTAAGTATATATCTTGAGTTAAGTATATATCCTTGAGTTGAGTATCTATCTTTGAGTTGAGTATCTGTCTCTGAGTCCAGTATCTATCTTCTGAGTTGAGTAAGTTTGAGTAGTTTTGGGTATTCCTTGAGTTGAGAAAGTTTGAAAAAGAGGTAAGTTATTCAGTTTATTCCAGTGTTTCTTCTAGCCTATGTTGTTTAGATTTCCAGCTTACATACTCGTACATTCCACGTACTGAGCCATTTGGCCTGCATCTTTTTATGATGCAGACACAGGTATTCAAGATCATCAACAGGAGATTCGTTGATACATCCGGGAGTTCCAGTTAGCTATGACAAGCCTCTTTGCTTCCGGAGGATTTCATTTACCTTTCAGTTGTATCAGTTGTTAGGAGGTCGTGGGTCTTGTCCCGGCTTCCATCATTATCAGTTAGAGGCTTCATAGATAGACAATAGAGTTTCAAAAGTCTCTTCATTTATTTTGTTAAATGTTTTGAAGACTAAAGTTTCCTTTTATGGCGAGTTGTATATATATTCTATTATCAGAGTTTTCTTTTGAGTTAAAGATTTGTAAAGTTGAGTTTATAAACTTTTTTTTCAGTTTTAAGCTCTTGTATGCTTAAGTTAGTATTCCGCTTGGAGTCAGCCAGGATGAGGGTTCGCTTGGGGACCAGCATGGTCTTCGAGTGCCGGCCACGTCTAGGGTGTAGTCTCGGGGCGTGACAAACTTGGTATCAGAGCACAGAGTTCAAGTGTCCTAGGGTGTCTATGAAGCCGTGTCAGTAAGATCTTGTTTATGGTTGTGAGGGCCCCACTTCTATAAATGAGGGACTACAGACATTTAAGAAAAGTCTCCCTTTTTTTTTTTCACACTCTTAATCGTGCAATAGAGCTAAGTCATGGAGATCTAATCTAACTCGTGCGTTCTTAGAATCTTTCAACTACCCATCATACTGGAGGTGGTTGAAAAGCAGAGTCAGTTTTTTTGTCGATGAGTTGTTCTTAGCAAGAGTCTTGAGAAAGTCATGAGGATTCAGAGGGGCTTAAGAGAAGCCCAAGAGTAAGTTAAGTGTTCAGTTTCAGAGTAATGCCTTCATATGAATCGTGCATTTGAGATAAAAGTGAGTTGTACTTTCTTCTCTAAGTATTGTTTCAGCTGAGATCCTTACGAGGAGGTATGTTTAGAGCTTGGGTATGATTTTCACTCGAAAGAGTAGCATGAGTTACGAGATCATGAGCAGTAGTAGAGAAAGAGCCTAGAGTTAGAGAGAAAAATATACAGAAGTTTAGTAATTTAAGTAAGGGAGATAGTGATGAGGCAAGCTATGTTATTGTAGTCATGCACCCAGTAAGTTATGAATGAGGAGTTGTCCCTTATGGGTAGACTAAGAAGTGATGAGTTGTGAAGATTACATCATAAGAGGAAGAGTGTGTTGTAGCTAGATAGGAGTTAGTGATGAAGTGTTATTGTGTAGAAAATGACCAAGTGCGAGTGTTGAAAAAAGAAAGCAGAGTATTCATGAGGTGTTAGATCTACGCTAGGCTTATGATTTTGAGGGAGGTCCCATAACATTCAAGTGGTATAGAATTATTGGGCATTGATGTATAGTGAATGAGTAAATAGTACTCAAGTTGTGAAGGGAAATATGATAGTAAATTGTGAGTATGAATACTAAGAGGTGAGGTTTGACTTTTGGCCATAAGGTCCTAGTGGACGAGAGTTTCTGAATTTGTACCTAGTATTTGTAAGTTAGTGTAGTAAGCGAGCAATCATATTAATATTCGGGTTTAGTCATAAACCTTAAGCTTGAATTTGAGATGAGTGTCTTGACCAAAGAAATGGCAACATGAGAGTGATGATGCTAGTCTTGAGATTTGATCTAGTAGACTTGACATAGAGTAAGTGAGGAATTAAGGTGATTAGTCGCAATAAATATGAGTGGTACAAGTGAGAGACCCTAACCTTTAGATAAGGGCAATGAAGTGTGATTAAGTCACCAGAGTAACAAAAGCGTTAAGAGGTGTACCGAGAGTGTATGTAACCAGAAGAAGTTAAAGGAAACACCTTTGAAAGAGGACTTAGCACCGCTTATAGAGAGTTTGGTAGGCATGAGATAAATTTCTCCCAAGTGTTAGATTAAAAGAAGAGGTAAACAAGTTAAATATGTGGAATAGGTCCATAGCTTTCAAGTGTTAGCTTTAGACCTAAGGGGGAGATGTCAAGATGAGAAATGGAGTCAAGTGTTTTAGATTAAGATGGTAATGAATTCAAAGAGTTTGCGAGATATCTTTTCAGAGGCCATTTTAGAAATGGAGTGGTGTTAAAAAGAGGAGGTTGATGTTCTTATCGTGTTGTGATGGTGGGATAGTTCCATTTAAGTTTTTTTTTTTAACACTGAGGAAGAAAAGGATGAGGTTTTACTATGAGAAATATTCAAATGAGAGCCCTTAGTTGGATCTAAAGGAGTGGTTAGTAAGAGTCCATGGAGTGTTAGAATACTAAGCTTTAATGTGGTGTTAAAGAGTTATAGTCTTGGGATAAGATTCCCTATAGAGAGGTATAGAATCCGAACCTAAGGATTTGGGTTAAGCTTGAATATGGTAAGAGCAGACCATTAGACGCAGACCTTAGTAAGAGTAGACCCTTCCATACCAAGACTAGCCGTCATTCGAGGACGAATGATTCCAAGGGGGAGATATTGTAACACCCTAGAGAATTTTCGAACTAAGACTCGAGCCGTCCTTTATGTGGAGTGAGATTTTACCGAGGAATAAAATTTCTTGAGTGTTAAGTTAAGATCCCTAGATGTAGCACATTGAGTTCCAAGAAGAGTTGAATTGGAAATAGTCATTTTGGAAAGAATCTGGAAAATTTGGCTATGGAAAAAAAGTGAGTTTTTGGTCAACTTTGAGCAGTCGTAACTCCTAGCTCAAAATGATTTAGGCGAATTTCCAGTTATGTCTGGAAAGCCCTTGGAATGATCTTTCCAACGCCGCCGAGTTTACTTGATTCCGAGTTTGTATGAGTGACTTATGCCCTTTGGAAGTTGGGTTGTTGGCACAGTCGCACAGTCGCATAGTGCAGTTTGTTTAGTCCGAAAATTTTAAGGGTATTTTGGTCTTTTCCCTAATCTTTTCTTTGGGTTATATTGAGGTGTTAGACTGATGTTTGGATCATTTTTGTCCCATTTTAAAGAGTGAGAGTAAGAGTGAGAGTTAGGGCTTGGAAGATAAGAGAGAAAGAAGAGGAAAAGAAGAGGAGAAAGAGAAGAAGAAGCTAAGGATCGTCGTGGATTTTTGTCGGGGGTGATCCCTAATCAGGTATGTGAGTCTTTAGTGTGGGTTTATCCTTTCCCCCCACATACCAAGCTCGTTTTTATGATTTGAGAAGAGATTGGATTTGTTGTTGAAGTTGTTAGTTGTTGTTGATGTTGTTAGTTGTGTTGTTGAAGTTATTGTTGGTTGTGGGACAGGATTGGGCTGTGTATTTGAGTTGTGACCTATTGTATATTGAGGGATTTTATGATCCTTAGTGTTGGTTGGTTCATACCCCCACACACCAACTCGTTTTTAATTCCAAGAGAAGATTTATTGGTTGTTGAAGTTGTAGTGGTGTTGTGTTGAAGTTCTTGCTGATTTAGTACAGATTTCTGGCTGTGATTTTTGAGTTGAATGTATTGTATAATAAGGGTCTTTATGATTCTAAGTGTTGCTGCTGAAACCTTGAGGTTGAGAGGGTTTAGAATTGGAAAGAAACAAGGGGAAAAAGAAGGATTTTTGGGGAAAAAGGGGCTGGGCTGTCGCACCTCTCCTAGTGCCAAGGACACCAATCCTTCCCTTTCATTTACCATTTTTTTCATACATGTTCCTAGGTATTATACCTATGTTTCCTAGTTGTTTCCAACACTCCAAGGTACTTCCAAAAGTCAAGTAAAACTACAAGTCAAGTGAAGTTAGTTTCCAAGTCAAGTGAAATTAGTTTCAAAGTCAAGTGAAGTTAGTTTCAAAGTCAAGTGAAGTTAGTTTCCAAATCAAGTGAAGTTAGTTTCCAAGTCAAGTGAAGTTAGTTTCAAAGTCAAATGAAGTTAGTTTCCAAGTCAAGTGAAGTTAGTTTCAAAGTCAAGTGAAGTTAGTTTCCAAGTCAAGTGAAGTCAAGCTTAGAAGTAAGTAAGTCAAAACAAGTCTTTAAGGTTTTCCAAGAGTCTTCATTGATCGTTTTAACTTCATTTTAAGGCTCAAGTTAAGTAAAGAATGAAGAGTTCCAAGTTAAGAGTTTCAAGTTGAGTCAAAGTATCGAGTTTCAAGTAAAGTAAAGAGTAAAGAGTTGAGTTCATTTCTCAAAGTTATTAGGGAACTATGTATTCCCAAAGAAGTTTTAAAGAAATGTTTTTACATTTAAACAAGGTTGGAAACTGAGATTTCCAAAAGAGCCTTCGGGCTAGTTTTTGAGTAATTATCTCATATCAGCAGGAATAAATATGTTTTAAAAACATAAGAGCCAGTACATTTTTGGGAGTAGTATCGAGCACCGAATTGGGGGAGCGTTCAAAGAACCCACAGCCCCCATAGAACCATGTTAGCCACCATGGGTAGAAAAGGATCATACTTTTTAGATGAATCCTTTTCAGATTAGACTAGTGGATCCATTAGGCAGTTCAGGTCTTATACCTTTGGCCGGGTATAAGATGCTCTGGCAGCGTGAGGTCGATCGCTGTATCATCACTATAGCTCTTATGTGATGGTTGTCGGTTAGAGAAACTCCCACAGCAGTTATTGTATTTTCATACACAGAAATTATTGTATTTTATATACATCAGTTCAATTGTATTTCTATATACATCTCAGGCTTATTGTATCCTTGTATACACTCAGAGTTTATAGCATGTTTTAAACAGTCTTTCTTTATATCGCACTTGTTTTAAATTGCCTTATATTGAAAGAAGTCAGTCAGGTTGAGTTCAGTTATTCAAGAGTCGAGTATCCTTGAGTTAAGTATCTTTGAGTTAAGTATATATCTTGAGTTAAGTATATATCCTTGAGTTGAGTATCTATCTTTGAGTTGAGTATCTGTCTCTGAGTCCAGTATCTATCTTCTGAGTTGAGTAAGTTTGAGTAGTTTTGGGTATTCCTTGAGTTGAGAAAGTTTGAAAAAGAGGTAAGTTATTCAGTTTATTCCAGTGTTTCTTCTAGCCTATGTTGTTTAGATTTCCAGCTTACATACTCGTACATTCCACGTACTGAGCCATTTGGCCTGCATCTTTTTATGATGCAGACACAGGTATTCAAGATCATCAACAGGAGATTCGTTGATACATCCGGGAGTTCCAGTTAGCTATGACAAGCCTCTTTGCTTCCGGAGGATTTCATTTACCTTTCAGTTGTATCAGTTGTTAGGAGGTCGTGGGTCTTGTCCCGGCTTCCATCTTTATCAGTTAGAGGCTTCATAGATAGACAATAGAGTTTCAAAAGTCTCTTCATTTATTTTGTTAAATGTTTTGAAGACTAAAGTTTCCTTTTATGGCGAGTTGTATATATATTCTATTATCAGAGTTTTCTTTTGAGTTAAAGATTTGTAAAGTTGAGTTTATAAACTTTTTTTTCAGTTTTAAGCTCTTGTATGCTTAAGTTAGTATTCCGCTTGGAGTCAGCCAGGATGAGGGTTCGCTTGGGGACCAGCAATGGTCTTCGAGTGCCGGCCACGTCTAGGGTGTAGTCTCGGGGCGTGACAATAACATTATGATACATTCTCCTGGGCTTTCCAAATGACCTACTCGGTCTGAGAATCATTATAAATTTGTGTATTAAAGATTGTTGCAACTATGTGATGATTTTGATGAACTTTATATGAAGTTGATAATGATAATGTATGTGACCGTCAAGTTAATGAGTCAAATTTAAATATTAACTTAAGCGAACAAAGAAAAAATATTACTTTACTTGACCCTCCATGTGTGGCTACTAAAGGACATAGCTAGTTCTTTAAGAACGAAAGGTGGTCTAGAAAGTCATCAGAACGTGAATAGAAGCTCTTCTTAGAAAAAAAAAAAAAAGGAAAATCAAAATTATAAAAAAGAGCAAAAGAGTAAGGTAATTATATACTTGGTATTTAATTATCAATTGGATTCAGTAAATTAAGAATTTTAAGGCATATTCATTGATTCATTCACATATTTCGACTATTTGATTGATGTGCAGTTCAAGCACTAATGTTGAAGTGGAATCTAAAAGCATAAAAATATTCATGAATATACTTTTCCAGGATTTTATGAGAGAAGCTTCTTATCAATTCCAAAGAGGTTTCTAATCAACAAATTGGCTTGGAGTTTTGTAGTTATAAATTATAGTAGATGCATGGAGATAGAATTATGGAGAGTGTAGATTTTTATTATTTTTGGAAGAAAATAATTCTAGGCATAGTTTTATAGCATAATTTATTGTTCAAAGACCTTTGGCTTTCATTTAGTTCCAGTTACAATCTTTATCACAGTTTAAACTTGAAGTTTTAGATTTATATTGTTGGTTGTGTTTATTATTTTCATAATTTAGTTACTCTTCATGAATTTTCTTGAACTGGAGAGTGGTGCAATAAGTCCCATAAAATATTTATTGAATACTTAGATACAATTTGTGATGTAGCTATATAATCATGCTATAAATAATCTTAACAAGGAACTTGATCCTTTGAAGAATCGGTTTGAGGGTGAGTTGGACAAAAACATGAGGGACTACTAATCTGTCGATACTGATATTTTTGTATTCAACAATGGCTGTTGTGACATCCTATGTAGACGGTTGCACTATAACACCTCAAACATTTCTAAGTTAAGACTCGAACCATTCTTCATTTACTTGTAAGGTCATATCGGGTGATTCTTAAAATTTTCCATGTGTAAAGGTAAATTCTTCAGTGTTGAATGATTTTAGATATCAATAATGGTCACTAGAAACTTCTAGCACAAACTAGAGTTGAAAGTGTCATTATCGATTAAGATTTGATGTGAGATTCTACGTGGCCCATAACCTATCAAATTAAAGGTATTTGAATCTTCTTTCCAACACCACCAATTTCGCAACAATCTGAGGTTTAAGTAAAAAGTTATGACCATTTTAGTAACCTGATACTATGATGTGATGAATTAGCCGATGAGAAAATATTAAAAAGGGTCGTTTTTGTCTTTTTACCTCTAAGAAAACCCTAAATAAATTACTTGACTAATTAAAGACCTAAAATAATCAGATTTTCATATCTTAATCCATCATTCTCTTCTATCTCAAACTCTAAGGAAAAACCCTAAGGAAAAATCAAAGTAGAAGACTCTATTCAAGATTATTTCAATCTTTTTTTCAAGATTCTTCTTCAAGATAAGTATTTTCGAAGAATTCCATTATTTCCAACTCAAATTCCTCCATACAATTATGAATCACTAATGAAAATAATTATTTTGGCCATAGATATTTCATGAAACTAATTCAAGAATTTCAAGAAATGTTTTTTTGATTGTTTAACTTCAAAGCTAGGATTTCCAGGCTTCTAATCAATTATTCTTCAAGATTCTTCAAGAACCTTACTCTTTCACGTATGTAAGACAATCACAGTGTTGGACTAGTTCATCCTCACACCCTACATTAACTTTCAAATCAGTAAAATAAAAATCTAGGATTCTACCCCTAGATTTGAGTATTCTTGAGATGAGTTGATTTTGAGTTCTCAAGTTCCTGTTTCTTTTCAAAATTATTTTCCTAATTATTGACTTGCTATATGTTATTCATTAAGATTCTTGAGTTGATTCGTTCATGTCTATATTTCAGCATGAACCCTATGAATTGAGTATTTTTTAGATGAGTAGTATCATTGAGTTCTTGAGTTCGGATTATAGAGTTTCCATATTGCTATGAGGATCCATGAGTTGAGTCGTTCATGCCCATAATTCTGCATGAGCCCTATGAATTGACTTATAAATTTTGAAAAGCTTTTTAAAGCCAACACTTGAGTTTTTAAACTGTGTTTTTGAGGAAGTAAATATGAGTTTTGAGGAAGAGTTTCTACAACATGATTTGTATGATAATCGAGTATGCCATCAACGGTTAAACAGTACGGTATATAGATATATCATCAATGTTTATGAAGTATGACTTAACGAGTCTTCAATTGTAACACCTCTGATCTCAAAATGAAGAAAATCCTAGTTTCAGAAAAACTGGTGTTTGTACCAACAGAACAACCCATGGATCTTACGTAGGGTTCCATCATTAAGGTCCAAATTTTAATGGTCTCTGATCCCACCCATGGTCGATCACTATAGTCCATGGTTGGAACCACATAGTGTAGGTCTGACCGTAGGTGAGGCTCAACAACCATTTGGAGGGAATTGGTTGTTGGTTGAACTTTAAACAGTAATATCTTTTAGCATAAATTGAATTAGGTAGCCCATGACATATCAAATTAAAGATAATTGAATCCTCTTTCCAACTCCACCGAGTTTGCTAAAATCCAAGCTCAGAGTAAAACATTATGCTTGTTTTAGTAGAGCCCTATTAGGCATATCATGAATGATGACTCCTAAAGAAGGTTGGCAGTTCAAACGATGACCCGCCAGTTTTGTAGTAGATGTCACTAGTCGATTTTAAGTCAGGGTCGTTTTAGTCCTTTCCCCTATACATTAGGCACTTAAACTATGTCGTTTGATGCCTAAACTATGTCATTTTAGTCAGTCTAAGCCTAATAACCTAGTTAAACATACCCAGAACGCTCATTCTCCAAAAGTCATCCTAATTAGAACGAAAAGAAAAGAAAGAGGCATCAGTTTCTTTCAAGAACAAGCAACATTGTTCTTCAACTTTTAGCCCCGAAATTCAAGGTATTTCTCCTTAAATTTCATCACCATGCATGTGGATTTCACTAGTGGGTGCCTTTCATCCATTAGGTCCCAAGAATTCAGTCAGTTCGTTGATTCTCCATATCTTGTTTAGACTTAGGGTTCTAAAACCTACGATATTTACTGTGATTTAGCTGTTGTAGTATCCTAAATCGAAATTTCTTCTTTCTTGTAAAGTTTCCTTAATTCCTTTTATGAAACTCAGAACCCTAGTTTGTATGAATTCTCTTAGTTCACAAACTATACTTGTTAGGTCAGTTGAACAAATATCATGCTCCATATTTAGAATGTGACATTATCACTATATAAATATTCTATTCTCAGATTGCATGTTAGTATTTTGAGCTATTCAGTATTTCAGTTATATTTGTGTCATATACATATTCAGTTGGGAGTAGACTTAGCACCGAGTGGACTAGGGTTCAGCATACCCTTATAGTCCCAGAACTATGTGGGCACGAGTATAAGTCCCATCTATTAGGCATCAAATTTAGTGATCATGCCAGTTATGCGTTTATACCCTAGGCAATGTATATTGGGTCCTCTCGATGGGGCGTATACATCAGACTCCACGTTTAGCTCACGTGGTTTATGTCGGTTAATAGTAGGTCCCACAGTCAGACACCTAGTGCATTTGACCATGTTTTCAGTATATACTTCAACATTCCATTTAACATGTCATGTTTATGATTAGTACGTGGTCGTTGTATTCAGCTTAGCTTTCAGTTATATTTTAGTATTTATGTTCTTGCTCAGTTTATGTCATTGCTTAGTTATGTTTTTTTAGCTTATATATATCTGTTCAACTTAGTATTTATATCTTGCATGCTCGGTACATTCCAAGTAGTGACGTATACTCTACGCTACATCATTTTGTGATGTAAGTTTAGGTACTTAGCATCCAGATCACGCATAGATCGACTCTTGGTCCGACTTTAGCAGCTTCAGTTGTGAGTCCTCACACTTCGAGGACAATTGACATTCTTTTAAATTTAGTCTTTTTATTTAGTTTTAAGTTTGTTAGAGTTAGCAGGGGGAGCATGTCCCAGCAACTCAACTCAACTCAATTAGAGGCTTTTCAGACATAGTAGTAGAATCAGTTTAAGTTGTTAAGTTTATCTTTCAATTATTACTAAAATCCTAGTATGTATTTTATATTCAGACTAGTTGTGTTTTTCCAACTTTTAGTTATCCATTGTTTTAGCTTCCGCATAGTATGTAACGACCCTAAAAATGAAATAGGAAGAACTAGAGCCTCACATGTGTATTGAAGTTGGTAACTTGATTAAATAATGTAAATCGGCTTTTAGAGTTTAGTTCAAAGAGATTTGGGGTCCGTAGATGCTGCTAGTTTTTGACATTTTAATTTTTAGTTGGGGCTTTGGGAATTAATTAGTTATTAGATTAAGGGCTTAGGGGGTCGGTTAGGAGTTAATTAAATGACTTATATAAGGTTTTAAGTCTTTTAACAAGTCATTTACTCTCTTTTCCCAAAAACAAAATCCCAAAGTCTTCCCTCTCTCTATATTTCTCTCTAACTTAGAAGAAGATGAAGTGGGAGCTAGGGTTGAGGATTTCATGGTGTTTCTTCTTCAATTTTCGTGGTATTCATGAAGGTTAAGGTATGAGAATTCTTTATCCTTGATTCCTTTTCCATTCAAGCAGCCAAATCAAAGTGTTTTGAAAGCTCTTCAAAAACTCAATAAAGTCCTAATTTCGGTTCTAGCATGGGTTCTTGCATTAAATGATTTTTAATGATGATTTATGTTATTATTGATGTTTATTGATGGTTTTAAGAAAGAAAAGTCCATGAACCCATGTCTTTCCAGGTTTCCTAAATTTGGCTTATGAAGTGGGTTGAATGTTTATGATTGAATGACGATGGATAAATGCTTAGGTTGATTTGAGTAGTTGATTTCTATTATTATCTATGTTTATCTATTGAGAATTGTTGAAAAATTGAGGAATGGTGATTGTGGCTTTGGAAAAGGGTAAGTTGACCTAACTTCATTGTTAATGCAGAATTGATATAGAATTGTGATAGACTGATGTGTGATCCACTTATGGTGGAGGTGTTTAATTATTGAATGTATTATGATTATGGCCTTGAAGGCATTATATGAGGAATTGAAGTGTTGACGTGATATCATATATGTGAATGTGATGTAAAGGATTTGAATGAGAATCTAATGAAGTAAAGGTAATCATGTTGTGAATATAAATGTGTTCATGGGATCCCAAGGTGTGCTTGAATAAAGTATTATTGTTTTGTGATTAAAAGTATGTTCTCTCTTAACACTTATGAATGAAGATGATGGAATGTGAAGTGCCTTATATTGTTCAATGTCATCTCTTGACTTGGTAGACTTAGGTGTTCTTCTTGATAAATGAAAAGCTATGTTGAAAATAAATTGATAGGCTATGCCATTCCTTTCATATGTAAGTGATGAAGTTTGTTTCTGAGCTGGGTAGTGCTTGGTAATTTATGCATATCTTGTTCTCTAGAACTTCATTTACAATGAATAAATATGATTTGGAAAGGTAACTCGTATACCTACAACTCTTATGTTTATGTAAAACTCTAATTTAACTATTATGGACACGAAATATGGGACGCAACATAGGGAAAGTTCTACCCAGATTTCGGAAATTGAAATCCTACATGATCAGCTATAGTGTTTTGAATATATATTTTTGTACAAAATATATTTTGCGGTGATTCTTGTTTATTTGCAACCTTTAGAGATGTACCTACATCTTTCATGAAGGTTATAAAGTTTAGTTTTGCCGATTTACTTTTCAAATCTAACTTGTGACTTGAGGTGCCAGGCTGGACAAATTCACTGTTTTGGGAGCATAGTTGTATTTGTACATGCTAGGCTTACTTGTGATGATGATCCTAGTTTACGTCAACATTACTGACCTAATAGAAGTTAAAGAAGTTATTTAATTGTATTTTTAAGGTTGTATATACTCGTGAACAAGTTGAGGACCTTGAAACGTTGGTTGGTCTACGGTCTGAACTCGCAAAATTGTGTTAGACTGGTTCCTTCCTAAAGCATTGAGTTTGTGTATAAACTTGTATTTGCACTCTTTTAACTTTGGAAATATTTGAAAGTTGATCTTGGTACCTTGGCTACCTCTTGTCACTTTGGATTGTCATGTTGGTATCCTTTAAGACGTTAAAGATACTCATGTAACTCGCCCACTTGTTCGGACTGTTTGATCACCTGGCACTCTTGTTGGGACCTTATCCTTCTTGTGGCTGTGACTTTGTCGCTCTTGGGATGCCTCTTGATTCAGATCACTTGCCATCTTGACTTTGGATTTTTGGTCTGTCTTATGAATGGAAGTTGTCCATTTTAAGTACGAATTAGAAAGCCATTTTTAATATAGTTCTTGGTTCTCTTGATTATTGGGCTTTGATTGATACCGGGCGTCGGGCCTTCTTGATACTTGCTTGTGCTTGGTGTGACGACATGATGTATTTATTGGGCGAGCCTTGTTATTGAATCTCTTAGAAATTTGTGCTATGAGCATTCTTGACACTTGGATCTTTAAATGTAGAACTTGATATCCTTAGTCTGAACTCTAGTTACTTGATAGGTTCTACAACGTGTAGATAGTAGTATGGGATGCTATCTACACATGGCACGAGTAGGCTTTGAAGGTGCCAAAATGAGTTCCCTAAGTCTATAAGACTATAGTGTGAAGTCCCCTAAATGCATGAATGTGTCCTTAATGACTTTAAAGAAGAATGTTGACTTATTGTCTAAGTGATTTGTTGAATGAATAGCTTATGTTAATGAAGTGAGTTACTTAGTATGCTACCTTGAAGCATGATGGTTCTTGTCTATAGTAGCCTTGAGGAACACTTAGGTGGGTATGAAGAGGTTGTATGGGCGGCCACTTCATGTCTCACTCAAGTGTGTCTTAGGGTAACTTTAGATAAGGGTTCTTGGATGATAAAATGAGTTACATGGTGAAAATGTTGAGTATGTGTATAATGTGGTTAATGTATTATATGTTGGTTATGTTCTATAATATGTTTAATATGTCTATATTCATAAAGTTTTACTAAAATGGCATAGGGCATGACTTTCAACCAAATGTCCTTTTTAGCATGTTTTTGCATGCTTTCCATACTTAGTACTTAATTGTGCTAACCCCTTTCTTTTCCTTTTGACTAAAGTGTAGGGATTTTTGGAGATGTTGATATTCCATGGTTGATGGATAGGTTTCTAAGGTGTTAGAAGATGAA
The DNA here is from genome assembly GCF_900185275.1 of Solanum verrucosum. Lineage (NCBI taxonomy): Eukaryota > Viridiplantae > Streptophyta > Magnoliopsida > Solanales > Solanaceae > Solanum > Solanum verrucosum. The sequence continues at coordinate 66,930 of NW_026019991.1, read as the reverse complement.
GACTTGGTGAGTCCTCATATATTCGAGGACAATAACCAACATGTTCCTTTATGTCTTGTAGTTTTGTTATAGTTTTGAGTTGGCTTAGTCCCATTGTTGTATTCAAGTATTAGATGGTTTTGAGACATCTTGGATAAAGTCTAGAAACTCTTCTGCTTGCTTTTTATTTAAAAGGTATTCTTTCGATTGTAAATAAAGCTTTAAATTTCTCCTCTATATTTTTTTTGTATCGTATTTTAATGAATGATCCATGAGGCTTGTATTTGACCTCCTCGAGGTCGAATACGCTGGTTATGACTAGAGGGTGCTCTCGGGGTCGTGACATAGTACATGTCTTATTTAGTTATTCTCAATATGCTTAATATATGCCTGACATAGGGTTAGCTTGGTGTCACTCGTGATCCTAGGTCACGTGTTACGTCAATGGGTAGCCTCAGAGCGTGAGAAACTTAGTATCAGAGGATTAGGTTCAAGAGTCTTTGGATGTCTGAAAGCTGCACTATGTATAGTCTCTTTCATGGGTATGAAGCGTGCCACATCTATGAGTGGGAGGCTAGGATGTGTTTTAAGAAAACTTAACTTTCCTTGTTATTCTTATCGTGTATGGGTATGATTCAACTTCTCCTTTCTAATCCATCGTTATGCCTTTCAGATCATGCCTTCTCATAGAGCTAACACATGAAATGTTAATTCATGCAATTCTAACATAGTTCTTCTAGTCTCTAACCATGAAATTACGAATGCAGAATTTTTGGATGCGTCCAACTCTTGGCTTAGATTGTGGCCAATCAGAATAATCAACAGGTCCTAGTTCCTACTAACACAAATTGTTGATCAGTTGCAGCTAGGGTTCCAGACTTTGTTCGGATAAATCCACCTGAGTCTCTAGGGTCGAAGGTTGGTGAGGACCCACATAACATCATTGATGAGGTTAAGAAAATTCTTGGAGTAAAGCAAGTGACTGGAACTGAGAGCATTGAGTTGGCATCCTATCAACTTAAGGATGTGGCTCATATCTGGTTTACTTAGTGGAAAGATAATAGGGGTGCAGATGCAACTCTTGTGACTTGGGATTATTTTGCTGGAGCTTCCCAAGATAGGTTATTCCCAATAGAATTGAGAGAAGATAATGCACAATAGTTTATGAACTTAAAGCAGGGATCAATGTCGGCAAGAGAACAGGCTGAAGTTTACCCAGCTCTCCAGGTATGCTTCACACATGGTTGCCGATTCAATGGCACAAATGAGTAAGTTCTTGTTTGGGGTATTCGATATGGTGAACACTGAGTGCAGGACTACTATGCTTCTAGGGGATATAGATATCTCCAGACTAATGGTTCATGTTCAATAGGTCGAGGGAGATAAGTTTAGAGAATTGGCTAAGGATAACAAAAAGGCCAGAAAAGGAAACTATGAATACTCATAACAAAAGTCGGATGGTGGGAATCACTCACAGTTTCAGCAGAGGTCTACATCCCATCACCTTCATCAGCTAGTGCTCCATCCCCCAGGTTTCGATAGGATTAGAAAGATAGGGCATCAGGGTCTAGGTCTCGAGGGAGTACTTTAGTTAACAAGAGTTACCCAACTTATCCAAAGTATGGTAAGAACCATCAAGGAGAGTGTCTTGCATTCAAGGAAGGGTGCTTTGGGTGTGGTCAGTCTGGCCATAGGTTGAAGGATTGCTCTTCTTCCATGCAAGGGTAAGGAGGTAACAACATTAAGGCTTAGTCTATAGCTCCAGTAGCACCAATAGGTTACCTAACTCAGCAGGGTGTTTCATCTGGTACATGTGGCGGTTAGCACTAGAATAGGTTGTACGCTCTCTAGGCTTGCAAAGACCAGGAAGATTCCCCTAATGTGTTGTTCGTGAAAAAGAAATATGGTTCTCTTAGAATGTGCATTGACTATTGGCAGTTGAATAAGGTAACAATAAAGAATAAATATACCATCCCCAGAATTGATGACTTGTTCGACCAACTTTAGGGTGCTAGTTTCTTTTCTAAGATACACCTCAGATACGACTATCACCAGCTCAAATTTAGAGATAGTGACATTCCAAAGACAACTTCCAGAACTCGGTATGGTCATTATGAATTTATAGTTATGTCTTTTGGACTAACAACTGCTCCTGCAACTTTCATGGACTTAATGAAGAGGGTGTTCAAACAGTATTTGGACTTGTTCGTCATCGTCTTTATTGATGATATCCTCATTTATTATTGGAGTGAGGAGGAGCATGTGACTCATATGAGAGTTGCTCTGCAAACTCTCGAAGATCGCCAGTTATTCTCTTAGTTCAATAAATGTGAATTCTGGTTACGGTCCATCGCTTTCCTTGGTCATGTGGTATCCAGCAAAGGGATCTAAGTGGATTCTCAAAAAATTGAGGCAGTACAGCACTGGCCGAGACCCACCTCTCCAACAAATATCACGTGCTTCTTGGGTTTTACCGGTTATTACAGTAGATTTATTGAAGCATTTTCACCCATAGCTTCCTCATTGACCAGGTTGACTCCAAAGAAGTTCAAATTTTAGTGGTCAGATGAGTGTGAGAAAAACTTCTCAGAATTGAAGACTAGGTTGACTACAGCTCCTCTCGTGACTCTACCAGATGGCTCAGAGGGTTAAGGGACTTATTGTGATGCATACAGGGTCGGCCTAGGTTGTGTGTTGATGCAGTGAGGTAATGTCATAGATTATGCTTCTAGACAACTTAAGGTCCACAAGAAGAACTACACGACTCATGACCTCGAGCTTGCATATGTAGTATTTTCCCTAAAGATTTAGAGACACTACTTGTATGGTATTCATGTTTATGTATTCGCATATTATAAGAGCCTCCAGTATGTGTTAACCTAGAAAGAGTTGAATCTTCGTCAGAGGATATGGCTTGAATTCCTCAAAGGCTATGACATGAATATGCTTTACCATCCTAGTAAGGTCAATGTAATGGTTGATGCTCTCAGTAGGCTGTCTATGGTAGTGTAGCATATGTTGAAGAAGAAAGGAAAGAGCTAGCTAAAGAGTTCACCAGTTTACTCGCTTAAGAGTCTGCCTTACGCACATATCAGATAGTGGGGTGATAGTTCAGAATGGGTTAGAATCTTCATTAGTAGCGGAGGTTAATGAAAAACAAGATAGTGATCCTACATTAATTCATTTGAAAGGTGCAGTGCATCAGTAGAAAGTTGAGGTTTTCTCCCAAGGGGGAGATGGTGTGCTTCGTTACCAGGGTCGCTTGTGTGTTCCTAAAGTGGGTGAGTTGAGGAACCAGATCTTTACAGAAGCTCATAACTCCAGGTATTCCATTCATCGAGGTGCCACTAAGATGTACCATGATCTATGGGAAGTCTTTTGGTGGAACGACATGAAGAGGGTCATAACAGACTTTATGGCTAAGTGTCCTAACTGTAAATAGGTTAAGGTAGAACATCAGAAACTAGGAGGTATAACTGAAAAATTAAAATTTCTACATGGAAGTGGGATGTGATAAACATGGACTTCATGACGGTTTTACCGCGTACTCGCAGACAACATGACTCTATTTGGGTGATAGTGGACAGAGTTACTAAGTCCGGTCATTTCTTGTCCGTTAAGACTACAGATTCAGCAGAGGACTATGCCAAACTTTACATCCATGAGAGAGTTAGGTTGCATCGGTTCCCTTGTCTATCATCTTAAATAGAGGTCCTCAGTTTACCTCTCATTTCTGAAAATCTTTTCAGAAAGGTCTTGGTACCTAGGTAAATCTCAGTACAAACAGAGCGTACCATTCAGACCTTAGATGATATGCTAAGATCTTGTGTGATCAATTTCAAGGGTAGTTGGGATGACACTTACCTCTAATAGAGTTCGCCTTTAATAATAGTTTTCATTCTAGTATTGTGATGACCCCTTAAGAGGCCCTATATGGGCGTACGTGTAGATCTTCAGTTGGTTGGTTTGAAATAGGTGAAGCATCCTTGATTGGGCTAGATTCGGTTCATAGCTATGGAAAAAGTTTAGCTCATTTAAAATTGACTAAAGACAACCCAGCATTGTCAGAAGTCTTCTGTAGATGTGAGAAGAAGGGACTTAGAGTTCAGAATCGATGATATTTTTTCCTGAAGGTGTCACCTATTAAGGTAGGTGATGAGATTTAGCAAGAGAGGGAAGCCCTAAGAGTTAGAATTGCCAGTAGAACTAGCAGCGGTTTATCTAGTCTTTCACAATTTCTTATTGAAGAAGTGTGTCAGTGATCTGACATCGATAGAACCAATAGAATTTGTGGCTGTGAATGATAGTCTCACTTTTGAAGAAGTGCCAGTTGAAATTCTTGCTGTCAGGTTCGTATGTTGAGGAATAAGGAAGTCATTTCAGTAAAGGTTTTTTGAAGGAGTCAATCCGTAGAGGGAGCTACTTAGGAAGTAGAAGCAACGATGGCCAAGTATCCTCATGTCTTTCCTTCCGATTCCATTTTAACTTGAGATTATAGTTCCTCTACAGTCTCTCAGTTTACTCTTATGTAAATCAGTCTCAGTATCTTGTTCCCTCTGTTATCCTTGCTCTTCAGCCTCTTTGCATATTCATAGAACTCATATCAGTCAGATATGAGTTTCTAGTACTTAGTGGTAGGGATTGCAGCTCCTTCCCTCCATACTCAGCTTTTTTAGACTTCATTCGAGGAAAGAATGTTCCCAAGTGGGAGATAATGTAACACCGCGGATCTTAAAATGATGAAAATCCTAGTTTTCAAAAAACTGGTGCCAGTACCAATGGAACCACCCACGGATCGTAGGTAGAACTACAGACTGTAGGTAGGGTTTCGCTGTTAAGGTCCAAAATCTGATGGTCTCTGATCCCACTCACGGTCGGCCTGTATGGTCCGTGGTTGGACCTACGGACCGTAGGTAAGGGTCAGCAGCCAATTAGAGGAAAATAGATGTTAGGTTATCTTCAAACGGTCATATCTTTTAGCACAAACTGAATTAGGTAGCCCATGACCAAATTAAAGATAATTGAATCCTCTTTCCAACGCCACCAAGTTTACTGAATTCCAAGATCGGAGTAAAAATTTATGCTCATTTTAGTGAAGCCATGTCGGGTAGAGCATGAATGACAACTCCTAACTAAGGTAGGTAGTTCAAACGATGGAGCGTCAATCCTGTAGTAGATGGCTCTCGTCAATTTTTAGTCAAGGTGGTTTTAGTCCTTTCCCATATGCGTTAGGCACTTAAACTATGTTGTTTGATGCCTAAACTACAACGTTTTACTCATTCTAAGCCTAATAACCAACCCAGTCAAACATATCCAGAACTCCCATTCTCAAAATGTCATCAAAATTATAATGAAAAGAAGAGAAGGAGGCGCCAGTTTATTTCAAGAACAAACAATGTTCTTGAAGTTTTAGCCCCAAAATCCAAAGGATTTCTCTGTAAATGTCATCACCAGGTATGTGGGATTTCACTAGTGGGTTCCATTCTTCCACTAAGTCCGTAGAATTCAATCAGTTCCTTTATTCTCCATATCTTTTTTAGACTTAGGGTTTCTAAAACATTAGATATTTACTGTGATTTAGTTGTTTTAGTATCCTAAATCGAAATAGCTTCTTTCTTGGAAAGTTTGCTTAATTCCTTTTATGAAACTTAGAGCCATAGTTTATATAAATTCTCTTAGTTCACGAATTATAATAGCTAGGTCAGTTAAACAGATAATCATGCTTTAGATTTCAAATGTTACATTATTAGTATTGTAACACCTCGGACCTCAAAATGAAGAAAATCCTAGTTTTCAGAAAAACTGGTGCCAGTACCAGCCGAACCACCCACAGACCTTGGTAGAACCACGGACCGTAGGTGGGGTTCCGTTGTTAAGACCCAAATGATGATGGTCTCTGATCCCACCAACAGTCGACCAGTACGGTCAGTGGTTGGACCTACAAACCATAGGTTTGACCGTAGGTGAGAGTCAACAACCAATTGGAGGGAATTGGGTGTTGGGTCAGCTTCAAATGGTCATATCTTTTAGCATAAAATAAATTAGGTGGCCCATGACCTATCAAATTAAAGATAATTGAATCCTTTTTTCAACGCCACCGAGTATGCTAAATCCCAGCTCTGAGTAAAAAATTATGCTCATTTTAGTGAAGCCATGTCGGGCAGGCCCGAACCATGACCGCAGTCGACGGTTTGTTATCCAAACGACGATCTGTAGGTCCCTCCGTGGATGGCCTTCCTCAGCTTTTAAGTTAGGGTTATTTAGGTTTTTTTCCTATGCGTTGGGGCCCTTAAACTATTTCTTTTGATGCCTAAACTACGTCATTTTACTCAGTTTAAACCTAATAACTTAGCCAGACATACCCAAAACCTTTATTCACCAAAAATCATCCAAACTTATAGCATAAAGGAGAAGAAAGAGGAGCCAATTTACCAAGAACAATCAGAAGGTTTTCTTCAAGTTTCAACCCCGAAATCAAAGAATTGCTCCGTAGATTTCGTCACCAGATATGTGAGATTTCACTACTGGGTTCCTTTCATCCACTAGTACCCTAGAATTCTGTCAGTTCCTTGATTCTCCATATCTAGTTTTGACCTAGGGTTTCTAAAACCTTATATATTTACTGTGATTTAGCTGTTGTAGTATCCTAAATTGAAATAGCGTGTTTCTTGGAAAGTTGGCTTAATTCCTTTTATGAAACTAAGAACCCTAGTTTGTATAAATTCACTTAGTTCACGAATTATACTTGTTAGGATAGCTAAATTGATATTCATGGTCCAGATTTCGAATGTTACATTATCAGTATATAAATGTTGCATTCTCAGATTCCATGTTAGTATTTTGAGTTATTCAGTATTTCAGTTACATTTGTGTTATATACATATTTAGTTGGGAGTAGACTTAACACTGAGTGGGCTAGGGTTCAGCGTACTCTCGTAGTCCAGAATTACGTGCCCCTCTAGGAGTATAAGTCCCCTCTCTTGGGCATTAGGTTTAGATATCGCGCCAGTCATGCCTTTATACCCCTGGCAAGGTATATCGGGTCCTCTCTATGGGGCGTATACATCGGACTGCCCGTTTAGCTCACGTGGTTTATATCGGTCAATAGTAGCTGCCACAGTTAGACTCTTAGTACATTTGACCAGGTTTTTAGTGTATGCTTCATCATTCAGTCCCACATGTTTTTTTCAGGATTAGTATTTGGTCATTGTGTTCAACTTAACTTTTTAGTTATGTTTCAGTATTCAAATTATTGCTAAGTTTTTGTCATTGCTCGTTTATGCTTTGTTCAACGTATATATATATTTGTTCAACGTAGTATCTATATATTGCATGCTCAGAACATTCCAAGTATTGTTGAATACTGTGTGCTACATCCTTTAATGATGTAGGTTTAGGTACTCAGCATCCAGATCACGCTTCGATCAATTGTTGGTGCAGATTCAACAACTTCAGTGGTGAGTCCTCATACATCGAGGACATTAGAAATGCTTTTAAATTAGTCTTTTTATTCAGTTTTTTGTTTTAGTAGAGTTAGGTGGGGGGAATGTCCTAGCAATTCAACTCAATTAGAGGCTTTTCAAACATATTAGTAGAATCAACTTGAATTGTTAAGTTTATCTTTCAGCTGTTATTATACTCTTAGTATGGTACATACATTCACACTAGTTAGGTTTCCCCATTTTCCAAGTATCTATTGTTTTAGCTTCAACATAGTATATGTTTTACTCCTTGATTCTCAGTATGCTTGATATATGCCCGACACAGGGCTAGCTTGGGGTCACTCGTGATCCTAGGTCCCGTGTTACGTCAATGGGGTAGCCTTGGGGCATCACAAGTATATAAATGTGGCATTCTGAGAATGCATGGTGGTATTTTGAGCTATTCAATACTTCACTTACATTTGTTTCATAGACATATTAAGTTGAGAATAGACTTAGAATAGAGTGGACTAGGGTTCAACATACCCTCTTAGTCCCATAACTGCGTACCCCCATAAGAGTATAAGTCCCCTATGTTGGGCATCAAATTTAGTGATCACACTAGTCATGCCTTTATACCCCTGGCAAGGTATATTAGGTCCTCTCGATGGGGCGTATACATCAGACTCCATGTTTAGCTCACGTGATTTATATCGGTTAATAGTAGCGCCGCAGTAAGACTCCAAGTGCATTTGACCAGGTTTTCAGTATATATTTCATTGTTCAGTTTAGCATGTCATGTTCATGATTAGTACTTGGTCAGTACATTCATCTTATCTTTTTTAGTATTTACATTCTTGCTTAGTTTATGTCATTGCTCAGTTATGCTTTGTTCAACTTATATATATTTGTTAAGTTTAGTATCTATATCCTGCATGCTCAGTACATTCCAAGTACTTATTTATACTCTGTGCTACATCCTTTCATGATGTAGGTTCAGATAATCAGCATCCAGATCACGCTTAAATTGATTCTCTATCCGACTTTAGCAGCTTCAGTGGTGAGTCCTCATACTTCGAGGACAATAGACATGCTTTTCATTTTAGTCTTTTTATTTAGTTTTTAGTTTTGTTAAAGTTAGCTGGGGAGGCATGTCCCAGAAACTCAACTTAATTAGAGGCTTTTTAGATATAGTAGCAGAATCAGTTTGAGTTGTTAAGTTTATCTTTCAGTTATTATTGAACTCTTAGTATGTTTTATATATTCAAACTAGTTAGGTTTTTTTCACTTTCAGTTATCCATTGTTTTAGCTTTCGTATTGTACATGTCTTATACAGTTATTCTCAGTATGCTTGAAATATGCCATACACAAGGTTAACTTGGGGTTACTCCTGATCCTAGATCCCGTTCTACGTCAAGGGGGTAGCCTTGGGGCGTGACATCAATCTTCATATAAAAAATATAATTTTGATATATTTTGAGAAAGAATTTTCAATTATGAATTGAGTTTTATTATAAGGGAACTAAGTATTCCCAAAGCTATCAATTTTTACATTGATAAAAGAGATATTTTGATTTCTAAATGAGTTATGAGTTCAAAGATATTTCAAGTGTAGTTACTTCTTTTAAGAGGATAGTTGAGCAATTATCTCAAACCAGAGGAAAAGTGTGTTCTTAAACATTGAGCATGAGTATATATTATTGGGAGTAGTATTGAGCACCGATATGGGGATGAGTTCAGGCAACTGACATTCCTCATAAACAATGTATGCCAGCGAGTTTGAGGACATATCAGCGGCTCTATATCCAAAAATAAGCCCATTTTACAACACGACTCCTTCCCTTGACGTCCTGACACATACCTTTCATGCCATGTTCGATTCTCAGATTCTACTTACCCAATTTCAATTCCAAAAGACCTTTTGGATTCTTTAATGTCTTGGTTATAATTATCCATATGTAACACCCCGTATCTGAAATAAGACCCCGATGTTGATTTCCAAAAGTTTCAGGTGTAACATACAGCTGCCACCCACGGACCGTAAAGTGACTCACGGCCCGTGCTGGTGGTCCGTGGTTCACATCTGTAACCCTCTCCAGACTCAGCCCCCAAAATTATGCTAAGTGTTGACCCACGGCCAAACCCACCGACCTTGGTCTGTGTCCGCGGATCAGACCCTCAGAATAAAACTTCAGTCCTGATTGACAGTTGACCAGTACGGACGGTCAGTTGATCGATGATCTATCGGTCCGTTCGTCGGTGACCCTAACAGCTTTTAAGTCAGGGTCTTTTGGTCTTTTCCTTAAGCGTTGGACCCCTAAACTACATTGTTTAAACCCTAAAATACGTGGTTTTGATCAGTTTTAGCCTAGAAACATAACTAGAACTTACCTAAGTCAGATCTTTCATCAAAATTTAGAAACAATTATAGCGTAAGAGGACAAAGAGGTCAAGAACCCTAGTTCAAGAACGCAACAAAGGTTCCTTTAGTTCCAGCCCCAACATCAAAAGATTTCTTCGTGAAATTCATCACTAGGTATGTGGGATTTCAATAGTGGGTTCCTTTCACCCATTAGGTCCCTAGTTATCAGTCAGAATTTTGATTCCCTTCATGTTATCTAGACTTAGGGTTTCTTGAATGCTAGAATTGTCGAGTTTTTGCTGTTAGAATTATCCAAATCATATTATCATGTTATAGTATTGTTTTTGCCTAGATTCATGCATGAACTCAGAACCCTAGCAATGTAGTTCTTTTAGTTCATGAATTACACATGCTAGGTCAATATATTAATGTTGCATTCTCAGTTTTCCTGAAAGTGTTGCCTATGAAAGGGTTGATGAGATTTGGCAAGAAAGGGAAGCTCAGTCGTAGATATGTAGGCCCTCAGAAAATCTTGAAAAGGGTGGGTAAAGTGGCTTATGAGTTAGAGTTGCCAACAGAACTAGCAGCAGTGCATCCGGTTTTTCACATTTCATTGTTGAAGAAGTGTGTGGGTGACCTAGCATCTATTGTGCCTTTAGAAAGTGTGGCTGTGAAGGATAGTCTCACTTATGAATTGGTACCAGTTGACATTCTTGATCGTCAGGTTTGCAGATTGAGAAACAAAGAAGTCGCTTCAGTCAAGGTTTTGTGGAGGAGTCAGTCCGTAGAGGGAGCTACTTGGGAAGCAGAAGCAGCCATGAAGGCCAAGTATCCTCACCTCTTTCCTTCCTATTCCACTGCAGCTTGAGGTAATAGTTACTCTTCAGTTTTTCAGTCATTCATTCATAAATTCAGTCTTAGTATCATGTTCTTTCAGTGTGTACCTGCATTTTCAGCGTATTTGCATGTTCTTGGAACTTAGTTCAGTCAGAAATCAATTTCAAGTGCTTAGTGGTAGGGGTGCACCTCTCTCACTCCATTTCAACTAGTTAAGCCTTTATTTAAAGATGAATGATCCCAAGGGGGAGATAATGTAACACCACGTATCTGAAATAAGACCCGATGCAGATTTCCAGAAGTTTCAGATGCAAAATACGATTGCCACCCATGAACCGTAGGGTGACCCACGGCCCATGCTGGTGGTCCGTGTTCGTGGATCAGACCCTCAGAATCTAGTTTCAGTCCCGATTGACGGTTGACCAGCACGGACCGTCAGTCGACTGATGGTCTGTCAGTCTCATTTGTGGGTGACCCCGACAACTTTTAAGTCATGGGTCTTTTGGTCTTTTCCTTATGCCTTGGACCCCTAAACTACGTTGTTTAAACCATAAAATACGTGATTTTGATCAGTTTTGGCCTAGAAACATAACTAGAACGTACCTAAGTCAAATCTTTCATCAAAACTTTGAAAAAATTAGAGTATTGATGCTTATCGTGACCAACGACACTAACCTACGGTATGAGTGTCTATGATCATCAATAGAATAGTAACCCAACTAAAGGTTGGGGTCGTGTCCCAAGGGAGTGGTTTTGAGAATTGATAGAAAAATAAAATTAAGCTCTAATTAGTCGTAGCTAAAGACAATAACGATTAAAAACATAGTAAATTAAAGAGGGTGACACGAAAGTGTCAAATATCGATTTTGGGTTTTGTTACAAGTAGTGCAAAGAGCAAAAATTAACAAAAAAATCAAGTATGGGGAAATATTCTTGGGGTGTGACCGCAATACAAGTTGAGATAAATAGTTAGGTACATGCTTTCGACAAGAAATTTGTAAGATAATAGTGATTAGGCTAAGCTTTAAATGGAAAAAAGTTCCCTCTCGAGAAACTTACCCGTTTCAAATTTGTTCCTCTCGGACACCCATTTGCCGCATGAAGACCAACCTACACCTTACCCCACTCACTCTCTCGAGTTGAGTGTTAGGATATGGGACTAGGGTTCACCCTCTCGGGCAGAACCTCATGTCGACCCACTCCGTAGGGCATCAATCTAGTGGTCTTGGTTTCGCAACCTCCCTCTCGGGCAAGCCGAAAACACATGAGTGACTTTGTATTTGCAACTACAAACCCTTTAGATTAAACCACAACCACTAGGTGAAATCACCATTAAACTACATCTAACCTATCAACAAGCAAGACCCAATAATAATATCAACACACATTTGCTAAATCATACCCCAAGAATGGGGTTTTTAGCCACACATCAAGAAATAACAAAATACGCCTAAAATGATAGTAAAATCAAGTGGGTATAAGAAATTAAACTTTAATTTAAGCAAAGGAAGAAGAATAGAGAAGACCCACTTCCAACTTAGGGAAGATGAACTCCTTTATTCAAGTTCCCAAAAACCCTCTCCAAACTTGAGAGAAAAATATTTAAAAAGTACTATTCTATTCTGGAAATTAAAATAAAAGTTCCACCCTTAAAAATAATAATAAGTTCAGTATTTATAGACGTCAGAAAATAGCGCTGGTGGATCTTTCGGTGAAGTTAGTCAATGTCACCGAATGACTTTGGCGACTCGCCCTTCCTTTTTCTCAATGCTGTTTTGTGCCTGCCTTTAGCACCTTCACGCTCTAGACCATTGGGCGGTATAGTACTGCTTCACAGAACTATTCGACAAAGCGCCGACTTCTCCTTTCATCGCCTTTTTTATCCTTCTCCTTTAGGGCTTCGCGTACTGGAACAAAGGGCGGAGTAAATCCCTTCGGCGAATCGCCAAGTGTGCTTGGCGATGCTCGGGCTTCAGCTTCGTCGTTCTTTTCAGCCTTTTTGTTCCTTTTTGCGCCTAAGTGTCCATGCTTCACTAAAACTCAAATACCTGAAACTTAAGAGTTTTCATCAGATATTTAGACAAAATAAGGATTCGAGGACACCATTTTTATCAAAATAAAGCCTTAAATGAGTCCAATTTGTGGACTTATCAACACCACCAACTTAGACTTTTGCTTGTCCTCACGCAAACTCAAGTTCAACCGTTTAAAAGGGGTGTCTCAAATAGTGCTACACAAGACTGAATCATGAACATACACAACAAGATTCAAATTACTTATGCAAAGATCAACTGTGCACTCAAAGATTCAAATTGTGACACACCATTACCAGAGATTATCGTGCTCGCAATACTTGCTACTTGTGCAGGTTCAAGCTCGACAAAAAGTATGTAACTGCCCACACATGAATAATGATTCCATATTCACACACAGAGGTTATTCAATTCAAGATCAGGAATCAAATGCAACGCTCACACTCAAAAAGAGGAACACAAAACATGTTTTTACCCATAGGTTTGCCCTTATTTTCCAATCGACTTTCGATTCGGCTTACTCAAGATAAAAAAAGGTCTTTCTAGGGCTTGTAATGGGGGCGAGTGCAATGGTATGGTCATTTAGGCTTAGTTGTTCCTTCCTCGGGGAATGTGGTATTCTCAGGGCATTCCCTTCTTTTCCTTTATTGATTCTCTTTCTAGTGCTTCTAAGTCACCTGTTTATTCACCTTCATGGATTGCTTGGAAACCCGATTTCCTTCGTACCTTATTCCACATTTTTTTTCAAATTGAATTGAAGGGGTTTCCACTATTCTGCAACAACATGGGTTAAGGGGGACTTTTCCTGCACTTCTTGACTTCTCCTTTTCCTTTTCACCACACCCCCAACTTAGGCTGTTGGCCTAAGTTGGTTATTCACTAAACTAGAAATTAGCAGGATTATAGGTAGTGGGTCAAGTGAGGTCTAGGGTTCATCAAGATTTTTCCAAAGAAAGGTAAAGCTCAAAGGGTGTTCAAAAGAGTTTCACACACTCGCGGGTAGGCCGCAAAAAAGGTATGTGTCAAATTTGGCTCACATTCTTTAAAGTTGCCTAATATCATCTCAAGAGGACACCTTTCTAAATCAATCAGACTAACGGGGCCAATTCTGGGTTTATTCATGCTTGGTTCAAAGTAAGCTCATCACACAAGGCATCGACACTTAAGTCAAACGAGACTACACACTTTCCCTAGTGTGCAAGGGTCAATACAAGAGAATCAACTTGAGAAATGGCTAATTACAACGAGATGCAAAGAGTTCACTTATTGTCTATGAAACTTCATTTGTTCTCATCGTAGCCGCACATTCATGTTTGTTCGATTGAGAGCACTATTCAAGTCATCGGTATTAATCGAAACCGAGACTTGAATTGTACAATAACAACCACTTTCAACACAAGAGGTGGCAAAAATTTAAAAAAAATGAAATTTTTCGGAAGGATCAAAATTATTTTTCAATTAAACCCAAAAAGAGAGCCATAAGCTAAAACAATCGCAAAGTAGTTTTTTTAAAAACAATATTTAAAACAGACAAACCAAATGTACACCAAAACACAAGTTTTCGAAACAAGCAAAACAATGTGGGCCTCTCCCCACCACAAATAAAAACATTTGTCCTCAAATGCAAATAACAAAAAAAATCATTGCAAATGAGTACAAAATTGCTAAAAATAAATCCGGGGTTCGGAAAACCAATCTTAGATGCCGATTAAAATACTTTTGAAATGATAGGCGGCAATGTATTCCACTCCAAGCACTAATTATCGACTACAATACTAAAGGCAACCAATAATCTAGAAAATATTACCTTGATGTGAAGTTGAGATGTTTAAAAGGAGGGAGAGAGGGAAAATTTAAAAATTCTGAGATTTTTGGCACTTTATAACCGTTCAGTTCTTGTCCATTCGGCGATGTTAGTCAACTAGCCGACTCACTCAGCGGTTTTCTGAGTGGTCATTTGTCTTGTCCTTTCTTCAAAATCTTCAATTTTCTGGGGGTAAGATCGGCGGTCTGCATCGAGATCGCCAAGCAGGTTGGCGATGCGCCAAGCTGCTTTTCGAGTTCGCCGAGTGTTACATGCTCTGTACAACGCTTGTATTGAGCCAAATGACGGATCCAGTCAGGCTCGCCGACCTGTTTAGCGACTCACGAAATGGACTTTCTGCTCGCCAACCTGAGATTTTTCACACTTTCCTCGATTTATCTGCAACATCAACACATCATTTTTTATAAAAGTAAAATCCTAAATTTATGACCTTAGGTTGCCTCCCAAGAAGCGCCTTATTTAACGTCATGGCACGATGCAACTCCTCACTCAAGTTCCGTTAGTGAGGTTTGCCTTATTTTCATGAGGCCACCCCTCTTTTTTCTCTAGGTAGAGGACCTTCATACACAAACAATAAACAAAGAAAGACAAAACTAAAAGTAAAATTAGTAAAAACTACACTAAAAATAACGAAAAGCTCTAGCTAACTACATTTTGATGTGACACCACTCCCCGACAGCAGTGTCATTTTGATGCTTATCGTGACCAACGACACTAACCTACAGTATGAGTGTCTACGATCGTCAAAAGAATACTAGCCCAACTAAAGGTTGGGGTCGTGTCCCAAGGGAGCGATTTTGAGAATTGATAGAAAAAAATTAAGCTCTAACTAGTCGTAGCTAAAGATATTAACGATTAAAAACATAGTAAATTAAAGAGGGTGACACGAAAATGTCAAATATCAATTTTGGGGTTTTGTTACAAGTAGTGAAAGAAGCAAAAATTAACAAGAAAATCAAGTATGGGGAAATATTCTTGGGGTGCGACTGCAATACAAGTTGAGATAAATAGTTGGGTACATGTTTTTGACGAGAAATTTGTAAGATAATACTGACTAGTCTAAGCTTTAAATGGAAATAAGTTTCCTCTCGGGCAACTTACCCCGTTTCAAATGTGTTCCTCTCGGACACCCATTTGCCGCATGAAGACCAACCTACGCCTTACCCCACTCACTCTCTCGAGCTGAGTGTTAGCATATGGGACTAGGGTTCACCCTCTCGGGCTGAACCTCATGTCGACCCACTCCTTAGGCCATCAGTCTAGTGGTCTTGGTTTCACGACCTCCCTTTCTAGCAGGCCGAAAACACATGAGTGGCTTTGTATTTGCAACCACAAACCATTTAGAATAAACCACAAACACTAGGTGAAATCACCATTAAACTACATCTAACCTATCAGCAAGCAAGACCCAACAATAATATCAACACATATTTGCTAAATCACACCCCAAGAATGGGAGTTTTTAGCCACACATCAAGAAATAACAAAATATACCTAAAATGATAGTAAAATAGAATGCGTATAAGAAATTAAACCTTAATTTAAGCAAAGGAAGAAGAATAGAGAAGACCCAGTTCCAACTTGGGGAAGATGAACTCCTTTCTTCAAGTTCCCAAAAACCCTCTCCAAACTTGAGAGAAAAATATCTAAAAAGTACTATTCTATTCTGGAAATTAAAATAAAAGTTCCACCCTTAAAAATAATAATAAGTTCAGTATTTATAGACTTCAAAAAATAGCGCTGGCGGATCTTTTGGCGAAGTTAGTCGATGTCGCCGAATGATTTCGGTGATTCGCCCTTTGTTTGTCTCATCGTCGTTTCGTGCTTGCCTTTAGCACCTTCACGTTCTGGACCATTGGGCGGTGTAGTACTGCTTCGCGGAACTTTTCAGCGAAGCACTGACTGTTCCTTTCATCGCCTTTTTTATCCTTCCCCTTCAGGGCTTCGCGTACTGGAACAAAAACTTTCTCTCGAACAATTATCTTCTCTATGTTGAATTATCTGGAACTTCAACACCATTCAAAAGATGCCCATCTCTTTTCCCTCATATAATCCACTCTCGCGAGCTAAATACAAAGGTTGGATCACGTGTTTCATTCTCTCGAGCTGAAACCAAGGAGACCCACTACTAAGGATGATAAGATTGCCACCTTGGTTCTACACCTCTTTCTCAAGCAAGTACACAACACTTAAATTGACACACGAAGTCATGCAAATCGACCTTGAAACACAACAACAACTTAGACCCACTTCAAACTAACACCATTATTCGCAACTAACAAACACCCACTAAGTAAATTTAACAATTGGCTTCATGATCAAAACCCCAAGTGAAGGGTTTTAGCCACTCATAAAAAAAATATAAAAATGAAAATCAATTATCACTGCCATAGTTGGGTACAAATGAGAGTTATAGATGAAAATCAAATAAAGAATCTTCTCTCTTACAAAATCTCTCTAATAATCTTGTTAAAATCCCAAAGAAAAAGCCATTGATAGTGTTATATCTGTCTATATGTTTTTTCTTCTTTTCTGAATGTCTTTCCCTCTCTCACCAAAATGAATTTAAACAAGTCTGAAGTATCACTACTTTAAGATCACTTGGAGAAGTAAGTCGGGTGTCGCCGATAGATCGGCGACTCGCCGATTGTTGTTTATCTCGCCTTCATTTTTCACTTTTTCTTGGTCTGGCAACTATAACTTTAGGCAGTCCAGGTTGGGATCGCCGAGTAACTCCGCCATTCTCCCTCTTTCCTTCTATATTGCCCATCAGCACTTGCATGAATCTTTTTCAGCAATTTTGGCGACAAGGTTTATCCTTCGCCGAATAAATCGACGACACACCGAATGGAGTTGTTGTTCGCCAAAGTCATTCCCATTTTAGCTCCAGCATTCTATAACTTTAGGCGATATCTTGGCAATTTGGCGATTCGCCGAATGACATCGGCGATCATCAGGTTTTCATTTCTTTATCCCTTTAGCTTGCTTTGTTCCCTTCTTGATCAATAGCGTCCATGCATCGTTCCTAAATCCAAATCTCTGAAATTCAAGGATTTACATCATTCATTGGCACAAAACAAGCCTTTGAGGACACTAATTTTGTTAAAATAAAGCCCTAAATGAGTCCAAATCGTTGACTCATCAATATATTATACCAATATTAATTGTCTTCCAACTTAATGCATCTGCCACCACATTAGCCTTGCCTGAATGATATGGTCACATCATAATCTTTTAACAAATCTCTCCATTTTTATTGAGATTCATAAATATTATCTCTCAAGTACTCATATGACTAATTTTGTTTGTTTTTAATGGAAATTAGTTAGTATGAACTAAAAGTGCACTGGTTTTGCTTAGTCAAAGGACTATTGAAGTTGTAGATCAAAGAATAGGAATGAATCTGATGCATGCTTATTGCTATTTATACATCTTTTTGGACCCCCAACTATCCGATCTATCCCCTCATCTCTTCCCATTTTACCCACCTACCCAACAAGCTAATTATGAGCTACGTTCATAGTTTGGTTTGGATCAATTTTTGGCTAAATTGAAAACTAAAATGATTTGATAATTGAAATGACAATTAATGAAATTTAATATATACTTTGATTTGTTTGTTATTGATTATGATTCAATTTTACTTGATATTCTTATTTATATTATTTTCTTGATTTTTCTTTCATTATAGATTGACATTAAATAAATAAAGTGACAAAGTTTTATCATGTAAATATAACATCATTTCCTTAAAATATAGTGAGAATAAGTCAAATATATGTAAATATTATTATATTTCCTATGCCACAAAAAGGAATGACCAATTTCCTTTGAAAGGAAAAAGATGTATATAGTAATTTCAATTAATGAAAATTAGACCAGCCATTGGTCCAAAAAATAAGATCGATTTTAAGAAAATTATCAGAATAATCACTAGTTCTTAGGCTTTCAAGAAAATTCAAATCCAACAATAAATTCTAAGAATGGTGACTTTAAATATGAAAATAGGATAAAAATGGCTTAGCTGGAACTAGAATTGGGTGATTAAATTAGCTATTGGTAACTACAAGACTTTTTTTATTTAAATATTCGAGTACTCCCTCTATTACTAATTATTTATCAAATTTTCACGTGACACGTCTATTGAGAAAAGAATAATTGGTATAGTCAGTTTATCATTTTATATCTATTAATTGATATTGTTTCAAACATATTTGCTTACTATATTTTTTAAAGACATTAACTCAATGCTAATAATTTGAGGGGCTAATAAGATAAACAATTGTCATTTCTTGAGTTTTCAAAAATGATAAGTAAAAGGAGAAATCAATAAAGAAAATATTTTACAAGTAAATACGGACGAATAAAGTATTAAATTATAAATATATTTTTTATGATAAGAATATATAAAAATATACAAAATATTCACAAAATTTGGTTCAATTTTTTCTTTGAACTATAAATGATCTAGATTTTGATACAAACTAACATAGTGCTCTTTTCACAAACCGAATCAATCTTTGAAAAGAGTTGGAATTTTTTTTGGAAAAAGAATATCACAATTTTTTGTACTCAAATTTATTTGTGACGAGACGTTATACAATTTCTCTCTTTACAATTTATGTTATCAAAAATTAGTGTTGTGCATGAACTCAATATTTTTTCACAAATTTATTTTTCAAGTGGTGTCAATTAAAAAATATTAAATTATCACATTAAGTGTAAAATAAATATCTGACAAATATTTTTAACATTTATAAATTTAAGTGGTACTGATTAAATAATTTTTAAAAAATTCTCTAAAAAATTATGATATATATTTCTGTGGTAGTAAATCATCTCATTCTATTTTCTCGCAAATCGAATGTGAAGAAGTCCATGATTTGTGAAGATGTCCATGATTTGTGCAGAGGTCTATCAGGATGTCCAGAATCAAAATATTTTGTCACGACCAAAAATCTTAAGTCATGATGACACATGAAATTATCCACCGTTAGGTAAGCCAACCCATATCATGGAATACAAGTAACAGGTATAGTTGGAAGAAACATTAAAATTAGCGAAGAAAACTACATAGTAGGGAAATAAACAATGGAAGAAAAGCAATGACATAAATATATACAACAATAAATGATCCAATACCACGACTTGGTGGACGATGGTATAAAGCTATCATGACTTGAGCCTACACTCTAGACGTGGCCGGCAATCGAGAACAATTGTTGGTCCCCAACGAAACCCTTATCCTGGCTGACTACAAGCATATGATTAACACAAGCATCAAACTAAAAGAAATGTTTAATCAACAATATATTGAATCTCAAAAATCACTAAATATAATTAGTAGGAAACATAAGTTTTAAATAAAGCATCTGAAACTTAAAGACTCTCCAAAATAGTCTATCTATAAAGCCTCTTTTGTATAAAGATGAGTGTCAGGACAAGAACCACGACACCTTAAAATTCTACTGCAAACAACTCATAAAATCTGGAGTCCTCCTGAAGTAAGGAGGCCTCACTCAAAAGCTGAGGAGCGGATGAAGTGATCTCAACGAAACTCCTGTTCAGGATCCTAAGTACCTGAATCTACATCATAAGAACCTGTAGATTGAATGATATCAGTATATTGAATGTACGAATATGTAATATAGCCGAAGTGAAATGAGTCAACGACATGACTGCAATAGATATAAAGATATACTCAACTGAATGTAAAGAAATAAAGAAGTGAAATCATTTAAAATTTACAAAATACTTACCTATCTATGTACTGAACATATTAAGTGATATGATTATAAAACACTTTTTACTCTATTTGGGAGATTTTGTAACCAACAACCATCATTATGAGCAACGTGATGATACAACATCTTACCACGCTACCAGAACTCTCATATACCATCCCAAGATACAGTACATCTCAACTAAGTATGTCACGACCCAGGGGTACCCCTTAGATGTAACAAGGCACATAGAACCCATAAAGGTTCCATGTAAGCAACTTAGCATATCATAACATAAGAATAGAACAATAAAGACTAAAAAAACACATTTCAAGCCCAAAATTTTCATAAAGGAAAGCGAAAGTCTAGAGTTGTCTCAATATAGCCATCTATTACAATCTTCGAAAAGAGAAAAGGGACACAACCCATACAACATAGTCCAAAAAGGAATTATGAGAAAGAAACTACAATGATATACCATCCGTCCTCGAATCATGAGGACTTACCAACAAACTAGAAGAATAAGTAAATCCAAGTTTTAGCCACAACAATGATCACCTTGAGAACCGGACCCTACACTTGGGAAAATGTGGGAAAGTATGGGTTAGTACAAAAATGAACTAAGTATGATACCCATGCATAAAAACATTGAAAGCATGCTAAAAGGGATATTTCATTTGAATGCATGCAATTTACTAAGTTAAAACATCATTCTGAGTATAGTGGTAAAGCATAAGTCATAAGCATAGTCAATACATTGATCATCATATCCTAAGGGGAACATGTAATAAATACCCTCAAAGCATTATTTGTTCAATGCATGAATAAGACCCCATAAATCTCACCCATGCTAATTAAAGCTTCTTGATTAACCATAGTTCATAATTCATAATCTTGTTCATATTGTTGTTGTGGGAAGTAAGCCTTAACCGACACGAGACCATGTGAGCTAAACATGGAATCTTGTGACTCCCACACCGAAAAGGGTTGCTCTACTTGCCTAAGGTAGAACCATGCTCTTTGCTTAGGTGGATCCACTGGCTAAATACCTATGAGGGTACATAGTTTATTGGATAAGGAGATTTATACTAGAAAGCCGACCTCCACTAACGGAAGAGCTTCCATCTCATGAGACTTCTTCTAGAAACCCGACCTCTACTAGCGGGAGAGCTTCCATCTCATTGTCAATATCCACTAGGTGCTAAGCATTAATTCCCACGGAGTACATATTAAGTCTTAACTTAAGTTCATATTCAAGGAATAAATTCTTGACACGCAGTCCAACATAATTCATAAGATAGCTCATTAGATCATGCGTGAGAATAACCTTTCACCATACATGTGTTCATATAGATTCAATAGGTGAGAAATCCTTTCAACCCTAGAATCATCATACTGTGAGAAAACGTTTCACATCATATCATAATCATACATAAGTGTGTATATAAGGATAACCATTCAACAAAACAACAACTAGATCATAATCATATTTACATAACTCTCCAAGTGTTCTTAAAGTATTTATTAAACTTTCATAAATCATAAATATTACCATAATTTGCCCTTTCAAGGGTCATAACTCACATCAATCAACACATCTAGAATTCACTACATTAGGCATGGATAATAACATAATTCAAATAACTTAATTACTACAAGCATAATCTCATAATATCCTTCTTCCATCAACACACCCACATCACATGATCATAAATTGGGAATATGGAGATTTCATGGGTTCTTGGGTTTTTTTTGCATAAAAACCATAATAATTCATTCATTCAATCATAATATAAAGTAATTCATACATTAGAATCATTTTTGAAAGGAACCCATGACTTGGAAACAAACCCTAGCTTTAGGGGAATTTCTATCTTTGAAATTGGGGTTTTGAAGGGGCTCCATGGATGAATTATATCAATGGATGAAGAGCTACCATACCTTAGCAATAAAATCCAATGAACTTGAGTAGAAAACCTTGTTCCTTGAACCCTAGTTCCAATTTCTTTATTCTTATTCCTTTGAGAATTATTTGGGTGTTTGGAAAATATGACTTAGTTTAGGTGAATTTGACTTAAAAATGACTTATATAGTGACCCCAAACTTACCCAAAATGACTTCACTTTGATTGGACTTCTGGAATTTCCCAAAATATCCCTCACTTAAAGTGAGCTACCCAGGTGTCACGAGGAGCTCCACGAGTCGTGATCCCTCTCGTGGACTTGACGCAGTGGCTAAACAACATATGCTTTTAGCCTACAAGCCCAAGGCAACTTCATGAGGGGTTCCACGAGCCGTGGTGCATGCCATGAGCCGTGGTCCCTCTCGTGGGCCTTGAGGCAGTGGCTAAGACACTTCCTTTCCATCCTCACACCACCAAGGCATGACCAAGGCCACTCCCACGAGCCATCTAAAGCTTCACGGGCCATGAAGTGGCTCATTTGGAGGAGCCAATTTGGGGCAGCCTTGGAGAGGCTACTGCCTCAACCATGAGGCGTGGTGACAACCACTAGAAGTGAAGGCCCTCGTGGTCATGGGCAGTGCCTTGGCAAGGCTTGGGCAGCCTTGGCCCTTTCCCCTTTGCCTTGGCTCTAGGCCACCTTCATGGATTTTAATCCTCTTGTTAGGGTCTAATTTAGCCTTCTAATATTTGGGGTGTTACAATATCTCCTACTTCGGAACATTCATCCTCGAATGACGATCTAGACACCTTACAGATGTAAAGACTCAAGACTAGCAAGTCATCATGCATGAAACATCAAAATATTGCACAATTCAAAGGAGGAAACATCAACTCCATCTCAAACATAATCAATGCATCACAAGGAAGTAGGAACTACATCTAACAACCCATTATGCATAAATTTCAACATCTCTCATATCCATAGGAGGAACTACCTTCTCCAACTAAAAGCATGCTCAACACAATCTCAAGGAGAATTTATGAAACATACATCTAAAAAGCACAACTAAGCATGTTCACATTTCATCTCATGAAGCATATAGGCAACTCTTACTCAATGCGCAACAACATGAAGAAAATCAATCATAAAAACTCACTTTCTTACGAAACATAAATTTCTTAGGAACATGCATAACATAAGGAAATCATGAAAAACACATATAACACACATGACTCCCAAAATAAGGAAACTCAAGAGGAACTAGTTACCTCAAGCTTTAATTGGAGTTCAAATCAATAAATTAAATGTACGAGTATGTAATTTAGATGAGTAGATAAATAACTGAAGCGCTAAAGCTGAAAAAATACTTACCTCAACTCAACTCAATACAAAACAATAACCAGAGATGGCAATATTTAAAGATTCATAAATAAAAGATTTTAACTCAAGGATGTATATAAAAATACAATAAAATATTGTTTACTCTTATTTGAGATATTATCTTATAAAAAACCATCACTATGAGCTACATAATGATACAACGTCTCGCCTTTGCTGCCAGAACTATCCTATACCTTGCTGGGATATATGACACCTTAACTAATCGGATCTACTAAAGCTCTGCTCGAAAGCACTACTAGTCATCTAAAAAGTATGAATCTTTACCCATGTTGCCTACATGGTTTATGAGAATTTTGAGTTGTCTAAACTCATCCCCATATCAGTGCCCAATACTACACCCAATAAATATCATGTTCAAATGTATGAAATATGCTCTTTCTAAAACTGAGTTAATTGCTCAAATTATCTATATCTATATCTATATTACCTTTAAAGCTTGAACTTCTAACTTGAATGATAAATTACTATAATATCCCTGACTTAGGTTGTGACTTTTTCAGTGAGTTGTGACTTTTCTGGTAAGTTGTAACTTTTTTCATAGGGTTGAGATTTTTCGATGTGTTGTTAATTTTCCAAAGAGTTGTGCCTTTTCCAAATAGCTGTGGCTTTCCAAAGAGTTGTGACTGTTTCAAGAAATTGTGACTTTTCGAAAGGGTTGTGACTTCTTGGAAAGGTCATGACTTTTCAGATAAGACACAAAAAATACTTGTTCATACTACCCTTCGTTGACTATAAATAGAGTAGTTTCCTTTCATTTTTCAACCACAATTTTTTATAATATTCTAATCTTCTTTTTCTTCTTGCATTTTTTTTAAAAAAGTGTGATTTATTGTCATTGAGTGAGTTCGAAGTTCAACAGAATATAAGGTACCACTATTCTGATGAAGTAAATTGTTCTATGCTAAGAGGGTATATTCCTTAACCTCAAGTACTTGAGGAAAATATTTTTGATGTTATTATAATTATTTTTTGCTTAGTATATACATTAGTATGTAATGTTCCAATCTATGTATTAAACTTGATGTAGTCTAAATTCATTTATTATTGTTAACAATTTCTCTTGTTATGTAGATATATGCTTCTGAATATCTTTTTTCAAAAGTTAATAAACTACTCAAGAGTTAGAGAATTGTCACGATTTTTTTATTTTTTTGATGCTCAAGACAAAATAATGACTTTATTTATCAATGCTACTTATGTGATATAGATTGTCAAGAAGTTTCCTTCAAAATAGTTATTACTATATAAGCATTGCCTTTTTGTTTTACTGATTTACTATTTCTTAATATATAAGTATTTTCAACGAAGAAAAGTTTATATGACTTGTAATAACCTCAGTTGAAGTTTGTATTAGTTCAATTTTTATTGTAGTCTAAATTTATTTGTTTTTGTTAAAAAATTCTCTTGTGATGTAGATATATGCTTTTGAATATTTTTTTTCAAAATTAATAAACTTCTCAAGAATTTAAGAATTGTCACGATTTACTTTTTTGATGCCCAAGACAAAAGAATGAATTTATTTATGAATGCTACTTATGTGATTTAGATTGTCTGGAAGTTTGCTTTAAAATAGTTATTAATATATAAATATTTTCCTTTTGTTTTATTGATTTACTATTTCTTAATATGGTGAAGAAAAGTTTATATGACTTGTAATCCGCCAGTGGAAGTTTGTATTAGTTTAATTTTTATTGTAGTCTAAGTTAATTTGTTTTACTTAACAATTTCTCTTTTGATTTAGATATATGTTTCTGAATTCTTTTTCCAAAATTATTAAACTTCTCAAGAATTAGAGAATTATCACATTTGTTTTTGAATGAGCTTATTTAACTATGCTACTTATGTGATTAAGATTGCCAGGAAGTTTACTTAAAAATCATTATTTCTATGTAAACATTGCCTTTTGTTTTACTAATTTACTATATCTTAACATTAAAGTATTTTCAATGAAGAAAAGTTCATGTGACTTCTAATAACATCAGCTGAAGTCTGTATTAGTTTAATTTTTATTATTTAGTTAATAGCTAATTTTTATGAGATATATATAAATATATATATATATATATATATTTATATTTATGTCACAAATTTATTATCAAGTTAACAAGATATTCTAACTTCAAATTATATTATTTTAAAATTTTCCGAGTTCTATTTTATTTTTTAAAAACTCACAACAAATGTAAAAATATGTGAATATATATTAAGCATTTAAAATTTATTATTAACAAAATAAATTTTATATTTAGTAATATGAAATAAACATTTTCGTTTTGTCCCTACACTAAATTAAAATCTAATAACTATAAAAAATAGTAACATTAATTAAAGTCCTATTTATGTAATTATAAAATTTATTAGAAATTCATCTATTGCACATTAATTCTTTAGTTATAACATTATAAACCTTTCTAAGTTAACTATGGACAGTCATATAACTATCTTTGATTTATGTACATAGACAATGACGGAGAAGACAAATATGAGAGCCAACAAAAAGAACGTCATCTATTATCTTATAACTTATAAAATAAAAATTAATAAACATAAATAGTTCAAAAAAATAAAATGTAGTTGTTCTCCACATGTTCATATGACATCAAAACAGATTAAGTGGAATACACGTGCAAAGCACACCTGGTTAGATGACAAGAAAAATACACAACAAAAATAGTCTATAAGGTAATATTAGTGAGATACGACTAATTCCATGATTGAACCTCATCAAATTGAAATAAATATATACACTATTGCATTTAACTAATAAATTTTTCATTGACCATATTCATAGGTTCATGTGAATAAGAGATATAAATGACGATCCACATTAGACATTTACAAAAGAATCTACAATATTATTTTGTGCAAAGCTTATTATTATCATCTTCGCTTAAATTTCCTGAATTGATAATCATGTGCAACGCACGTGTCGAAATCTAGTCATTTTCAAAGAGGTAACTGCTCTGAAGTATCTCTGAAAATGATTTATGAAAAATGAAGTTCTCTTTATGAGTGTAAAAGTAAAACATTTATGAATCAATTATTTCCCTTAAACATTAGTAAAAAATATCTCTTTAACTCTACTCAAAACTCTTCTTTACTTTTTCAGAAAATAAGTCCTAGACAATTGTTTAGTTAAAAAGAGTCTCAATAATAAATCCTTGAAGACTCAAATACTAGGGTTCATGTTGAATGGTAGTCATGAACAATCAACTCAAAGATCTCAATGCATAGTATATAGGAACTCAAAAATTTAGTAATAGAAACTCCGAATTCAACAACTTATTTCAAGAATTATCAAAATAAAGGATGTAGTCTAGATCAACTCTGACTGATAGAAAGTAGATCTAGGGCATGAGGATGAACTCAGTCGATCACTATGATTAGCATTACATACCTAGAAGAACAATGTTCTTGACGGAAATTGAAGAACACTTGAGAACCTTAGCTTTCTCCTCTTGAATCCTTGCTCTAAGATTTTGAAGGGTTAATCAATGTAAAAGAACTTATTAAAACAATCTAAACCCCAAACTATAAGTAAACGTAATGGTTTAGGTTTAGAAGAGGTGGGAAAAGAGTCAACTAATCCTCTTTAAAAGCTTATGAGAAACGTCCACCGGGCAATCTACGGTTCGTAGTTTATTCTGTGGACCATAGATCCCATTCGTGGAATTCTCATTGACTCTAAAGGCTTAAAATTTCATTCAAAGGGTCCAATCTACGACTTGTAGATCCAATTCCTAGAGGTTATACTCAATTTTGGGCTCAAAAATTGATTCTACATGTCCAATCTACTACCCATAGAAGTTACTACGTACCGTAGAATGGATCCATACAAGAGGGACCCATATTTTGAGTCTATAAACATTTTCTACGTCTTGAGAGTATGGGTCTAAGTTCAATCCATGACCAGTAGATAGGTTTCACAATTCAGCGATTCAGAAAACTCTGTTGTGGTAGTCTTGGTAAAATTATCATAACTTTTTACTAGGAACTTGAAATGAGGCAAACTTGGAGGCATTCGAAAGAGGACTGAATGAACTTTGATTTGCTACGTCATGTGATACCTAATTATTTTGTAGTGGGAGATATGTTAGTTTGAAGTTTACTTAAGTAGAATCTTGTGTCAATGCATAATCGATAAATAAGCTTTCAACTCAACTCTGTGCTAGGGTTTCTTCTGACCTTAATTCTTCTCCAAAATCATTCCCACACTGAAGAATTGACCTTAGAACCTAAGAAACATTAAGAATCACTCGGCAAAACCTTAAAAATAAATAGAGAATAGTTTGGGTCTTAACATAGAAATTTTTGGGGTGTAACATCAGCCCTATTCTTTGTTCTCATCTAAGAGTGACAATACCACTCTTGTACTAGTATCATTCATTGCAAATTAACACCTTAACTTCTAATGTACTTTATGTCAATCCTACTAGCTCTGATTTCAAAACTAAACTCATCACCCTTATGTTGCCATCCTTTTTTTTATCACGACACTCATCTATAATTCAACCTTAGTATCTACTACTAAACACATATATCAATATAAATTGTCGCATACTATACAAACTTATGACTACTAGATAAATTTAAGAAACACTCGTTCACTAAGAATGTCATGCCCCAAGCCTAAACCTTGGATGTGGCCGACACTCGAGAACCATTACTGTCCCTAAGCGAACCTTGGCCTGGCTCAATACTCAGGGAAGGACTTTACTTAACATTCAAAAGAACTTAAAATCAAACTTTATTCAATGTATTTAAAAGAGAACTCATAATATTTAAAAAAACATTCACTAGCCAAAAGAGGAAACTCAAGTTTCAACATTTAACAAAGGAAATGAAGAAGACTCATGAACTACTACTATCTATGTATTAAAGAATCCTCTAATACTATAAGGGATGTCAGGAAAAGACTCCGATCATCCTAACAAACTATATGACTGAAGATAAATAAGGGATCCTCCGGAAGCAAGGATGCTCACAAAATAACCCTGGAACTCAAATGGATCAACAAAGCGCTGGTTGATGATCTTGGTTACCTATATCTACATCATAAAACTGTCATGACCCAGGGGTACCCCCTAGATGTAACAAGACACGTAGTACCCCGAAAGGCACCATATAAGCCATTTAACATATCATAACATAAACATAGAACAATAAAGAGTAAAACACATGTCAAGTCTTAAAATGTTTTTCATAAAAGCAAAGCGGAAGTATAGACTTGTCTCAATATAGCCATTTATTACAATACTTGAAATAAATAGGGACACAACCCATACAGCATAGTCCGAAAAGGAAATACAAAAATGAAACTACAAAGTGAAAACATCCGTCCTCGAATCATGAGGACTCACCAACAATCTAGGAGGATAAGAAAATCCAAGCTTTAGCCACAATGATGACCACCTTGAGAATTGGACCCTACACTTGTGGAAAATGTAGGAAAAGCACGGGTTAGTACAAAAATGCACTAAGTATGATAACCATGCATAAAAACATTTAAAACATGCTAAAAGAGACATTTCATTTGAATGCATGCAATTTGCTAAGTTAAACCTTCATTTTGAAGATTGTGGATAAACATAAGTCATAAGCAAAAGAGACATCATAATAAGACATAGACTATAAGCATACGAGATAATAACATAGTCATAGACATAATCAATGCAATGTAGTTTAACATAACATAAGAGAAACACTTCATAAGCCACCTCAAGGCAAGCTTGTGCAACACATGGATAAGACCCCATAATCTCACTCATGCTAAGCAAGTCACTTTAGGTCCTCATTCACATTTATCCTTCTTTTGATCTCATCCTTAACTTATATCTCTTAGATAAGGGAATATTCACCTTTAGTCAATAATATAAAGGAAAGCAACTAATAGCAACAATCCAAGATAATCATATATCATACAAGTAGTCCTCATATCAACACATACTTAACAATTTAGTCATAAGCATATTCATTACATAGATCATCATAACATAAGAGGAAAATACCATAACTACCATCAAAGCATACTTGGGCGATGTATGAATATGATCCCATAATCTCACCCATACTAAGTAAAGCTTCTTGAGTAGCCATAGTTGATAATTCATATTCTTGTCATAGTGGGAATAAGCCTTAACTGACATAGACCATGTGAGCTTAACATGGAATCTATTGTCTACCCCACACCGAAAAAGGGTTGTCCTACTTGCCTAAGGTAGTACCATTATCTTAGCTTAGGTGGATCCACTAGCTAAATAACCTACGAGGGCATATAGTTATGGGACAAGGAGATTATTACTAGATACCCACCCTCAACTCACGTGAGGGCATCAATAACAAGAGATTGTTCCTAGAAACCCTTCTCAACTCACATGAGGGCATCCATCTCATATCAATATGCACATGGTGCTAAGCATTTATTCCCACTAAATTCATATTATGTCTTGACTTAAGTTCATAATCATGGAAGAATGTCTTGACACTCAGTCCAACATAATTCATAAGATAGCTCCTAGATTCAATAGGTGAGAATAGCCTTTCGACCTTAGAATCATCATATTGTGAGAAAACCTTTCACAACATGTCATATTCATACATAGGTGTGTAATTGAGAATAGACTTTCAATAACACACAACAAGATCATAATCATAATCACTTTACTCTCAAGGTGTTCTTAAAGCACATACATAAATCTCATAATCATGCATAATTCTTATACTTTACCCTTCAAGGATCAAAGATCATATTCAATCAACATATCTAGAATTACAACATTAGACATGGATAATAGCATGATTTGAATAACTCAATTACTACAAGCATAATCTCATAATATCATTCTTCTATCAACAAACCCACATCACAAGATCATAATTGGGAAATAAAGGGATTTCATGGATTCTTGGGGATTCTAACATTAAAACCATAATAAATCATCTATTCAATCATAATATAAAGTAATTAAAGCATTAGAATCATTTTTGAAAGGAATCCATCTTGGCGATCCTCAACCTTGCTTTTCTTCAATTGATGTAGCTTTTCTGCTCCCTTTTTCCTGGTAATGTCCTTGTCTTGCTCTTTTGTCTTCCTTGCTACAAATCAACACATAGACATTAGTTCATAGCATAAGATAGGACACTAAATCTATGATTATTCAGCCTTAAATGAGTCGAAATCCCAAACTCATCAACACCCCAAACTTAAACTTTTGCTTCTCCTCAAGTAAAACACAAGATCAATTATTTCAACAAGGATGTCTACAAACAGTGCTACTCAAGACACGACATGAATGCACACAAGAAGTTCAAACTAGTCATGCAATATTCAATTGTGCACTCTAATTTTCAAGTTGTCACTAACCATTATCAAATATAACTCAAGCTCCCAATGCTTGTTTCAAAGGCAAGGTCAAGCTCAACAAAAACATTCAAATGCCCTCACACCAAGAATGATTCCATGCCCACACTAAACACATCAAATTTCCATAATTTCAGAATCAAAGTAACTATCACACTCTCAAAGATAAACACATGCATGATTCTACCCATATGCTTGCCCTTATTTTCCAACCAATATTGCTTTCAGATAACTCAAGATCACAAAGGTCTTTTAATGCTTGTAATGCGGCTGAGGCTAAAAGTATGATCATTTTGGTTTAGTGACTTCTACCTTCATGAAACATTGTCTGCATTACATTTTTTCTCCTTTCCTTTCACACTTTATGATTTTCACAATCCACCCTATGTTCTTTTAAGCATGACACATTGGATACCCCCTTTCTTTTGCCCATTTCACAAACTTTGTTTCAACTATTCTTTCTCTTTCTCAATTTTTTGTACTTTCACATTTCTCTTTTCTCTTTTTTTACATTAAGGGGTTCCATCTTTTTCAACATGATCCTTCAAGGGCGAATTTCTCAAACTTATTGACTTTCCTCCTTTTTCATCACACCCCAAACTTAGGTTTTTGGCTTAAGTTGGCTATTCAAACGAACCAATGCTTCATGAAGGTTATAGGTGATGGGACAAAGAGATCAAAGTTGTTCAAATTTAATCCAAAGAAAAAGATAGGATCAAATGGTGCCAAGATAGGTTCACACTCTCAAAAGGTTGTTAGAAAGGCGTATAAAAGAATTTTTTTTAGTTCACACTTTGCAAATTGTACCTAAGATCATCTCTATCATTCGCTTACATTAGTCAATTGAACCAATTGGGCAATTTCTAGATATTACCAAGCACATATTTCAAGAAAATATCACCACACATGGCATTCAACACAATCATCAAACAAGACTCTACAATTTTCAGCTAGCTTGCAACGATCATCACAAGAGGCCAACTCAAAAACCGGCTAGTCACAATTAGATGCGAAGAGTTCACATATGGATTATACAACTCGATTTGCCTCATTGCAGCCGTACACGTATATCGTTCAATTGAGATCACTATTTATGTTACTGGTATTACTGATGAGTCCACAAATTGGACTCATTTAGGGCATTATTTTAATAGAAATAGTGTCCTC
Source organism: Solanum verrucosum (assembly GCF_900185275.1). NCBI lineage: Eukaryota > Viridiplantae > Streptophyta > Magnoliopsida > Solanales > Solanaceae > Solanum > Solanum verrucosum. The sequence goes on along the minus strand of NW_026019991.1, from coordinate 34,917 downwards.
AAATGCTTATTTTATCTCAAAATCTGATGGAAACTCTTAAGTTTCAGGTATTTGAAGTTTGAGTGAAAGCATGGACACTTACGCGTAAAAAGGAACTAAAAGGCTGAAAAGAACAAAGAAAATGGAGACTGAGCTTCGCCAAGCACACTTGGCAAGTCGCCGAAGGGACATACTCCGCCCTTTGTTCCCGTACGCGAAGCCCTGAAGGAAGAGGATCAAAAGGCGATGAAAGGAGCAGTCGGCGTGTCGCTAAACAGTTTCGCGAACCAGGGATACACCGCCCAATGATCCAGGACACAAACATGCTGAAGGCAAAGCACAAAAGGCGATGAACCAGAAGAAGGGCGAATCACCGAGTTGATCGGCGATTCCGACTAATGTCACCGAATAACCCGCTGCAACACAATTTTTTGAATACTATAAATACTCATTGAGAGTTATAACTTAGTATCAGAGTTTAGTATCATAATATTTTTCATTGTGAAAAAATTATTATAATTTAATACTTTTTCATTGAGTTTGAGAGGGTTCTGAAACCTGAAGAAGAAGAGGGTTTCATCTCCAAGTATTTGGACTTGGGTCTCACGGATTCTTCACTCTTGGCCTGTAACAAGACTTAAATCTTCATACCTATTTGAATGCAAGCTCATTTAGTTATAAATTTCTATCTCTTGATGTGTGGCTAAAAACCCCAATTCTTGGGGTGTGATTTAGCAAATATGTGTTGAGATTATTGTTGGGTTTTGCTTGCTGATAGGTTAGATTTATTTTAATGGTGATTTCACCTAGCGGTTGTGGTTTAATTTAATGGGTTTGTAGTTGCAAATACAAAACCACCCATGTGTTTTTGGCTTGCTCGAGAGAGAGGTCGCGAAACTAAGACCGCTAGACTGATGGCCTAAGGAGTAGGCCGACATGATGTTCAGCATGAGAGGGTGAGCCCTAGTCCCATATCCTAACACCAGCTCGAGAGTGTGAGTGGGGTAAGGCGTAGGCTCACCTTCATGTGGCAAATGGGTGTCCGAGAGGAACCCATTTGAACGGGGTAAGTTTCCCGACAGGGAACTTATTTCCATCTAAAGCTTAGCCTAGTCACTATTATCTTGCAAATTTCCTATCAAAAGCATGTATCCAACGATTTATACCAATATATATTGCGGTCACATCCCAAGAATACCCTCTCATTCATAGATTTCTTTGTTATGTTTACTGTTTTTGCCATATTTGTGAAAAAACCTAATCATGGTGCTTGTTAAATGTTCAAAAATTTGCTTCTCGTAGATCATTCCATTTTAAAAAAAATCCCCCCATTTCTAGAAACTCATTTGATTGAAAAACAAAAGCAAACAACGGCTTTGAAGAACCAGAACTAGAAGCATATTCAGTAGTCAATCAAGCAAATGTTTATCACCTGACTCGTCTAGGTAAAATCATTATAGTGAAACAAAAAGAACCCTAAACCCTTGATGGACAATAATTGTTTGCTATGTAGTTGATGAGAGAAAACTTATGTCAGTTTTAAGAACTTATGATCACCCCTTACACAAACAATTACAAAAAAAAGAACGAAAAAATAACAAACATGACATAAAACATCTCAAAACAAGGAAAGAAAGTTATGAAGCTATTGGATTCTATAACTAAAGTATAAATGTTATAGAAAGCAACTTTAAATGCCTAATTATATCTTATTGGTCAGAATTTCAGGGAGGGGAGAAAAATAAGTTATGTGTTCACAATATTTTCTGAGAGAGTGGAGAAGAATACATCGCTCATGAGAAGGGAATGTTAGCCTAGTAATCAAGGATTAAATAGCAAACCATCTTCATAATAAATTAACCAAATCATGCTTGCCAGAACATGTAAAAAATTCTCATATAAACTAGGGAACGCGTTAAGACATTCAATCTTCTTCATCTGAATAGAAAAGTTTTGGAAATGTATTTGATACTCCAAAATAGCTCTAATCTTCACTTTCAGGTTTAAGATAAGAAATTAATACTTCTCAAAGCTAATATAGTTCCCTTTTTTGTTAAATTCAACAAGCTGGAAAACCAAAAATTTAAAGTCTCTGTAAATTCATCGCATCCCAACAAATGCAAATAAAACATTATAAAACATTTCACCCATACATCAATAGTCCAAATAATCATTAAAATCTTCATCAATGTATTATCTTCTATCTATTTACTGGTGCGTTGTGTATGAGCACCTTCTTCCTTTCTCTAGGTGCTGTAGGGATGGGACGGAAATAAGAGCTTACAACTTTTATCATGTCTTCTAATCAAGGATAGTGAGCGATACATGAGAACTTTTGAGAATTGATTCAGTAATGACTCTAAGTTACTAAGTTATTGCGTAGGGTAAATTATTTACTATGAGTTTGAGTAAGTCTATTACTAGAGTTGAAAGAGTCTTTGTTAGGTTGTAATTTAGTTGAAATTTTTCTAGCACTTTCCTAGTTTCTAGTCAAGTGGGAGTCATGGATATGTATTATCTTCTGAGTCTGTAATCCTATAAAAGCACATGTTTCCACTTAATAAAGAGGGTACTCCTGTAAAATATTTCCTTCGTCTTCTTTGTGCATCTTTAAGTTTTGTAGTGAAAACAACTCTCTATTTACTAAATTATGGCATCAAATCAAGCATTCGGATTTTGAGTGGGCGATAAAGAGATAAGCGACAACCAGGGAGTGAAATATAAGAAGAAGAAGAAAAATTTAAGGCAAAAAATGGTATATCCTCTTATTCACAACCCCTCATACCCATCTTTAGTGGTGAGATGTATGTGTTTTGGAGTATCAAAATGAAGACCTTGTTTAGGTATCAAGATTTGTGGAACTTGATCAAAGATGGGTTCACTGATGTAGCAGAGTCGGAGGCAGAGATAGAGAAGAGATTAAAGGAAATAACAAAGAAGGATGCAAAAGCTTTGTTCGTTATTCAACAGTCATTCATGAGATAATTTTCTCTAGAAATGCAGCAGCTACTACCTCAAGAGATGCTTGGCTCATTTTTAATAATGAGTTTCAAGGTTCCTCAAAGGTAATTACTATGAAACTACAATCTATTCGTTGTGATTTTGAAACATTGTTCATGAAAAGCAATGAATATGTGCAAGATTTTTAATCAAGAGTTACTGGAATTGTAAGTCAAATGAAATCATATAGTGAAGAGATAGGTGATACAGTTGTCGTTTCAAAAGTATTAAGAAGTTTACCTTTAATGTTTGATCATGTGGTTGCAGCCATTGAGGAATCAAAAGACTTATCTAAGTTTTCATTTGATGAACTAATGGGCTCTTTGCAATATCACGAGTCACGGATCAATAAGTAAATAGAGAGAACAGAAAAACAATCTTTTCAAGTGAAGGAAGGTCACCCAATTCAGAATGAAAAATCTTTATAACAAAGAGCACGAGGAGGTGGCAGAGGCTCTTTAAGAGGTAGAGGACGTGGTAGAGGCAGAACCCAATCTGGCTGGACAAATAGCTGCAAAAGTGGTGCAATATTACAATTGTCATAGGTTTTTCCATATAGAAGCTAAGTGCTCGATTATAAATGATCAAGCTAGTTATGCTGAGGAAGGGGAAGAAGAAAATCTGCTTTTTATGGTTCTCTCTACAACCATAGATTACAAGACTGATGTTTGATTTTTGGATAGTGGATGCTCCCATCATATGACCGGTGAAAGAAAAGGATTTAAAGAGTTAGATGAGAAAAAATGAGGCGAATTTGGCTTGGTGATAATAAGGAAATTCAAGTTGTAGGTGAAGGTACTATTGCTGTCCAGACTAGTCAACGTAAGGTGAAACTTATTCAAAAAGTGTTCTTTGATCCAAGTTTGGCACATAACAGTGTTGGACAAATGTTGAGTTGTGGATTCTAGATCTTGTTTGATGATGACTCATGTTTTATTAAGAATAAGAAGTCTAGTCAAATCTTAACAAATGTTCACATTACAGATAATAAAATGTTTCCACTTGAAGTTTCAAAAGTTAAACAAGCCTTGACTGTTGATGAAAATAATCTTGACGAATCTAAGTTGTGGCATTTGTGTTATAGACACTTGAATTTGAATGGATTGACATTGCTAAGTCAAAAAAAGATGGTTCATGGTTTGCTAAATGTAGGATCTGTTGAAAATAAAAGTGAAGGTTGTATATAAGGCAAGCAACATAGAAACTCTTTTCCTGTTGGAAGATCCTTAAAAGCTACTAGCTATCTTGAAATTGTTTATGCAGATTTGTGTGGTCCTATGAACACAAAGTCTCTTGGTGGTTCTCAATATATTTTGTTACTAATTGATGATTATAGTCGGATGAGTTGGGTATATTTTTTGAAGCTCAAATCAAAAACTTTTGCAAGGTTCAAAAAATTCAAGACGTTGATTGAAAACCAAGTTGGTTACAAAGTTAAGGTTATGCGTACCGATAGAGGAGTGAGTTCTTATCACAACAATTTAAGTTATTTTGTGAAGAAAATGGAATTCACATGGATTTGACTGCACCTTACACTCTAGAGAAAAATGGGATTGCTGAGCGGAAGAACCGAACTATAGTGGAGATGGCCAGGAGCATGTTAAAGAGTAATGATCTTCCAAACCAGTTTTGGTTTGAGGCTATTCACACTGCAGTTTATCTGATTAATATCTCTCCAACCAAACCAGTCAAGGGCCAACACCTTTAGAAATCTAGAAAGGTAGAAAGCCTTGGGTAATTAATCTGAGAATTTATTGTTGTATTGCGTATGCTCTAATAAATTCTAAACATCATAAAAATGTTGAGAAAAAAATCTAAAAAATGCAACTTTTTTGGATATTGCTCTGAATCTAACGCTTTTATATTGTATAATCCCACAAATGGTAAGGTGATTATTAGGAGAGACGTAGTTATTGAAGAAAAGACTGCTGGAAATGGGAAATCAACAATAAAAGCTCACAAGTTAAGTGGAAGATGAAGCCTTTCTACTTAAGAAGTAAGTCATTCTCTGGCTAATAGGTAGTCTCTTACTAATACACCAAGTCACTCTTCAGGAAACTCCAGTGACACAAATCCAAGGTGTAGCAGCCCAACATTGATTGTGCATGACTTAGAAGGTCCCAGTGAAACTCCTCCACAAAAGTTTAGATCACTTTCAGCTATTTAGGAAACATGTACCTTTGCTTTATTCGGTGCAGACCTAGCTAGATTTTAGGAAGCTTAAAAAGATAGAATGGAGGTGTGCAATGGAAGAAGAGCTTATGGCTATAAGGAAAAATTGGACATGGGACTAAAAATGATGTTCAAGACAAAGTACCATGCTGATAAAAGCATTCAGAAACACAAAACCATATTGGTCCCAAAAGGATATTCGCAGCAACAACGTATGGACTTTGATGAAACCTTCTCTCCAGTTCCTTGCTTTGGAAAAATAAGAATCTTTTTAGTTTTGGTTGTACAATTAAAGTGAAAGGTTAATCAATTTGAAGTTAAGTCTTCATTCCTTAATGATGATATGGAAGAACAAGTGGATGTAACACAACCAGATGGTTATGTGGAGAAAGGAAAGGAGAACAAAGTATATAAGTTGAGAAAGCACTCTATGGACTAAAACAAGCTCCTTGCGCATGGTACAACAAAATCGATTCACATTTCAGAGAAAATGATTTTGAAAGAATTAAAAATGAGCTAACTTTATATGTGAAGAAATATGAAAAAAAAAAGATCTATTTTTGGCATGTTTGTATATTGATGATATGATCTATATGGGTTCATCTTACTCTCTTGTATGTGATTTCAAATCATTCTTAGGGCACGTGGCATCCAAGGATTGCATCATGGTAGATCCGGCGAATATTGAGTCTATTCGTGAATAGGTTAGGCCCATTTGAGTTAGTGAGATTTAGAGCTTTGTCAGATTAGTTGGCTAATACAAATAATTTGTGGAGGGATTCTCCACCATTGCACCACCTCTAACCCAATTGAATCGCCTTGATGTGTCTTTTCAGTTATTTGAGGAGTGGAGTTGAGATTTTTGAAGCTCAAGGAGTTGCTGACTATTGGTCTTGTATTGACTCTTCCTGTTGAGGGTGAGGGGGCTTCACAATGCATTCTGACACATCTCGCATTGGTTTGTGTTCTGATGCAGTGGGGTGGGGTCATTGCTTATGCATCGAGGCATCTTAGGCTACATTAGCGCAACTACCCCATCCATGAATTGGAGTTGGCGGCGGTATTTTTCATGTGCGAGATTTGGAGGCACTACTTGTATGGGGTTCATTGTGAGATCTAAATATATCACATGAGTCTTTAGTACATCATGATTCAAAGGGATCTTAATTCGAGGTAGCTTGATGGATTAAGCTTCTAAAGGACTATGATCTCTTTAAATATTATCATCTGGGCAAGCCGAATGTAGTACCGGATACCTAGAGTCAGAAGACAGTGAGTGTGGGTAGTCTAGCCTTCTTATCTATGGTGGATCAGCCTTTTTGCTTTGGACATTTAGTCTTTAGCTAATAAGATGGTACGATTGGATGTTTCTGATTCTAAGTGTCTCTTAGCCTATGTCAGAGTTAAGTCCTCTCTATTTGATCAAATCCATAGCAGTCAGCTTGAGGATGACAACTTGGTGGCACTTTGAGATCGAGACTTAGTAGGTGACGCTAGTTAGATTACCTTTGATTCATAAGGGATTTTGAGGTTTGCAGCCCATATTTGTGTTCCAAGAGTTGGAGGTTTAATTCAGTCTATTCGTCAGGAGGGCCATGACTCTAGATATTTTATCCATCTAGGCACCACAAATATGTATCATAATTTAGGACATCATTATTGGTGGAGCCGTATAAAGAGAGGTATTGTTGATTATGTATCTCATTGCCTTAGTTTCGAGCAGGCTAAGGCGGAGCACTTGAGACCTGGTTGTGAGTTTCAGAGATTACCCAATCCATAGTGGAAGTAGGATCGCATCAGTATGGAATTTGTGGCAGGTGTGCCCCAGAATTCTATAGGTGTTGATAGCATTTGGGTAATCATTAATCGATTTACCAAATCAACATACTTCCTCCCTATTCAGTCTCCATTCAATTCAAAGAGATTAGCCCGTATCTACATTCATGAGGTGATCCATCTTCATGTTGTGCTGGTCTCTATTATATCAGATTGGGGTACTCAATTTACTTCTTGCTTTAAGCAGAATTCTCAGGATGAGTTGGGCACTCGTGTTGACTTTAGCACAGCTTTGCACCCACAAAATGATGCTCAATTAGAGCGTACTATCTAAGTTATTGAGGATATATTATTGTCTTGTCTATTAGAGTTCGGAGGTCAAGGGGATATCTTTTTGCCTTTTACACTATTTGCGTATAACAACAACTACCATTCTAGCATTCAGAAAGCCCCATTCAAGGTAGGCGTTGTCGCTCTCCAACTAGTAGGTTTGAGTCTACAGAGTCTAGACCACGTGGTACAAAATTAATTAAGTAAGCTTTGGAGAAGGTGAGAATGATTAAGGATAGACTTCGAATAGCTCACAACAAGCACAAGAGTTCTGATGATGATAGGTGGCGGCCCTTGAGATTCTTAGTTGGTGATAGAGTGTTTCTTCGTGTGTCTCCCATGAAAGGCGTGAAGAAATTTAGGAGGTGGGGCAAGCTTAGCCCCATGACTATTAGGCATTATGAGATTGTTCATATAGTTGGAGGTTGTATATTAGCAAGTTTTTCCTTCGATGTTCTCTGTTATCCACCTAGTATTTCATGTTTCGAAGTTGCATCAGTATGTTCCTAATGAGTCACATGTGCTTCAGTATGATGCAGTAGAATTGTATGATTACTTGACCTTTGTGGAGGAGCCAGTTGCCATTCTTGACATAGATGGGCGGTGATTGCATTCGAGAGCCATTCCTTTGGTTAAGGTCTATTGGTGGAATTGTCTAGTTGAAGAGGCTACCTGGGAGACCAAGCATGATATGCGGGAGCAGTTTCTTCGTTTGTTTGAGCCTTTAGGAAAATATTGACTCTTACGACGAAATTCTTTTTTAGAAGTGGACGTTGTAATGATCTCCAATTATTTTAGGTGTTTATGCCTTCTTTTCATCGTTTAAAGCTTTCCTGTAGCTATCCAAAGTCATTTATGACATGCTGGGACTAATAATTTGGTCACCTAGTCGTTTGTTTAGTTTTTATGCGAGTTTTAGTGTTTTGGAGCATTTTTGAACTGTCAATTTTGACTAAAGGTTTGGGAAGATGACCTTAGAATCCAATTCTGACGATTCCATCAGCTCTGGAAGGGTCATTTTAGGCTAGTAACATAGTCAGCATCAATCGTGAGGCTTTTCAATGCATGTCTATGCAATTAGCAGTTTTAACTTTCAAGTTAAGGCCTAAGTTTAACTTTAGTCAGCATTCTGAGTAAACGAGCTCGGTTTGAAATTCTATTAGTGCGGTTAGCTCCGAAATGTTGAATTTGGTCTAGAAAGACCCTTCATTTGGATCCCGAGGCTTCCGAGCTAATTGTAAGCCCTTTATGGATTCTAGCTTAAATTGAGTTTTGGTGTGAGACTCATTAATTGTTCAGATGACATCCTATGCGAATTTTGTCTTCTCCACTGAGTCAGTAATATCAAATTTGGTGAGGTTTGCATATCTGGTTTGCCTGTATGAGGTCCAAAACTAATTCGTAACGGCCCATTGGGATTCTGGAACTTGCAAAAAACCAGGTGATGTGCATCAGTTAGTACAGGACAAGTTCCTCTTAGCGGTCGCCTGCCCCTTGGTCACATTTGTGATGGCCTGTGTCTTTGTTCTTGACCACCGCATGATCCCTTACAGTGATCTCGATGAAGGGTTGAACTTCATTTGTCATCCCGACAACGAAGCATGGTACATGCATTATCGATGGTCAACTCTTAATGAGTTATGATTGTGACCCGCGTTCTCACGACCTTGATGAAGAGCTGAGGTATGTCTTTATAAAGAAAAACAGACAAGATCAACAACTATGTGGAGTGTTGTAATTGTGATTTCGTGGTCATTTTAAGTCAAATTTGGGTGATTCAAAGTTACACGCGTCAGTGATCGTTGAGGCTTCATGGTAGAGTGATTGAGAACTATTGAACTACCTCTGTTTGAGGTGAAATTTTTGTTGGAGCTTATGCCCCTTCTCTTATTGATGTTTAAATTTGTAAATTATTGCTTGACTGTTGTTCTGCTGTTTCGGGCGACAAATTTTGTTTAATTTTGGAACACAAGTTCGAGGAGTAGTTTAGGACCTCTTTATGGAGTAAATTCTTGAAATTACGGTGCGAGTCAAATAGTTCCTGTGTGATTGTAAAACTGGACTTTCACTGTTTTATGCATTTATAGTGGCTTAATGACCATACTAACATTGTGATCCTATTTTTGATAGTGTGGTAGTGTTAGTAAGCTGTCCAAAAAGCAAAATCTCGGGCATTTGATTAGCAGTGCATGCATTCAGCCTAGAGGTAGGCTATGACTTCCTTCCCTTCTTAGATTGAGCATGAATATGTAAATTAATGATCATTAGTGTAAATTGGGGGCGGGTACTTAGTTATTTTGTTTTTTTTTCTTTAAGAGACTATATTTTACGATTGATCAGAAGTACCATGCTTGTTGCGGTTTGTATGTGTGTTGCAGCAATCTATGTGATTTACTTGTATTATTATATTTTTTTTGAACCACGTTCAACCTTTGTCTAGGATATGTTGTTGATGCCTTAGACTCTTCCCTTTACAGTTTATCATGTTTCTGACATTGTTTCGGACTGACTAAGTCCTTATAGACCCGAAAACAGACTTGAGACTGGTAATATGAGCCTTAGTTTAGGTATTTGCGCAACTTATTAGACCTTCTATTCCAACTCCCCATATATGTGTCTTTGGTGCGTTAACAAAGGTTTGTGGTATCGCACGTATTAGAGATTCAGTCATACTAGTCTGGGAATCTTCCTTTGATATTGGAATCCTCTTCGGAGTAGACATGCCCTTTTGTCAATCTTTCTAGCTGGGCTTGGAGTTCATTGGACAGTTTGATTATTTCTGATTCGATGTCGGTGTACTATTGTTCGAGGTCACAGTCCTCAGTTTGAAGCTGACATTCTACCATTTGAGGCCATTATTTCCATCTTTACTATGTTGCTCTATGGTTCAATGTTGTTACTTCTTTGAGATACTATCAACTGTGGTTTGAGGCCCTGTTGACTTTTATTGGACTTGCGAGTAAGTGTTTACTCTTTATAGTGGTAGCTATTTTGTGTACCTATCGAGCTTATGGGGTCCCATTTGGATTATTTATTTAAATATGTGCATGAGTGTATCTTCTGGGATTATGGGGGTCCATTTGGATATTTTATTTAAACATGCGCTCGTGAGTATCTTCTGGGCTTATGGGGGTCTAGTTTGATTTACTTTAGTTGTACTTAAAGTAACTTGTTGCATGCTCCTGTGCCTTCTTTTTATATCCACTTTGACCTCTAATTTTGTCTAGATTCAATCTTTTCTAATTGTTTTTACCTTTCTTGCTCGGCCGGCCTATGATGCCTACTGAGTAGCTTGTTTTAGTACTTATGCTACATTTTACATCTTCTCGTGATGCATGTCCTAGTACTAGGTACAAGTGGTTATCATTCGTGTCGTCTTTTGCAGTTTGTGGAATTCGGAGACGAGGGTAAGTACTTGGCGTCTTGGATCAGCCTGTCTCCTTCTGTATATATATGTTAGCTTATTTTTTGTGTTTGAAACGACGCATTGTTTTCCACTTTTGTGACTTGTATTTATCTTCTTACACATTTTTCATATTCGTGACTTCCAAAACCTAGGAGGGTATCTATTGTACTTAGTTTTTTGTTTGCTTTTCGTTTCTTTCTTTCCTTATTGGTAGTATTATTTATGTTAAGTTCTACTCTTGCACTCACTACTTGACGTTCTGTGTATGGGTTGGCTTACCTACTCGTGGGTTATGGTAGATGTCATCATGCCTCGAGAATCTTTGTTGTGACACTTAGTTCACTCATATAGGCTGGCGAATTTATCGTTGGGTAGTTCATAAGACTTTTTGTTCGGGTGCCACATTTGTGGCCCATACTTTGTCTTATCTAAAGGTGACTTCATAGAAGAAAAAAGAGATAAATGAGTTTGCCGACGGTAATGGAGCTTTTAGAAAGTTCACCTAATTTGACGATATCAAGATTTGAGGCTATGAATTTTTTGAAGATATGAAGATTTAAAGATATGATTTTTTTAAGATTGTATTAAATTAGAATGTTGTCTACAATATATATTAAAAATGTATTGTGCCTAGATTATATTGTATTATAAGTGTATTATGAATTATTTTGGTTGGGATCATTAGAAAGAAAGTGAAGTCCGCAATATGTATTATAAATATATTATTAATGAATAAAACATGTATTATACGTGTTTTATAAATTGAAGTAAAACGACACAATCATATTAGTCATGTTTTTTTTGCACATAACTAATAAACTACAAAATGAATTAAACTTGAATTAGAAATGTATTACACATACTAAATCTAATTTAGTAGAGAATTAAATATGAATGCAAAATGTAGCAAACGAAAGAGCAGTCAATGATTCGTAGACTGAATAAAACTTGTATTAATAATTAATTCAACGAGTAATTTAATCGTAACAAATGAAGAGACATAATAAGCTGCAAAATGATTAAACTAGAATTAAAAATGTATTACACACATATTAAAGTTGAATTAGAAGAGAATTAAACATGAATGCAAAATGTAGCAAATGAAAGAGCAATCTGTGATTGTAAACTGAATAAAACTTGTATCAATAATGAATTAAACAAGTAATACAGTCATAACAAATCAACCAATAAATTGCAAAATGAATTAAACATGTATCAAAAGTGTATTACACAAATATTAAAGTTAATTAGAAGAGCGAATTAAGAATGAATAGAAAACCTAGCTAATGAAAGACCGGACAGTGATCTATAGAGTAAATTAAACTTGCATCAATAATGAATTAATCAAGTAATCAAATATCAAAAAATAAACCAATAAACTACAAAATTAATTAATTTAGCGTTAAAAGTGTATTACACAATATTAAGTAGAATTAGAAGAGAGAATTAAGATTGAATGAAAAACATAACTAACGAAAGACAAGACAATAATCTATAGACTGAATTAAATTTGTCTTATTATTGAATAAAACATGTATTATATGTGTCTTATAAATTATTTTGGTTTGTTTAACTAAGAGCATGAGTGATGTTTGGAATATGTATTAAAAATGTAATGTACATGTATTATAAATGTCTTATATTTGTATTACCTAAATCATTTGGTTGGTATAAGTATGAAGAGAGTGAAGTTTGAAATATGTATTATAAATGTATTGTTCATGAATAAACTTATATTATATTTATCTTATAAATTATTTTGATTTGTATCACTAAGAAAATGAGTGACGGTTGCAATATGCATTAAAATTGAATTGTGCAATGTATTACTAGTGAGGTGTGTAATTTTTATTATAAATGTATTATTAATGAAAAAAACATGTATTATATGTGTCTTATAAATCATTTTGATTTTCATCACTAAGAAAAAGAGTGATGTGTGCAATATGTATTACAAATGTATTGTACCTATCACTACAAAAAAAACTGTGTTTACCGACAGGCAAAATCCGTCACTATCCATTGAAAATCCGTCACAAAACATGATTAGTGACGGATTAGCAACGGATTATCGACTGTTGCTATTACGCTTGTTAATAAGCTCTTAGTGACGAAAATATGAGTTCCGTCACTAGTTTAGCGACGTCATAGTGACGAAATATTTCTGTCGCCACTAATTAGCAACGGACATAGTCGTCATTATATTTATACAATTTTGTTGCTAATTTCATAATTCTAGAACAAAAAAATGAGTTCCGTCACAAGTTTAGCGACATAATAGTGACGAAATATTTTCGTCGCCATTGTTAGTGACGTACATAGTCGTCACTATATTTATATAGTTTTGTTGCTAATTTCATAATTCATTTCGTCATTTTGGATAAATTTGCAACAAAATTTCCGTTGCAACATATTCTGTCTCAACATATTAGGCCTTCAATAATCTGTCGCTAATCCGTCGCCAACATTCTTTACATAAGAACAACCAAATAGTCGCTAAATTTGTTCCTACGTACATTTGGTTAAAATATCTAAAGAAAACTATCAAGTACTCTTAAATGAACCTACATTCATCAAAATGTTACTACACAATTCGTAGTTTCCAAAAAACATGACAATATCAAAAATTAAAGTTGCGGGAGACTAAGGGATACGATCGTCACTTGAAATTGAGGGATCAACCTCATCCACATTAGTAGTAGGAGACACTATGGGTGTCACAAGCGATGGGTTGCCAGAGGGATCAGCAATCGCTGCTTGCACCTACTCAACAATAATAGGAATAAGATGACGAGTAAGTGTAGGCATCATTTGCTTTACAAACTCATCCATTTTTGTTGTCGATGTTGATTGAGAAAATGGAGGTGGTAATGATGATGAGCCACAACGATTCTGCCCATAGTAATTTTGTGCTTCAAATCCAAAACCGTATATTCTCTTTTGATTTCTCCTCACGCATCTTGGTAATATACTTTACATTGATCAATATCAGTTTGAGACAATTTTTTCCCGTAATATTTCTTCATATTTTTCCTATAATAAGTAGAGGAAATGAGAAAGCATTAAAGATAGGGAACAAAACAAATTTTGAAGGAAAATGCAAAAAGATGCATAAGCTTTTAAGCTTAATGCAGTGTACATTTTTTAACCATAGGATAAAAAACAAGACAAGAGGTCTCAAGACCACCCAAAAGACACACACAAAACAGGACAAGAGGGCTCAAGACCCCCCAAAACACACACACAAAAGAACTTTACATATGATAAAAAAAAAATCAAGGAATCAAGTTACGAGGAACTACTCTGATGATGCACAATCCTCAAATTTCTCATTTGGGATTCAGGACAACCCAATGGTGTCTACTCCAACTCCCATTCAAATTGAACTGTGAAATGAACCTGCAAGCACTCACGCTATGGTTGAAAGAACCCAGCCTACTCAACATGATAATCCGAAGCTGCAAAAAGGTAAAATCGAAGAACAACAAATTCAAGACATTAAGAAGATATCAGGTAAGCCCCTTCCTAACAATAACTGTGATGATGCTTACACTAACAGTGAAGTTCATTTACACAATGGTGTAAATGAACCAATTAGCAAGAATATTACTCCTTTGCAACATGCACATAAACATGCCCATGGAGAGATTGTGATTTTACCTGGTAACATAAAATTCTCAGTTGACAAATACTAGAACCCAGCATCAAATGGACAAGAACAGCCCAGGGAAATCAAAATCACCAACAACCTCCTCAAACTAATACCAAGAAGGACTTTTTGTTTTTAGATTAAGATTGGTGTTATGAATTAAATGGTGCATGCAACTTATGCAACTTACAGAAATGCCAATTCACATAGGATGAGAGCCCAGGAAAAATCCATATTTATACATTCATTGATTGTAATTTGAAAAAGAGGACAGGGTCGAGAGCTACAGAAGAAAAGAAAAGAAAAGAGACGTTTGAAACCTGATTGACCAAGGTACGAAACCATCACTTTCACTGCAAGCTTTAACTTGATGATAATTACTTTTTCTTCTTACTACCACCAGCCTTTGATTTCTTGTTAGCAGCTCCTTTCTCAGTGGTGTGAGTTGTTTCCTATCTTTTAAGTGGAGCGGATGTGCTAACTGGAGCAACTCCTTTCTACTGCCTTTGTAATTCTATCAATGTTGAATCCATTTTCCTTTAACAGAAAGTTAACTAAATCCCTGAACCAGCTCCCTATACGATTATTCAATCATATATTGCTCGTCTAAGGCACAATAAGTCCAAACATGATATTCCTATTGAGTTTACTAGCACTGTTAACACCACTAAATAGGGGCTGCCAGTAGTGGTATTTTAGAAAGATGATTATATGGTCAAGATGGCAGCCAAATGTAAGTTCACTCTTGTTGGATAATGACTTACACCTGAATTACACTAAAATTGCACAAAAAAAAACCTCAAACAACACCTAAATTACCCTGAAGCAGCATCAGATTCACTCTAAAACAGGACTGAAATTGCACCAAAAGCAATTGCACTAGAGTCACACTAAAACAACACTAGAATTGCACTAAAACAGCACTAAAATTGCAGCGGAAAAGCATTAAAACAACACATGCATTATATCAAAAAAGCAGCAACAAATACGCTCTAAAACATGACTAGAATTGCACATAAAACAACTGCACTAGAGTCACACTAAAATAGCAGTAGGATCGCACTAAAAACACTAAAATTGCAACGGAAAAGCATTAAAACAACACCTGCATTATATCAAAAAAGCAGCAACAAATACGCTCTAAAACACAACTAGAATTGCACAAAAAACAACTACACTAGAGTCACTCTAAAACAGAAGTAGGATTGCGCTAAAACAACACTAAAATTGCAGCTAACAAGCATCAAAACAACACCTGGATTATACAAAAACAACAGCAACTAATATGATTTTGAACCTATGAGACCTGACATTTACATTTTTAGATAGGCTTTAAAGTTTGACTTACATGGACAATTCGAGAACGTTCACCAACAAATGATTTTCCATCATGACCATGTGTGTGAACGTGCAAATGTAACTCATTTGGTGTTGGATCTCTACATTTTTCAATAGCCTATAAAAAAGAAATCACTTAATTATTAGATATAATCATATTAAGTGCATATTATGTGTTCAGATACAAACATTTACCAGACAAGAAGATGTTAGTTAAAGAGTTCGTAAAATATATACTCACAGGTTTCTTGTGATATTCTCCAATTGAGATAGAGCCGCCCATGTGAGTCCCAACAGCAACTTCACGGCCATCACGATGATTCTTTGCATTTATTTCTGCCTTCTTAATACACTCATCACTTCCCCAAATTTGCATCCATCTTTCCCACACATGTTCAGGTGCAAAACCTGGCCTAACTCTTCCCCCTTTTATTTTGAAAGTAATACATTAACGTCCTGTCTATAAATGTGAATACACTAACTAAACTCACTAATGATGAAAAGCTATACCTTGAATTCTCCCAAAATAAGCAGTTCTTACGTTATTTGAGACACCTTTCTAATTGATTCCATTAGGATCAACTTCACTTTTGAAAGACTTGGATATGAAATTAGAGCATGGTTTAGATGGTTCCAACCCGTGTAAAGTCGAAGAGGTCATTTGGAGGGTTATTATAAATAAAAAATAATATTAGTATTTGACATTATATTTATCAGTGCTAACAGAATGAATAATCATATTACTGATAAGCTAGCAGTAAAATAGGCAAAAAAATAAGCTAGCAGTTATAAACTGATTTTCATATCGCACATGATCTGGAAATTTTTTACTTGGAATTCTGCCCAGCAGTTTTGCAAATTTTTGACTTGAAAAATCTGCAAATTTGACCGATGCATCACCTGAGAATCTTGCGCAGCAGTTCTAATGTTCAGAAGATTAATAAGCTAGGCACCTAGCAGATGCATCATCTGACTAAGAATAAAATTTTAAGGGTGCATACATGGATGTACTAAGAGCAGATGGTATTACAATGAATAAGTAACAACAACTAGCCTGCAACTTGAAGTGTATATAGAGAGTATTCTAGGTGGCAAGACAGTCAATGACAAAGGCTACATGCTACAATCCTGAATATTCAATGAAATTCACACCAATCTCTTTCATAGTTTCTTACTATCGTAAAGAAAGATCAGTTCATTCTAACAGAAGCAACACATAATAAACATCTGTTGTTCATATAGATTGAGTTCATAAACATTCCAACAGAAGCAACACAAAATAATTCTCAGCACGTCACTACGACTCTTGACAAAAATCCTAAATGTACACCTATAGATTGAGTTTAAAATTTTCATTTACAGTAAGTAAACTGAAGCTGCTGCACATGTCGTCTGTAGTGTGCATTTTGAGCTTCCAACTTGGAAGCTTAACCAATTCCTTTAAAAGTAGTATGGTCCAAGCATGTAAAGCCAAATAGAATACAAATACACTTTAAAAATAGGTACAAATACACTTCAAAAATAGGCAGCCACAACTTAAGGGTGGAGAAATGACATGATATTAGAAACAATATTTCTTTGTTAGAAAATTAGGGAAGAAGCCTAAGTAGAAAGACAAGGGTAAGTAGAAACAAGTTACAAGAATAAAAGCAAAAGAATGGACTAACCCTGCATGAGTTATAAAGACAAGGGTCCGTGTATGGCTATTACCTGTTGGGCTATCCTGAGGAGACAGACCCTGACCTATTACATTACTCTAATTTGGTGTAGCAGTAACAATGTTGGTATGATCTATTGGGTTACTGTGAGAAGACGTACCCTGACCTATTACGTTACTCTGATTTGGTGTAGCAGCAGCTGTGTTGGTATGATTTGATGGGTTGTTCTGAGTAGACAGACCCTGACCTATTAGGTTATTCTGATTTTGTGTAGCTGGAGGTGCCTCAGAGATGGTTGGACTGATACTTTGAGTTGACGTTACAATGGTTGGGGTACCACCTTGTTGAGGAGAAACTATAGTGGGCATGGGAATAGTTGGCATGCTTACACGAATAGCAGGATTACTCCTACCTGAGGATTTTCCACGACCTCTGCCTCGAGCCATATCTGTAAACAAATATAAAATATATATTGTTGCTAGATCATGATTGTTAAAAAATAGAATAAAACATCATCCATAATAATGAGAACTATTACAGTAACAGAAAGTAGAGTGAAACACTTATCACAATCAGCAAATAAGTATAAGTAATTCTAATAAGGAATCCTCTATATTAACTATAAGTAATTCTAATAAATGCATAGTTAACTAGTATGTATAACAATTATTAAAGCTGCAATTAGTAGATTTAATTAAGAGTTAGAATAAGAAATAGAATACACATAGTTAAAAGAAGAAACTAAAGAACATTATCCTAAATTAAAAATCATTAACAAAGAAAATACATTGAAGATACAATAGTAGATTATCAAGCACTATTCACTATTTATGTCTTCTTCAAACTCTTCCTCTTCCTCATTTTCAGGACATTCAATCTTACTTCAAGCTAGACGAAATGGAAAGAGTTCATAGTTAAAATATCATATTTTCATAACACCCAAACGACTAAAATCTCTATTTTTAGTGGTCGACTGAAATGATTCCTAGTTAGGGATCATATTATGCAACTGGAAAACAATGGTATGTCGAGTTGAAACTGGAAAACAATGGTATATCGAGTTAATATGATATCCTAATGCAGGAATCTGACCGAAATTTCTAGTGGGGGTTCCTATTTTTCAGAGAGAAAGAGTTGAAAGTCATCAAAATCGAAGCTGGCCTAGATGTGGAAATACTGCAAATTGGAGCTAGGGTTTTGATTTTATAACTGGTTCTTGATAAACCAAGCTTGGGAAATTGATTCCCTTGATATCTGAACCAACAAATCCATTTGGGAAAACTGAAGCTTTGAAATCGAAAATGGAGTTTGAGCGCTTACCTTTCTAGATGGAGACTTGCTTCAGAGCGTCGAGATGGAGACTTGTTTCAGAGCTTAGAGTGTTACCAGCTTCGAGATGGAGTTTGAAATTGAAATGGAGTTTCAGAGATGGAGGGCTTGGAGTTTCAGAGCTTCATCTCTGAAATGTGTAAGTGTGAGTGTGAATATTTTGTGCCCTAAGAATATATCACTTTAAAAAATATTCCAACGAAATTATTGACGGATTATGACATCCGTCACTTTCAAATAAATATATATATTTAGAAAATATTACATTGACGGATAATTTTGTCACTATATAATATAAATTTTATAAAAATATATATAAAAGTTTAGCGACCTTTTTTTCGTCACTAATTCCGTCGCAAAATATGAATTTAATTTGTCACCCTTATTTTGTTACTAAATCCGTAGGGAAAATTAGGGGCCAAATTTTTGCGCTAATATTTAGCGACGAATTAAATATTTCATTGGAAATCCGTCGCTATATTATAAATCAAAAAAATCAATTGTTAATCTTGCAACAAAATGGTAATTTCGTCGCAAATCCGTCGTTATATAGTGACGAAATATAGTTCGTTGCAAATATCCGTCGCAAACGCTGTTTTTTTAGTAGTGTATATTATAAATGTAATATAAGTGTGTTACCTAAATTATTTTTGTTGATATAACTAAAAGGGGAGTAAAGTTTTAAATATGTATTATAAATGTATTGTTCATGAATTTGATACAATTTCAAAGAAATTATGAAAAATATCTAAAACATCTTAAATACAGCAGCAATACAGCTCCATATATCTCATATTTTTTCGAGCTTCACTGTAATATTTCCCCTAAAATCCATTCTAATATTAACCAAACCCTCTTAAAATGGAGATATAAACTCTGAACGATATTTATAATTATTTGTAGAAACAACCTATCGAAACTAACTACAAATTCGTAAAACTCAAATAATGAATTCTAAATTTGATGCTTAATGATGACCATCAATGGTGAACTCTTGCAACTGTTATTTTAGATATTTGAAATTTCTAGTTGAGCATATGATTTTGTATAAAATTTTCATCTATCTGTTCCTCTTCTTGTCGTGTTTTTTGGGTGAAAATCGTGATATATAGGCAAAAACTAAATTGCGAATAGTTCTTTAGATGAAAATTTCGAAGAAGAATAAGAAAATAAGAATAAAAATAAGAAGGGGAAGAGGAGGAAGAGAAAAAATGACAGAGAAAGAGGAAAGAGCTGAAGATAGATGGGTCTTTCACTGTATAATTATTTTAATTCCAAAAAATGCTATATTTAGGTAGCAAAATTTTATTTCATAGATGGTAAATATTTTCTTAATATAGCATATTTATATTATTTACAACTTTTTAGCCCATAAAACAATCAGCCAATTTAAATTTCTAAAAGAATATAAATACCTGAAGCATCCTTTATTGTCCTAAATCAAACAGGGTTTCAATTCCCTGTAAATTGGTATCTCTCTTTCTTCTGTTATTTCCTTCCATATTTTCGTAAAAAGGTAACGAGCTTTACAACCTATGGATAGAGATTTTGTCCCATTTTCGTGAGAAGGCCATCTCAAACACGTGAAGACTACACCTTACAAGTCTGCCCAAAAGTTCCCCTGGTTAAGTGCCCCAATTGTCTGCAACTTATGGAGTGTTGTAATTGCGATTTTCTGGTCATTTTAAGTCAGATTTGGGTGATTCAAAGTTCCACGCATCCGTGATCGTTGAGGCTTCATGGTAGAGTGATCGAGAACTATTGAAGGACCTTTGTTTGAGGTGATTTTTTTTTTGGAGCTTCTGCCCTTCCTCTTGTTGATGTTTAAATTTTTAAATTGTTATTCCGCTATTTCAGGCAACAAATTTTGTTTAATTTTGGAACACAAGTGCGAGGCGTAGTTTAGGACCTCTTGATGGAGTCAATTCCTGAAAATACAGTGCGAGTCACATAGTTCCTGTTTGACTGTAAAATTGGCCCATTACTGTTTTATGTGTTTATAGTGTCTTAATGACCGTACTTACAGTGATCCTATTTTTTGATAGTGTGGTTGTGTTAGTAGGATGTCCAGAAATAAAAAACCTCGGGCCTTTTGATTTGTTGCGCACACATTTAGCCTGGAGGTACGGTACAACTTATTTCCCTTCTTAGATTGAGCATGAATGTGTAAATTAATGATCATTAGTGTAAATTGGGGGAGGGTACCTAGCTATTTTGTTTTATTCTTTTAGAGACCATATTTTACGATTGATCGGTAGTACCATGCTAGTTGGTGTTTGTATGTGTGTTGAAGGATGCTATGTGATTTACTTGTATCATTATAGGTTTTCTTGAACACGTTTAGCCTTAGTCTAGGATATGCTACTGATGCCGTAGACTCGTCCCCCGTAAAGTTTATCATGTTTTCGACATTGTTTAGGACTGACTAAGTCCTTGTAGATAGGAAAACAAACTTGAGTATGGTAATATGAGCCTTAGTTTAGGTGTTTGCGCAGCTTATTAGACCTTATATTCCTACACCCCATATATGTTTCTGTTGTGCGTTAACAGAGGTTTGTGTTATCGCACGTATTAGAGATTCAGTCGTACTAGTTTGGGAGACTTCTTTTGATACCTCTGGGTGGATGGCATTCCATGATGTCTTAGTGTTGATATTGGAATCCTCTTCGGAGTCGACTGGCCCTTTCATCAACTTTCTAGCTAGGCTTTGAGTTCATAGGACACTTTGATTATTTCCAATTCGAGGCCGGTGTACTATGGTTCGAGGTCACAGTCCTCAGTTTGAAGCTGACGTTCTACGGTTTGAGGCCATTTTTTTCCAGCTTTAGATTGTTGCTCTATGATTCAAGGCCGTTACTTCTTTGAGACACTATCACATGTGGGTTTGAGGCCCATTTTACTCTTATTGGACTTGGGAGTAAGTGTTTACTCTTTATAGTGGTAGCTATTTTGTGTAACTATCGGGATTATGGGGGTCCCTTTGGATTATTTTATTTAAACATGAGCATGAGTGTATCTTTTGGGCTTATGGGGGTCCATTTGGATTATTTTATTTAAACATGCGCACAAGTGTATCTTCTTGGCTTATGGGGGTCTAGTTTGATTTAGTTAGTTGTACTTAAATATAATTTTTGCATGCTCGTGTGCCTTCTTTTTATATCCGTTTTGACCTCTATTTGTGTCTAGATTTAATCTTTTTAGATTACTTTTATCTTTCTTGCTCGGTCGACCTATGATGCCTACTGAGTACCTTGTTTTAGTAATTATGCTACATTCTACAACTTCTCGTGATGCATGTCCTAGTACTAGCTATCAGTAGTTCTCATTCGTGTTGTCTTTTGCAGTTTGTGGATATCGGAGACGAGGGTGAGTACTTGGCGTCTTGAATCAGCCTGTCTCCTTCTGTATATATATGTTAGATTATTTTTTGTATTTGAAATGGCACATTGTTTTCCACTTTTGTGACTTGTATTTATCTTCTCAGACATTTTTCATATTCGTGACCTCCAGGTCCTAGGAGGGTATCTGTTGTATTTAGTTTTTTGTTTACTTTTTGTGTCTGTCTTTTCTTATCGTTAGTATTATTTATGTTAAGTCCTACCCTTGTACTCATTACTTGTCATTCTCGGTATGGTTGGGTTACCTACTCGTGGGTTATGGTAGATGTCATCATGACTCGGGAAGCTGGGTTGTGACACTTAGTTCACTCATATAGGCTAGCGAAGTTATTGTTGGGTAGTTATGAAGCCTTTTTGTTCGGGTGCCATCTTTGTGGCCCATACTTTCTCTCATCTAAAGGTGAATTCATAGGAGAAAAAGAGATAAATGAGTTTGCCGACGAAAATGGAGCTTTTAGAAAGTTCACCTGATTTGAGGATATCATGATTTGAGGCTATGAATTTTTTGAAGATATGAAGATTTAAAGATATAGATTTTTGAAGATATGTTTTTTTGAAGATTGTATTAAATTTGAATAATGTCTACAATACGTGTTAAAAATGTATTGTGCCTAGATTATATTGTATTATAAGTGTATTATAAAGGTTGGGATCACTAAAAATATAGTGAAGTCTGCAATATGTATTGTAAATATATTATTAATGAATAAAACATGTATTATACATGTCTTATAAATTGAAGTAAAACAACACAATCATGTTAGTCATGTTTTTTTGCACATAACTAATAAACTACAGAATGAAATAAACTTGAATTAGAAATGTATTATACATACTAAAACTAAATTAGGAGAGAATTAAATATGAATGCAAAATGTAACAAACGAAAGAGCAGTCAATGGTTCGTAGACTGAATAAAACTTGTATCAATAATTAATTCAACAAGTAATTTAATCGTAACAAATGAAGAGACATAATAAGTTGCAAAATGATTAAACTAGAATTAAAAATGTATTACACATATTAAAGTTGAATTAGAAGAGAATTAAATATGAATGCAAAATGTAGAAAATGAAAGAGCATTCTGTGATTTGTAAACTGAATAAAACTTGTATCAATAATAAATTAAACAACTAACACAATCGTAACAAATAAACCAATAAATTGCAAAATGAATTAAACGTGTATCAAAAGTGTATTACACAAATATTAGATTTAATTAGAAGAGAGAATTAAGCATGAACAGAAAATGTAGCTAAGGAAAGACTGGACAGTGATCTATAAAGTAAATTAAACTTGAATCAATAATGAATTAATTAAGTAATCCGATATCAACAAATAAAAGAATAAACTGCAAAGTGAATTAATTTAGCATTAAAAGTGTATTACACAATATTAAAGTAGAATTAGAAGAGAGAATTAAGAATGAATGAAAAACATAATTAACGAAAGACAAGGTAATGATCTATTGACTGAATTAAACTTGTCTTATCATTAATAAAACATGTATTATATGTGTCTTGTAAATTATTTTGGTTTGTTTAACTAAGAGCATGAGTGATGTTTGGAATATGTATTAAAAATGTAGTGTACATGTATTATAAATGTCTATATTTGTATTACCTAAATCATATGGTTGGTATCAGTAAGAAGAGAGTGAAGTTTGCAATATGTATTATAAATGTTTTGTTCATGAATAAACTTATATTATATGTATCTTACAAATTATTTTGATTTTTATCACTAAGATTGAGTGACTGTTGCATTAAAATTGTATTGTGCATGTTTTATGAATGTATTACTAGTGAGGTGTGTAATATTAATTATAAATGTATTATTAATGAATAAAGCATATATTATATGTGTCTTATAAATCATTTTGATTTTCATCACTAAGAAAAAGAGCGATGTGTGCGATATGTACTACAAATGTTTTGTACCTATATTATAAATGCGTTACAAGTGTGTTACCAAAATTATTTTGGTTGATATAACTAAAAGGGGAGTAAAGTTTTAAATTTGTATTATATATGTATTGTTCATGAATTTGATACAATTTCAAAGAAATTATAAAACATATCTAATACAACTATAATACAATTGCGATATAGCCCCGTAATCTCATCTTTTTTCGAGCTTCAATCTAATATTTCCCCTAAAATCCATTCTAAGATTAACCAAAACCTCTTTAAATTGAGATATAAACTCTGAACGATATTTATAATTATTTGTAGAAACAACCCATCAAAATTAACCACAAATTCATAAAACTCAAATAATGAATTATAAATTTGAAGTTTTATAATGACCATCAATGTCGAATTCTTACAGCTCTTATTTTAGAGATTTGAAATTTCTAGTTGAGCATATGATTTTGTATAAAATTTCAGCCTTTCTGTTCCTCTTCTTGTCATGTTTTTGGGTGACTTTAAATGAAAACCTCAAAGAAGAATAAGAAAAGAAGAATAAAAAAAGAAGAGGAAGAGGAGGAAGAGAAAAAATGGCAGAGAAAGAGGGAAGAGCTGAAGATAGATGAGCCTTTCACTTTATAATTATTTTAATTCCAAAAAATGTTATATTTAGTTACCAAAATTTTATTACCATAGATGATAAATATTTTATTAATATAGAATATTTATATTATTTACACCCTTTTTAGTCCATAAAACAATTAGCCAATTTAAATTTCTAAAAATATATAAATACCTAAAGCATCCTTTATTGTCCTAAGTCAAATAGGATTTCATAAATTGGTGGCTCTCTTTCTTCTCTTATTTTATTCCATATTTTGAGAAAAAGGTAATGAGCTTTACAATCTATGGATAGATATTTTGTCCCATTTTCGTGTGAACGCCTTCTCAAACACGTCAAGCCTACAACTTACAAGTTTGCCCAAAAGCTTCCCCCAATGTTCAAGTTTTTCAGATTTCTTTGATCAATTTCAAAAAAATCCAAAATTTAATCCTGCCCATTTTGCCTTGCGTTAAGAGTTCATTCGGAAAAGGTTTTTAGCCGCCTCTTTCACTCATAAGCTTCATAACAATTTGTATGTTTCTTTTAGCTTTGTCCTTCTCTATTGGCACTAGGTTTAACTTGCTCGATCGAGTTAGTCTTGCTTTCGTTCGCCAAAAGAATGTAAATCCGAGGTAGAGATCCCCAGTTTGCTGCCCTGAAATAGGTGAGTGACCTTCATCCCTTAATTTTTTATTCCACGAGACATAAACGAACTTGGATTGTTGATTTGTTGTTAGTTTCAATTTAGTTGATTTCGTATTTTTGGCATAGTCAATCATTGATTAAAATCTTTATCCTATGTTCACTGCTTTGTTGAAATCACATATAAAGTCATTTTCTTGCCATTGCCTTATTTGTGAAATCATGTTTTTATAGACTTATTTTGATAGTCATTGAACTCCTTAGAAATTATCTCTTTACTTAAAGTTTTATATACGATTAAATGATAATCAATATATTTAAGTGTCGTCATGTATATCTTATTTATGCTTTGTCGAAACTTTCCCGGTACATCTTTAAATTATATGTCATGAAATATATTTTTCAACTTCTAACTTGTAATGGTTCGAATATTTCAAGGGAAGTAACATGAATTTGATGCTAAAAGGTCTTGTTTTAAATTTCTTGATGTACCATAATTTCTAACTAGGTTCGTTTTTATGCGTAAGAATTATTTTATATGAGCAATAGTAACAATTTTGAAAAGAAAGAGCATGTTAAATTTGAATAATCATTTATAAGGCATGCCTTTAGGATTTTTTTTATAGGTAGCCTTTTTAGCAATATTTTTCATTTAAGTAAAGTAGCATGTTGTTTGTTTGGTGTGCAATTCTACCAAGTAGTGTGAGCAGATCTTTATAGCTATGCTTATATGCTGAACAAGAATCAATCATGTACTTTCTCTATTTACAAATGACCTTTGATTTAACTATTTCAACTTTCGTGAATTATTAGTTAAGAATCATCTTCCCTAATCTTTATTTTCCTCTTTTATTTACATGTACACCTTGGGAGAAAATTGGATTCTTCGTAAAAGACTCTCACTATTGCGAGAAGTCTCCCTTTGAGATTCCATTGTATCTCTCATCCGAGCAATAAGGAATTAATATTCTATATTCTTAAGTCATACCTAATAGTAAGGAAAGCAACCGACATGCTTCAGGTTCTTATGACATCCTCTTTCCTTTTCTTCCTTATTCCTTATATCTAACCTTTTGTGATCTCGACTTATTGTTGTGCTTAAATTCTATTTCATGTTTTAGATTATATATTGAGACTTACGGTTAACATAGGAATATTCGTAGAAAATTCTAGTTAAACTACATGATATCTTTTCCAACTAACTACTTAAGTTGGTCATAAAAGTCTAATTTGTCAAATATTTCCTTAACCATAAGAAAAGATTTTTCTAATGGCCTATTATTTACTCTTATATTTAAACAAACATATTTTTAAACAAGGTAAATTTATTTTTATAGAAGCACTTGATTAGAAAGTGATAATCTATCTCATTTAAGTATTTGAACATCAAATACTTTAATTGCAATAAAAAAAATATTGGTCCATATTTGGCTTTAAAAAAATAGCCTTGAGTTAATCTTGATTCAATGCTAAAAAGGACTTGTCAAGTTACAACATCATTTTTTATAAACTCAAACAAAAAAATAGTTTCTTACAATTAAATGTTCAAATTGTTACTTCCACTAATTTCAATTATAGGTAATTTTGTATATACAACTTATATACGTAGTTAAATTTGAAACTTCACTAATTTTGTTATATGCAACTTCTCTAAAACTACTTATAATATGTCTTTTAAGTTGCATTTATTCTTACGTCATATTTTTAATCAAGTTAATTTTTTGTTAACCTAAGCTTGGTTGGTATTTGTTTTTTAACGAATCTTAAAAGATGCCCTAGACCTTTCCTTTAGGATAACTAGAACCCTTACCGAGAATAACATAAGTTGAGTAGATCATTAATTGAAGGTAATTTTTGCATTACTTAGTAAAATATATACGTGTCCTAATTTACCTCTAAACAATAATTAGATGACGATTCCTTAAGTTAATTATTGATGAATATACTAATATGTTGTAAACTATTTGACACGACTTGAAATGGGGTATAACACTCTGAATGTAGAAGGCCACACCACCTTTGATCCAGAAGCTATCAATGGAGTTGTCCAAAATTTCAATCAAAGCTTATTTAGGAAACAGAGTAATGGAGACCTGGCTTCAGTATCCAAGACACAACTGTGATCTTCCAACAACACCATATATCGCTATAAAGAAATTTTGAAGAAGGAGAAATATAGGAATCAATCAAATCCTTTGCAAGTTACATGGCCCCTGGACCTGAAGATTTTCCAATTCTCTTTTACCCGACCTTCTAGGATATCATTAAGGGAGAGATTATGGTGACTACACATTCCTTTCATCAACATCAGGTTTTTGTGGGAAGCTTAAACTCCAATTATGTGGCACTCATTCCTAAAAATGAGGATGCAACTCAACTTAGAGACTTCAGGCCTATCAGGCTGATATATGATGTACAAAATTATGGCCAAAACTCTGGTAGAAAGAATGAAGAAGGTGATAAATAACATGATAAATAGGCACCAAATGAAATTCATCAAGGGAAGACAAATAATGGATGCAACCCTTATAGCAAGTGGATGTGTTGACACAAGAATCAGAGGTGAGGTGGCTGGACTAATGTGCAAGTTAGACTTTGAAAAAGCCATCGACCATGTCAATTGGGAGTATCTTCTTAGTATCCTTATTTAAATGGGATTTGGGGTTAAATGGATAAAGTGGATAAGTTTTTGTATTAAAACTGTCAGGTTTTTCATTCTTGTTAATGGAGAACCCGATGGGTTTTTCCCTTGAAAGGGGTCTCATACAAGAAGATCCCCTTTCTTCTTTATCATTGCCATGGAAGGTGTAAGAAGTATGATAAGAATTGCATTACAGAATAGCTGGTTAAGGGGTTTCAATATCAACAATGGAGGATTGGAGATATGCCACCTACTTTATGAAAATGACACCCTGATCTTTCGAAAGACTAAAAAAGATCAGGTCTTAACTATCAGGGTAATACTGGTAGTACTTGAAGCTATCTCTGATCTGAAGGTAAATTGGATGAAAATCAACATGTTTCTTATCAAAGAGGTAGCCCACATTTGGCCCATCGCTGACCTCCTTTTGTATGGAATAGACAACCACCTTGTTTCCTATCTAGGCATGCCCTTATGTAACAAACACAAAGAGCCGGAGATGGCGGCCTAGGCATCTGATACCTAAAGCTTTAATGAGAAGGAAACAACTCACTGGAAGGAGGTCATCTCTCATAAGTATGGCGAAGAGAGCCCTTGGATCTCTAATGAGGTGAACAATACCTATAGGGTTGGTGTCAGGAGATCAATCATGTCCTTAGAGAAAAAGCTACACATCAACACTAGGATTAGAGTAGGGAATGAGCTCAGAACCTCATTGGGAGATATCTTGATAGGCCTTTCATCTCTTGAAGATGCCTTTATTGATCTAGCTTCTTTAAGCAACAACACTACATCCAGTGATGGAACATAATTTTTAGAAGTCAACTCAATGATAGGGAAGTGTAAAGGGTAGTAAATTTGCTGAAAATTTTCAATGGGATAGTCACTGATTTTGATTCCCTGAAATGGAAGTACTCGGAGGATAACATCTTATTAGTAAAGAGATGTTACTAGAAGGAGAACAACTCAACATTGGGAGAAACACCAAAGCTTTGGAAGGACCATTGGAAAAATTAGGCCCTTCACAAAATAAAGTGTTCCACTTGGTTGGTGTCTAAAAAGCATGCCTCACTAAGGAAGTCCTCCAAAAGAAAGGAAGAACTTTAGTGCCTAAATATATTTTGTGCAATGGAACTGGGGAAACTAATAACCACCTATTCTTGCACTGCAAATTTATAGCTCAACTCTGGCAACTATTCTTAACTATTACAAAGATTGTGTGGACAATACCAAAGAAGACAGTTGATCGACTAAGCTGCTGGATCAGAAGGGGGAATCAAGAGCCAGAAGAAGTGGTGAATGATGATACCTTCATGTATTTCATGGACAATATGGAGAGAAACAAATGGAGATGCTTTAAAGATAAATGGAAGTCCATTAATGATGTAAAATGGAACTGCCTAGTCTCCCTATTTTCTGGTGTAAAGAGAATTGTATAGAGGAAGCAGATGACAATGTAGATTTCATCGGAGCATTGTAAATCAAGATTCTATCTTCTATTTTTTGTAAAAAATTTTAGAGGTGGCTAGAATTCTATAATGTTGAGGAATACAACATTACCTTGTTTAAAAAAAAAAATTGTTTGTTTACCATATTTGCTCAGAGAGGGGAGAAGAATACATCACTCATCAGATATGTATATTAGCCTTGTAATCAAAGGTTAAATAGAAAACAACATTTACAATAAATTAACCAAATCATGCTAGCCATAACATGTTGAAAATTATCATGATAACTAGGACGTGTAATAAGACATCCAATCTTCTTCACCCAAATAGACCAATTTTGGAAATGTATATGATACTCCAAAATATCACTAGTCTTAACTTTCAGATTTAGGATAAAAAAAAATTAGTACTTCTAAAAGTTTATAGATTTCCCTTGGGTGTTAACTTCAAAAAGTTGGCAAATCAAAAAACTGAAGTCTCCATAAAATTTATTGCGTCCCAAGTGCAAATAGAACATTGTAAAGCATTTCACCTATCCATTAATAGTTGAGATAATTAATAAGGAATCATAAACACATTTTTTGCATTTTAAAATAGATATTTTCTTGTGACACCCCTCAACCCAACAAAGAAAAACAAAGAGAAAATATAGGTTTTTGCTACGGAAAGCCCATCAGAAACTACTTCATGGCTGGGTAGCCTCTTCTACAAGCATTTTTATTTATCAATTATAGATATCTTCATATGATGATGACAAATACTAATTGAAATTATATGTTTCCCCATGGAGAACCACAAATTCTTCTATCTTTACCACTAAATGTGTGCATTTTTAACTCACTGAAACCTAAATGACTCCATGCTTCTCAAAACATGATTCAACATACAAGTAAAATATTAGGCAACAAATTAGCATCCTTGCCTCTGAAATGGTCAGGCTAACCTTATCCGGTCTTCCCTTAATACCCAAGGCTTCAATTATTTATTTAAATGTAGGGGTATATATGCCATCTATCACTCCTGAAAATTGGAGCAATTGAAACCAATTTCACTAAAATTGATCATCAACACGACTCAATTCCAATAGAAACCAAACCAAAAATGAAAAATAAGGTTCACTGCATTAAAAGTGATCAAAGAAATGAAAAATCAATTCAGTTTATCTGATCTATGATTTTTGGATCGTTTTCTCTTGACTAATTATTGAATTTTTTCAGTTTAAAAAAAATGCATTAATTAGTAAAGAGAAAATGATCCAAGCAAACATATATCAGATGAAATGAGGGAGTTTTTGTGGATGCGACTTGAGTACCAAATCATTTCAGTGAGGTAATCGGAAATGGCTTTTTCCAGAAATGTCCCATGGCACTAGTGGCTTCAACGACAATGATTAGCTTTTTTCCCCTCATGTGCGCTTTAATAAAGATTCGGCAGATTGATTATTTTTCGCCGCCTATGATTCAATTTATAAATACAAGTTCAGGGATAGGGTTGAAATTGAAAATGTATGTGTAGACATCAAAATTTCATTGGCTTTAACATGGTTCTTTATAAGACTAGCCCAATCCATGTTCTTCAAACCTAGAGGTTCGTTAGAGATTGTTAGAGGCTACTCCACCCTGAACCCTCTTTTAATAGGTGTGGGCTATTGTTCAGGGTGGAGTAGCCTTGAAAAACCTCTAACAGACCTCTAGGATTGAAGACCGTGGATTGGGCTAGTCTTGTAGAGGCCCATCTTAAATTTAACAAAATTTTGATGTCTACACATATATTTTTTGTTTAAATCTTATCCCAGAAATTGTATACTATATATTAAATAGAATCATAGGTGGCTAACAACATTAAATCTACAGAATCTTTAGCAAAGCACATATGATGAAAGCATAGCTATTCGTTGTTGCTCAAGGTTCTGGTGCAATGGGACCTTTCTGGAAAACTATCATTTCTGATTCCCTTGAGAAAATGATTCGGTACTTAGTCACATCCACACACACCCCCTCATTTCATCTGATCTATGTTTTCTTGGATTTTCAAAATAGATCATTAATCAGTTAAGAGAAAAGGATCCAAGAAAACATATATCAGATTAAATGATTTGATTTGTCATTTATTATATCGCTATCAATGCATTGAAGATTAGTTCCTTTTTGGTTTTGTGTTCTATCGAAATTGAGTTTTGTTGACAATTAATTTTAGTGAAATCAGTTTTGATTTCTCTCCTTTTCGTGGGAGATTATTAGATGGCATATCTTCACCCTACTTTTAAGTAAATAAATGAAGCCTAAGGTATCAATGCAAGCTCGGATAAGGTTAATATGACCATTTCGGAGGAAAAGATGCTGACTTGTTTCCTAATATTTTACATGCATGTTAGATTAACTTTTGAGAAGCATGGAATTATGTAGATTGTAGTGAGTCAAATTGGACACATGTAGTGGTAAAATGGCAAAGTCTGATCTTCTCCATGAGAAACATATAATTTCAGTTATCATTAGTCATCAACGTATGAAGATATCTATAATTGATGAAATAAAATGTTCTTTTAAAAGAGGCTACCAAACCATTAAGTAGTTTATGATGGCCTTTTTGTAGCAGAAACCTGTACTTTCTCTTTATTTTCCTTTGTTGGGTTGAAGAGTGTCAGAAGAAGATAACTATGTGAAAATGCAAAAACGTGTTTATGATTCTTTCATGATTGTCTCACCTATGCATGTATAGGTGAATTGTTTTATAATTTTCTATTGACATTTGTTGGGATGCAATAATTAATCTATGGAGACTTCCATTTTTTTGACTTGCCAACTTGTTGAATTTAACACACAAGGGAACTGTATAAACTTTGAGAAATATTAATTTCTTATCTTAAATATAAAAGTTAAGATTACAGCTATTTAGGAGTGTCAAATACATTTCCAAAATTTATCTATTTAGATGAAGAAGATTGGATGTCTTAACATGTTCTCTAGTATAGATGAGAAATTTTTACTTGCTCTGGAAAGCATGATTTGGTTAATTTATCATGAAATTTATCATGAGGACTGTTTGCTATTCAATCCTTGATTACTAGGCTGACATTAACTTCTCATGAGATATGTTTTCTTCTCCACTCTCTAAGAAAAAATGGTGAACATATAACTTATTTTTCATCCCTTCCTAAAATTCTTGTAGACCTGAAAATATAATTAGGCATGTTATGTTTTTTTCTATAACAGTTATACTTTAGTAAAACTATCCAATAGCTTCATAACTTTCTTTCCTTGTTTTGAGATGATTTATGTCATGTTTGTTATTTTTTCATTCTTTTTTTTTTGCAATTGTTCTTATAAGGGTTGATCTTAAGTTCTTAAAACTTACATCAGTTTTATCTCATCAGCTACAGAGCAAACAATTATTATCCATTGGGGTTGGTTCTTTCTGTTTCACCATAACGATTTTACCAAGAGGAGTCAACTGATAAACATTCGCTTGATTGACTACTGAATATGCTTCTGATTTTGGGTCATCAAAGCCGTTATTTGCTTTTGTTTTTCAATGAAACCAGTTTCTAGAACATTCTTATTGTTGGAGTATAGGTGTTGAAGACAATTTCATAGGCTTGTCCCCTTTAGAGAATGAGATTTTTCCAAATTACTCTTATGATGATCTTACACAAAATTGACTTTTCTGCTACATCAACAATCATGGTGCTTGTTAAATGTTAAAAGATTTTCTTCTCATAGATCTTTACATTTTAAGAACAAATTCCCCCAGTAATATCATTATTTTAGTTCCTTAATTGCATTCTTCTATAACTTAAGAAAGAAAGTTGGGAGTGTTTTCATCCACCCAACCACTAACCCGAATAAAACCTTCCGTTTCCAAGTGTTAAGTATTTTTTTGTAATATCGAATTAAGTTCTTCAATTAAATTTGTTCGGATTAACTTTCTTCCTTTTCTCTCTCGGTGCACGTTAGTGTGCAGTAACTTGCACCTTGCCAGAAATGGGGAGGGGACGACCATGAAGAGCAACACAAAGACTGCGAGAGGAGGAGATAAACCATGGGTTATCTAGCAGCACAGACAAATAGGAGGGAAACAAATGATGAAGTGCAACTGACTACACCAGATGGACCACCACCAACTCCGATGACTGCTACAAGCAAGGAAAAGGGGAAAACAGTAGTAGATGAACAATGGCCAGAGCTGTCAAAACATAGAGGGACTGTATCTGGAAAACCACAGATCTTATTGGGAAGCAATGGAATAGTAACACAGGGCAAACCAATCAATACGCAGAGGAAGCTAGAAATGAATGGAGAAGAAGTAAAGAAGCCGTGGACGAATCTGTTTTCTACCAATCATTTGGCGACTAGAGGTATGAATCTAAACTACATACCACAAGTGATTGTGGATGGGGAAAAGTAGTGGAAATACTGCCTGAGGATGTAGCTCAAGATGATGAGAAATGGGCTCCATCACTAATAGTATATGTGGTGGGAAGAACTCCATATATTGGAGCCATGGAGAGGTTTATAATGGGACAAGGAAACTTCTCCACAAAACCTATAATATTATATCATATAAATGGCTACTTTGTTGTGAGATTTGCAAATGAGGAAGAGAGGGATATAGTGTTGTGCTCAGGGCCTCACCACTTACTGAGAAGGCCTGTCATAATGAAACCATGGGTTCCGGAGTTCAATTTCAAGGACGAGATTCTTTCTACCATTCCACTATGGGTCAAGTTACCAAATCTGCCTCTTAATTGTTGGAATTCAGTTGTCTTGAGTAAAATAGGTAGTAGTTTGGGGAAGCCATTATATGCAGATGAATGTAAAACTCAAACTAATAGAATCTCTTTTGCCAGAATTTTAGTGGAAGTAGATGTAACTAGACCCCTGGCAAAGGTGACTAAAATACAGGATCCAAAAGGAAAAATAGTGGAGCAGAAAATTTGGTATGAATGGAAACCAATATTTTTCCTAAAATGTCTACAAGTGGGGCAATCATGTGTGGATAAAGAAGCTGCACCTGTACAGATCCAGAAGAAAAGTCAGGGACAAGGGCAAAGGAAAGAATGGATACCAACCACAAGCAAGGCACAAGGGATCTAGGTTGAGGATAACAAATAGGAAAAATTAGATCATGAGAAGGATGAAACAACACAGGGACAAGGAGAATGGCACACTGTGAGGCATAGAGCCTCTAGAAGAAGAGACTCTAGGAACAGTCAAGATACAAGAGAGAACAAGGATCTGAATCAGGGGTACTGATATATGAGGAAGGACACACAAGTGGAGAAGGAGGTGGTGGAATGGAGATGACAATTAGACAACCATAAAAAACATGATAGTAACTTGGAATGTGAGGGGATTGAACCAGGAGGTGAAATATAAGGAGCTGAGATTATTTGTTAGAAGGAATAAAGTGAATCTGCTAGTAGTATGTGAACATAGAGTAAGGCATGATAGAGAAAAAGTTATTATCAATAAAAGTCTACCAGGCTGGGAGTGGTGCTCAAATGCTAACATAAATGTAAGAAGAAGGTTATGGGTGGTATGGAATTCCAAGGAAATAAGATTCACAAAAGTGGCAAATACAGAACAATACATACATGGTTTGGTGGACATAAACAATACATATTTTCAGTTTACTATT